>NC_060138.1:631611606-631920356 GCF_021461385.2 Schistocerca piceifrons | reverse complement strand
CATCCATGCCCGAGGCAGGATTCGAACCTGCGATCGTAGCGGTCTCGCGGTTCCAGACTGTAGCGCCTAGAACCGCACGGCCACTCCGGCCGGCGAGTGTACTTAAAACAAGAAAATAAAAATTACTATGCTAGTTCGAGAAAAATCGAAATTAGGTTCAAATGGCTCTGAGCACTTGGGACTTAACATCTGAGGTCATCAGTCCCCTAGAACTTAGAACTACGTAAAACTAACAAACCTAAGGACATCACACACATCCATGTCCGAGGCAGGATTCGAACCTGCGACCGTAGCAGTCGTGCGGTTCTGGACTGAAGCGCCTAGAACCGCTCGGCCACCGCGGCCGGCAATCGCAATTAGGTATTAGAATCTCATCGCAACTGGAAAAAAGTGGTAATTGGCACTGGACAGGAAATTAAACACACGTGTGTTACTTAAGGCGGTCCCAACAGCGGTCTGTGAAAACCTGGGTGGCCTAAATTAGACAAGTATTCGAACCCCGCTCCTCCCGAATGCGAGTCAAACAGCCAGCGTCACTCAGCGCCTCGTTACTGCTTTCTCTTTATGCTACAATCTTCCATGGTTTTCATAAGTATCTTTTATGAAAACTGTTCAAGCTGTTGAAACATCGTTCGAGGAAAGGATTCCATTGCTTCTATTCCTGAAACAAAGGCCATGCGACAGCTAAGGCTAGTTGCTTACACCGCACAGATTGTCGAATGATCTGTCGTTGAAAGCAAATAAATCTTGTAGAGTAACGAGAGATACCTGCCAAAAATACTTTACTGAAATTTTCATTTAAGTGACTTGAGCTATCCATAAAAATTAATGTAAATCAATGCGCTAGATGGTGTAGTATCACAACAGAAGTAAACTATTGACAAAATATTCTTGTTTCTCTTATTTCTATGATACTCACCCCTTATACGACTTACAAACTCCATCAATCATTTTGGATATCGAGCTGTACATTGTAAATCTATGCATGTGGGGTGATACTGACTCTGTTAGGACGTAACCTTTTTAAGGGACTGAAGTATAAGCTGAGGCTGACTTTTCACGTCGTTTTGTAAAATATATGAAAAAAGAAAACATCAGAAGGTAAACCCCTATACGACTTTCAGTTGCCCGCCATATTTGCATTGTAAGTCACTTAATCCTGATGGGAAGAGGTTAGAAAATGTGTTACTGTAACCTAGTTATTGCAGGGAGCCTCATGGGACAAGCCTTACCCAGTGCTGGGGGAAGAGGGAGGTAATCTCTGAGTCAGCCAGCGCTTACAGCAGCCTCTGTTGACCTTACGTCTCTGCAAATAGGCGCCCCTCCCCTGCGCGCCAATTCCGTAAAACAATCTACTGAAAGCGTCCCGGATTGGTTCCTGCACGGGCTGCATTGTACCACCCACTCTGCCACAGCAGCTTTCAGCCGTGTCGGCAACCGTCGCTACAGGAAATTGAAGACTTTTCACTTAATTCTTGCTTCTTGCAGACAATGTTTTTTTTATTTTTTTTTCTTATTTAGTATTCGTTTCTTGTGGGACATACTGAAATACCATGAAAAGTCAAGTTGACAAATGTTGTCAGTCACTGATGAGCATCTTCATATTTCCGCGATGCATTGACTGATCCAGCCGAAGAATCACCATTTCTTCAAATGAGCATGTGACATATCATGTCCTAGCCGGCCATTTTCTATTCAGCCTGGAGCTGATGGGTTGGTTTCCCTACTAATCCTCCTAAATAAGTTGTGGCCGGAGCCTACATGACGTTCTTAACAGGGGAAGTAATTTACACAAGACGGATGATGTTACCAACACCCATTGCAGAAAAGCACCCCACGGAGGCGCTGTAAACAGACGAATGACAGGCAACCTTCTGCTCCTGATTCTCATTCGCTAAAAGGTTATATGTTAACGTCGTGAAGCGGTTTGGAGCTCGGTCGGTAAGCCCTCGTGTGGCTGACATGACAAGTCGTGAGTTTGTGTTTTGAAGTGGTTACCATTTCGAAGCCGTGATCAACGAGATTACTTTCCTGATACGGAAGGCTTACAAGGCATCTGAAAGTGCGTTCCCGTGACGTGGTGTTGGATAAAAGTGGCAGAATTCGTTAGGCCCAGTTGATACAAATACATTACTTTTGCTGTCGGACAAATTTGAATATGGTGTTTTACTACGTTATTTTTCCTATTGACTTGGAACTGCGTTGCTGATTTGTGATTGTGGGAATTACTGTCATGAGTTGTTAGGGGCAGCTGGAGGTGGTGTAGGGGCGCGCCAATGATGAGCTTATGACAGTCCAGTGATCGGACCTCGTCATCCTTCCTAAAAGAAGTTAGAGAGCTGTGAGGCTCTTAATTATTGACTTTGGAGGGGCAATGCGAGACTGGCGATACATTTTTAGAACAATTTTATAATGTGGTAGCGCAGAGAATTAATTAGGATCCGCCAATAAGTGTTCCTATCATATTTACGGGGCAGGGCGTCAGGGCGTAGCGTAATTTGTCTCGTGCGCCTCACATCGCGGCGGCGCAGGTGACTTCGCACGACGTCACGGAAACTCCAAAGAACGGACGAAAGGAACGTTTCGGCCGTCCATCTTTCGGTCATCTTCCGAGTGAGTTAACAGACTGAACTTACAGCGCTGGTATCTGTTACTTTAAATACTCAAAAGCACGGCACTGCTCTTCCGGTCACAGAATGCTCAAGAGCCAGAGATGTTACTAGGCAGCAAAGAGCTGGTTAGACCTTCGTTCCATGTTCTGATGTTGATGACGCGAGCTGCACTGTAGCGACGTCTTTGCGACTTGATCAAAGAAAGAATCTCATTCCATAAAGGATGCACCAAAAACCGAAAGTGCTTACAGTCCAATAAATCGGTTATTACAGGCCACTTCATCAACACTGGTTACTCTATGCTGTACGACAATGTCTAAGTTCTGGCGTCGACTTCATCATTCTGGGAGTCGATAGGAAAGGAACCAGTGGAAAATCATTTAGAGAATTAATACAGATAGTGGTTTCAGCCTAGACAGAGCACAGAATGAGGCGCTTTCTTTTATCATCTCGCAAAGACGTCACTAAGTACATTTCATGTCGATAATTCGATATCCCAGCATACCCCAGCTCATGCAAGTCTCTTTACCGGCGAACAACATCTCTGCCCCTTGTGTTTAAAATGACAGATACGGGTGCTGTGGCTTCAGTCTGTCAGCTCACTCCGAAGATACCCGAAATGTATAGTTCCGAAATATCAGTTGAAGAAATGCAGATTCTGCCCCTGCACGGCCGGGATCTAACGTATCAATGTCTGTCACTGACGTTAATAACATGTTTACACTAAACTTGTTGTAGCTAGGGTGCACAGTCATAAAAATTTTTTTGATCATCTTTACGCCAGTGACTGTTATAAGTTTTTATTACACTATTGCAATTTCGGCCTTAAGCCATTATCAAGTGCTGATATTATGACTTTAAGCCATAAAAACTTATAACAGTCACTGGCTTAAAGCCATAATATCAGCACTTGATAATGGCTTAAGGCCGAAATTGCAATAGTGTAATAAAAACTTATAACAGTCACTGGCGTAAAGATGATGTCCTTCAAAAAATGTTGACACTAAATATGGAAATACTGTAGCTTATAAATGTAAGATATACAACACGAGCACATACATGTATACACGGTCCAGACATATTAATGTGACCACCGCTTATGATCGACGTCAGCGCGTAATAACCTCTCACAGACGGCTGGTGACAGCACTAGCAGTTGGCGGTATGTAAAGCGTCTTGGGGGTGAGGGGGGGGGCGGCGAGGAGGACGCGGAAAACAGTTTAGTCGTCGTCGTTACGCGGAAACGTAGCGATTTATTCGAGCTACAAGAGGGCATGATCTTCGGTTTTTGGGCCAAAGGTGAAAGCATTTCCGAAACTAGTAAGCTTGTAAGCTGTTTTCACGGCCTCCTTATCTTCAAAGTGAATCCAACGATGAGTTTCTCTTAGCGGCCCGAACGGATGGAAGTCTTATGGTGCCAGGCCAGTGCTGTGTGAGAGATGAGGCAAGACATCCCAGTTTTCACAAACTGTTCAGTAATGTGACGACTGGTGCGTGGCCTTCCATTGCCATGCAAAAGAATAAAATCCGCCATAGCTTTTGTTGGGCGAACTCGCTGAAGACGTGCTTAAACCTGTCTGAGGGTTCCGACGTATTGGATAGAATTTATTGTGCATCCCTGCCCCAAAAACGTCAAACATAATCAGACCTACAACGTACCAAAATACTGTAGCCTTAATTTTCCTTGCCGAAAGCACAGTTTTGAACCTTTCCTTTTTCGGTGAGTTTCTGTGATGACATTCCATTGACTGTCTCTTCGTTTCTGGTCCAAAAAATGAACCAATGTCTCGCCTCCGGTCACGGTTTTTCTCAAGAACTACTCTCCCTCTATACGGAAGTGCTGCAAGAGTTGGGAGACAATTTTCTTCTTGTCTCTTTGTTCTCGTCTGTTAGCATTCTTGCTATCGAAGTTACAAAAGCCTTTGAGTACGCCAGCTGTTGAATTATTGCCATCCCACTTCCTTTTCTGAGAGAGGTAAAGTGACTGATGCATCTGTGTACACATTTTCACCTTCTGCATTCAAGAAATTTACAACAGACCGCTGTCTAATAGGAACATCGATGTCGGCCATTTTGCAAGTAATTGCAGTTCTGGCACCTGTTGATGCAAAAAGTTATTGTTGGAATGGACTGAAGGAGAAGCAATGCGGAATAGCGTCAGATTCAAATTTTTCACTTAACAAAGTTTATGTAAGGTGGAAAAATATGAGTCACTACTGTTTGATTGACCCTCGAATGTTGATCCTGAAGGATCACTAACTCCAGACTTTAGTTAAATACTTCACATTCTAAATCTGTCTTACAGTGTCCATTATTTCCCATATGAACCCCAAAAGGATTGCTCGCCAATGCGTGGTTTTGCTCGTTCCAAAAATGCTTTCCGTAACCCCTTTAGTCAATCAGCCTCCGCAGAACGTTAATGAGCCATTTCCTGCGTGCGCTAACAGCACTTGCTGGAAGGTGTGCTTCCTGCCAGGAGTTTCAGAAGTTTCTTTCCAATGGGTGTTGGGAAACGCCAGTCATCATGAAAAGTTCCAAGTCTTTAGTCAGGTATGTAGGCTTCAACCACAGCTCATTTAGGAGGATTAGGGGAAGGCCTTCTCATCACCTCCGGGGTGCAGGAAACCTATTTTCTGACGGTACCGGTACTGGCGGACACAGGAGCCACAAAAACAGCACGATGGAAGTGATATGTTAACGAAGTTGCGTATTTAAGACAGATTACAAGTCGAATTTCTCTTACGTAATTTCTAGATCTCGAGATAAACGAAACAATTGAGACCAGTAATCTGCAGTAAAATTTTTGACCAAGCTGAATTAAATTTGTACTGACTGATCAAATTTCGTACTCCACGACATAACAATATCAAACTTTATAAAATCGAAATGTTGACAGCAGAGATTGGTATATGGATAATCCTTTGTCGTCTAGTATTTTATCTATCTTCAGCAACTGTAGCCATATATAACGAAATAATAAGCAACCAGCGGCATAAAAGGAATTTAATTTCTTTACCCGCTTCGGGCACTTCTTCTTCAGAAGATTATGCCTATCGCTTTATTTGCGAGTGTCATTAATG
Source organism: Schistocerca piceifrons (assembly GCF_021461385.2). Lineage (NCBI taxonomy): Eukaryota > Metazoa > Arthropoda > Insecta > Orthoptera > Acrididae > Schistocerca > Schistocerca piceifrons. Next base: position 631,914,664 of record NC_060138.1, on the reverse strand, counting down.
CACTTAATTGCTGTATGCACTTTCTTACTGACACTCGCAAATAATGCGATAGGTATAACTTTCTGTAGAAGGGCACTAAGTGCCCGAAACCGGTAAAGAAATTGAATTTCTTTTATGCGACTGGTTGCTCATTATTTCATTATATCCTTTGTGGTCATTAGATTTTTGTGTCTTGTACTTCGCGTCTCCGCGTAACCGAATTAAGACGAAGTAAGACGGACGATCTCTCTCTCTGTCTGTCTGTCTCCCTCCCTCTCTCTCTCTCTCTGTCTCTCTCTCTCTCTCTCTCTCTCTCTCTCTCTCTCTCTCTCTCTATCTATCTATCTCTCACTGCGTGTGTGTGTTTAGCTATTGGTTTTCTTAATTAGGTAATAAAAGCTAAGTCTCCTCGCATTTTCCTCTGGTACGCGCGCTATAGGTACATCCCTAAATTATGAAGAAATACTCACGTTGGAACAGTCCAAGTTGCTTTTTATTTATACTTGGTGAGCGGTTTCGGCTAAAGCATAATCAGACTACTATGTCCATAGTGAGATCTCAGCATACCCACCATTAAAGAAATTGTACCTTACTATGGGTACGGTCAACAGTGGAAAGTTAACCTCATTCCTTCTGATACCTGAGTTTCATCTGGCGTACACAGTGTTCGAATAACTTACGAGAATGCAGTCGGACGACATCTTCGACAACCGCCGTTATGTCGACAGGTGCACACCCTGTCATTTCCAAGGCAAAATTGCAGCAAGCAAGCGCTGTGCAAGTGAATTTAAAGCATTGTTTGCAAAGAGACTCCGGAAAAATAACACACAGACACACACACACACTCGGTGAACACTGGGGCCATCACGCAAACCAAAGATGATCGACACGTCAAAATTACTAAACAAAGGGAGGTAGCATTAACTCTGTCCCTCTGTTTTTGACAAGGGAGAGAGTAGGATTCAATGCAGAAATTAACCAGTAATTTCCATCTCTACTTACAAGATTGCTTGCTAATTTTATCTCAACTGAAATGACAACGGCTGTTGCAGAAGAAATTTCTTCTCACTGGTCCTCCTACGGAATGTAACAACAAGGACTATCTATCATGCCCTTCCAGCTATTGGAATAGTATTGTTAAGGAAGCAGTTGAGATAAAATTAACATGTAACCATTCAAATAGAGATTTCTGCTTAAATTCTTCGTTGAGTTTTGCTCTCTCTTTTCAGAAAAATAGAGGGACAGAGTGAATGCCACGTTATCCTTTGTTTTGTAATTTTCCTCATCGATAACTTGTGTTGTCTATAATCTTTGGTTTGTGTGGTGGCGCTAATGTTTACGAGTATGTGTGTGTGTGTGTGTGTGTGTGTGTGTGTGTGTGTGTGCGTGAGGGCGGAAAGGGGTTTGGTGGTAAGCGGGGGACGAGGGGGGCGGGGGGTTGGGTGGGTGTATGAGTGAAGGTGTTATCTTTCCGAAGTTGTACTGCAAACCGTGGCCTTAAATTTACTTGCGCATTGCTTCCCTGTGCTGCAATTTTGCCTTGAAAACGACAGGGTGTTGACCTGTCGAAATAACGGCGGTTGTCGACGGCATCATCCGGCTGCATTCCCGTAAGTTATATGAACTCTTTTCTTCCATCTGTTTACTTTACATAGTTGACTGGCAACTAACTTACGGTATTACTTCATCACGCTGCCTACGCTGAAAATTCACTATGATTATTTTGATGGAGAGATGGTTTAACAGAGACCGGTGATCAAGTGCAAAGACAAAACGTATTGTAATATTTCAAGACCAATTTTTGAAAGTCGGTCGCTATAGTTCCGCAGGCTCTATGTTTGAAATCGTAATCGTTTCTTTCGTTTGTATTAACTGTAATTGTCGCCAGAGCTGACGGTGACTTTAGTACATGTGTCGTGTCTGTTTTCTTGATGGCGATAAGTAGATCGTTAAATCCGGTGCCAGATCATCACTCAACGCAAATGAATATGAGCAGCACCGAGGGAATCGCTCAGCCCACCTAAGTGACTGGCCACTGTCAACAGTTTTACAAGCGCCGTCATGCACAATACGGAGAAGCGTTTGATTAAAACAAGGACGTTGGCGCATGGTCTGCCGCTTATGAAGTATAAGCTAACTATTTCTCTTCCCCTCACCGTCTAAATCCTTCCAGAATCTGCATTTGCACATTAAAACGTATGAGAAGAATGTTAAGGAAACGGGTTGGTATACAAGGTAGTATAGAAATCCGACACATTTGTTGAGCCTGAAACCGGTGTCTGTCATTTAACCCCTTTCTAAACGAATTTCCACTACTCCCTTAATCACCGGTGTCCAGAATGATGAAATCTACGCTAAAATTTCGGCATTGTCGTACACTGTAGTGTGTCTAGTTTTAGACTTTAGCCGATTTATTGCGCTGTAAGGTCCTCTGGTGTTCCGTGGATCTCTCAAGCAATCTGGTACTTTCTTTGACCAACTCGCGGAGACGTCCATACCGTAAGAGCTCTGATTTATCTTGTTTTATAATGATGGTCATTTCTCCAAGTTTAGGTGGGAGTCCACAACACACTCTGACTGAAAAAAAAATCTCCCCACCTAAAGATAATTAATGTCATGAACTTTCTGGAATCCATTTGTCTAGGCAATATATTTAAGTGATTAAAATGCAAGATCACTGATTAATGTAAGGGCGAGATAAGCCATTGCAAATGTGAAGTGACGGTACATTCATAACCGGTGTAACGGCCAGAATGTTGAATACAAGCAAACTAACGTGCAGTCACTGTGTTGTGCATTGTCGGACGTCAGTTTGTGTGATTTGGAGTTCCATGCCTGTTGTGGTCAACGCAGGCCATGTTAACACTGTTTGTGGATGAAGCTTGATTTGTCGTCTGATGTTGTCCCATATGTGCTCAACTGGAGACGATCTGGTGATCGAGCAGGCCCAGACATACGGTCGAGAGTTTTCCCATTGGAAAATACCCCCTAGAAGGCTGTTTATGTTTCTCTGCCTCGTGATGACTGGGTGTTGTGTGATGTCCTTAGGTTAGTTAGGTTTAAGTAGTTCTAAGTTCTAGGGGACTGATGACCATAGATGTTAAGTCCCATAGTGCTCAGAGCCATTTGAACCATTTTGCTGTTTATGAATGACAGTACAACGGGTAAAATCAGCAGATTAAAGTACAAATCTGCAATGAGGATGAGTGGAGTGGCCACGAAAGTGCTCCTGCAGTCACACTAAATTGCTTCCCAGACGATTACTGTAGGTGTATGTCCAGTTTGTCTAGCAGGCAGACACTTTAGTTGCAGGCCCTCAACTGGCTTCCTTCTAACCAAGACAAAGTCATCTCTGGCACTGAGACAGAAACAGCTTTTGTTACAAATCTCAACTGAAGACCACCATCCTGCCTTCCAATGAGCTCTAACTTGACAGCACCGAAGCCACACATGAGGGTGGTTTGGGGTCAGTGGAACGCACGCTACAGGGCGTCGGGCTCGGAGCTATCCTTCAAGTAACCAACTTGGGACAGCTCGTTGTCTCACAGTGGCGGCAACTGCTTATCAAATTGCTGCTGCAGATACAGCAAGACGTGCCGGAGCCATACGCCGAAGACGATGGTCATCATTTCCGGTTGTGTCACGTGGTCGTCCAAGCCCTCATCTTCTTGCTGCCGTACATTCCCGTGACCGCCGCTGCCAGCAGTCATGTACAATGGTTACATTCCTGCGAAGTCTTTCTGTAGTACAGAAGTGTAGCTATTACGCTATTTAGTTCAGATGCACTGAGGTGTTGATAATGACGTTTTTGTCGCCTTAAAGGCATTGTTGAGTAACGTCAAGTCAACGTGTCCGATCTCAATGGTATTTAACGCCCACGACCGTTACAGCGGTGTGTTTAAAAGAAACATGTTTTAGATCCTCATAGTGATGATGATGATGTTGGTTTGCGAGGCGCTCAACATCGAGGTCATCAGAGGCCGTACAAGTTCCAAATCTTTCCATTTCCAATCTCGGCACTTCCCGAATGATGGTGAGATGGTGAGGACAACACAAACACCCAGTCCCCGACTGGCGCGAAACTGTTATAGACATCGTGATTCAGAGGTAGGAACACGCCTAGCAACTTTCGTTTATGTCGCACAACTCCTCCTTGTTGATGCGATTTTTTTCCGTCAGTGTATTTTGGCATTTGGAGGACAATGTTGGTGACTGAAATTTCATGGAAAGATCTCGGAACAAAGAAAAGCTCCTTTGTTTCAATGGTTGCCACTCCAACTCGATTTTCATATCTGTGACGCCCTCCTATTTCGCGATATTTGTTTTTCGATTTCCTCCGTCAATCCTATCTGGTAAGGGTGTTCTGCGCAGCATTACTCCTGGCAGGAAGTAAGGTTGGGTTTAACGTGCCGTGGACATGGAGCTCTTTAGGGACGGAGCCCAAGCTCGGATGGTATCATAAATAGTGAAGGAAATCGGCCGTGTCCTTTCAAAGGAACCACTGCTCATTTGCCTGGAGCGAACGAAGAATATCACGGAAAACCTGAATATGGATGGCCGTTTGCGTGCTTGACCCACTGTCTTCCCAAATGCGAGACCAATGTGCTAACCACTCCGGCACCTCGCTCGGTATTACTGCAGGAGTCTCACCAGGTGTATCGTTCTACGTTAGCATACGTTTGTGAGTTCGTTTGCGAGGATATGTATCACGTTCTGCTGAGACTTCTTGCAACATACGTCACTCCTAACCACCAACCACGGTCTCGTTTCGAGACGTCCTGCGTACGTCGCCGACGGAAACTTTCAACTGGAAGCTGCACTCGAAGGACGCGTGTGCCTTAACGAAGTCTGACCGGTGACTAGACGCCACTCGATGAGTCAGACGGGAAGCTGTTTGCCTTTTGAAACGGACTTTTGACGAGCTGCGCGGTGAATGAGGCACGGCCCGGTTGATGGACTGGCGCGGGCTAAATGGTCTGGGGTGGGGAGGGGCAGATTGCAGATTGCGGGCTGGTGTCGCGGAGGGCTGGCGCCCTTTTGTGCGCGTAATTGCCGTGCTAATGGGGTGTGGTGTGTCTGGCACAGCGCAGCGCGGCCGGGCGCGCGTCAATCCGCCATTCACGTCAGGCGCAACCGCGAGACAATGCGTCACGCGGGCCGCGACACTTGGCGGTCCGGCGCGTCTCCGCTTCGACAGGCGCGGCTATTGTAAAAAGGACGGGGGCCGCCGCGACGCGCCACAAAGCGAGCCCCGCCAAGACAAACGGCCGGCGAGCGCTCAATGAGGAACCCCTACGGGAGGGAAACACGCTCTTCAAAAATTAACTCTCTCTCAGCAAAGGGTTTCACGTGTCCAGAACGAAGCTTTCTCTCAGCAGTAGAGTTGGCGTTGTTTAGAAGCGCCCTGGCGGATTAAATCTGTCTCGAACCTGGAACCTTGCTATTCGCGGGGAATGTTCTTACCAGCTAAGCTATCCAGGAGGCACGACTCACGTTCGTCGCTCTCCCTTCGCTCCCCTCACAGCTTCACTCGTACTTTTCAAAATCCGCTGCAGCTTACTAATATTACACAGGAATATTCTTTCTTCTCTTCACGGAGAGGCAGGCCTAATATGTGCATCCCGTTGCATCGTATATCCATAAAAGAGGTGGTGAGAAAGAGTCCGTTGCCGGCCGGTGTGGCCGAGTGGTTCTAGGCGCTTCAGTTTGGAACCGCGCGACCGCTACGGTCGCAGGTTCGAATCCTGCCTCGGGCATGGATGTGTGTGATGTCCTTAGGTTAGTTAGGTTTAAGTAGTTCTAAGTTCTAGGGGACTGATGACCTCAGATGTTAAGTCCCATAGTGTTCAGAGCCATTTGAACCATTTTTGAGAAAGAGTCTGAAAATTTTATAAAGGCATTGCAAGATACGTTGTGCTAGTAAATAATTGTTAAACAAAAGATTCGATATGTTCCGCAGTTTCCGTGTTATTTTGTAAGTAGGCTGTTAAGGTTTTTATGTTGGTAACGCCACGTAGCGCTCTGTATGAAAATCACTGACTGTGCTGTGTGCAGTCTGTGGCTGGTTGGCATTGTTGGAATATTCGCTATTGTAGTGCTGGGCAGTTGGATGGGAACAGCGGGCAGCGTTGTGCAGTTGGAGGTGAGCCGCCAGCAGTGGTGGATGTGGATAGAGAGATCCCAGAGTTTTGGGAGGTTGCTATAAGCGGACGATCTGGACATGTGTCCGCCAGAAAAAGGAAATGTGTAAAGATGGATATCACGAATTGATAGATATATATAGGAAGACTTTTGAACACTATTAAGGTAAATACATTGTTTGTTCTCTATCAAAATCTTTCATTTGCTAACTATGCCTATCAGTAGTTAGTGTTTCCAGTAGTTAGAATCTTTTATTTAGCTGGCAGTATTGGCGCTCGCTGTATTGCAGTAGTTCGAGTAACTAAGATTTTTGTGAAGTAAGTGATTCATGAAAGGTATAGGTTATTGTTAGTCAGGGTCATTCTTTTGTAGGGATTGTTGAAAGTCAGACTGCGTTGCGCAAAAAAAATATTGTGTGTCAGTTTAGTGATGATTAGAATAAGTAAAGAGATAAATGTCTGACTACGTTCAGTTTTGGTCAGCTGTTTGAAAATCAAATAACGTAGAAGTTTACCAGCACAGTCATTCATGATTTTCTAAAGGGACGTTATAATTTAGCAGTGAAGTTAACAAGTGAGATGACGTGCGCGCAAATTCAAGCAGCCTGCCAGAGACAGTGTCGCCAGACGTGTTCTTCGTCTGGATTTCTGAAACAGAACAAACGTAGCTTTTGCTCGCCTAGCTTAATTTTATTACTTCCAAAAAGGCCTCATTTTAACTGATAATGAGCATATGAACAAATGCTAGCTCACGGACCCACGCATGCCTGTGTATTATAACGCATCTTAGAGCGTGCAAGTGGTTGAATATACGCGCACAATGCCTTGAGTGGTTAACTTCAATGCCAAATAATTCGGAAACGGCGCAACGAATCGAATTTTTTTTCTTAACAATTGCTTCCAGCACAACCTCCACTGCGACATCTTAAAAGCTTTCCACACCGTTTCTGACCACTCTGTATAGGTTCCGTAGCTTCATATAGTGCGGTCAGGATAACATGCATTCCTACCGTAGCCGAGGTGCGGGAACGATAGCTCAGCGTCTTCGGTCAGAGGGCTGACTGCCACATTAATAGAAATAAACTGAGTGGAGCATTCAACGGTGAACTTGAAACGGTGTCATGCGACTTCCGCTCGGTCCAGATGATGAGAACCAATGATGAATAAAATAAAGAAAGAAAGGGAGGGGTTGCTAACGCATGCCTGGGGTTCGAATCCCGGTAGTGGATGGTATTTCCGCTGCCAGTATTTGACCAGAAAGAGGAAGAAAAGTGGCGGCATAACGTTCCTGATCATCAGTCTTTGCACCAATGTCCTGAATTGAATTCCAGACGTCTCCACAATGTCTCATGAAGTATGTGACAAGTAGGGAATATGACACTGCGACGGACCCTTGGTGCTATCTATTCGACAGTATTAGGCTATCTGTCGGCATCGGATTTTACCCTCTTCCTTCTCTCATCGTCATAATGAAGCACAAACATAAAAATACGCTGTACATGAATCCATTACACTCACTTACACTCCACAAATATACATGCGTCATAACTCTCACATACCCGCAACGGACCGGGCTAATGTGCAAGGAGGAAAAACACGTTCCGGTAGGCGACTGAAGCCACCCCGAGGAATATATCAGCCAAGAATGCCATAAGATGTTTACATTTTTAGTTCAGGGGCCGGAAGAAGAACGCAAACGAGCACCAATAGCACCATGCCTAGTAAGGCACTGGAGTGTTCAAACCAACCTTCGGGTTGAGGGAAGTTTTCTTAGCCTCATGTAATCACCTATGGCCAATTCAAAAGCGTAAACCACAGTAGCGCTGTTAGAAAATGTCTGCAGTAAAAGTGCGTGGCAGTCGAGGACTCGAGTCTGGATTCATGACGTTCATGGGAAATTCCTTTACCTACCGAAGTATCCATGTACCCCACCATAGCGACACAGTCCCAACACTTATAATCAGTAATCACTTACGGTCGAACGAGTCTTTTTTTACCTGCATTTCGGAGGTGGACTGCACATCCAGAGGATTCTTCCAATGAATCTCAGTCTAGAACTTGCCTTTCTTACGACTAGTTTAACTTGACTGTATTACTTTAAATGACTCTGTACACGTACTCGGACGTAACGGATGTTACTACATCCAATGATTGTTCCGCCACCGCGAATTCAGACAATAACGGGTCTTTCTAACTATTTGTGTGCAATACGTTACATTTGTTTATGTTGAGCGTCAGTTGTCAATCTCTCCGCCAAGCGTCGATCGTGTGAGGGTGTTCCTGCATTTCGTTACAGTTTTAAGTATTTGACTAGTTCAATAGAACATTCCATCTAGCATGTGTACAGTACTTGACGTTACAGAAATACAGAGAAGGTAGTAAGCATAGGTAAATGATGAACTTAAAAGTTCATTTACATAAATTCCACCTCCGACATCAACGCCTTTCCGAATTCTCTTGACAACACCATGTTTAGCATTTCGCAGTGTAGCGTCACAAAGTTTTCTGTGACGCTCGCTACCAGTAATCGCCAAGCCGATACACATACAAGTCTTTGTGCGAGTCATATTGTACGTTAAAATTTGTGTTTTTTCTGTAGCTATACAAATTTTACTTTCCTCTTCCCAAGTAACGGCTGATCACGGAAAGAATATCTGACGCCATTGAAGAGAAGCTGCACAGTCGAATATCTGGTTCAAAAATGGTTCAAATGGCTCTGAGCACTATGGGACTTAACACCTGTGGTCATCAGTCCCCTAGAACTTAGAACTACTTAAACCTAACTAAACTAAGGACATCACACACATCCATGCCCGAGGCAGGATTCGAACCTGCGGCCGTAGCAGTCGCGCGGTTCCGGACTGAGCGCCTAGAACCGCTAGACCACTGCGGCCGGCAATATCTGGTTAAAAGCCGTATTTCGCCGAAGGTTATCGCTCCTGACAACAGCCATCACATATTGTCCCTGTTTCTTCCGTGAACTGACTTTTAATCAAGGCCAGTTTTATCACGTTGGCACGTTTATTCAAATGTACAGAGCTTACAACACTAATAAATAATTGTTGAAGATGGAAAGCTAATGAAGTAGTTGCTTCGGATTTGCATAAAGGTAATTTTCCGGAGGAGACGTAAATCAATTTTGTTGGAAGAACAAATTACAATTTTTACTACGCTGTAGCCTAGAGAGGTGTTTTTGCCTCGCAGGACAGAAGGTCAGTGAAATATTTAGGAATTACAGGAAACATTTAAGACAGAACATGATTTATTGCGTTTGAACCGCATACAGAAATTCTGTGCGTGTTAAGATTTGATGAATTCTGTTGACGACAGATAGATTTCAGAACTATCACGGACGTCACCCCTGCTCTACACATCCTGCTATGTTTTCCTTCTCATACTGCAGTAAGCCGAACCTGGGGACGAATGGAAATTAAGACTGTCCGTCGACAACGAGGCAACACTATTCATGACCGAATAATGATTTCGTCATTTATTTTTTCTTCTTTGTAGACTTCTTCTTTCAACCACAGTCAAAGGAAAAAATCTAGGGGTCAATTGTCAATGTTTCTGGGTCCAGGGAGCTTGGATCGCAAGAAACGTAGCCATTTCATGTAAATCTAACACTCCCAATAAGATAGTTCGGCATAAAATAAATTATCTAAGGCAGTGGAAAGTGCGTACCCATTTTTTACACTCCCTCTATGATGAATCTGATATGCATTTTAAGAAATATGTTCTCAAAGGATCGAAAATAAAGTATCCGCAGTTATAGTTACTTTAAAGACTGTCATAGCTTTCTTATCCGCCATTCAGAAACGACTACTTTCAAAATCAGGATGCGATCTTTTCTTTCTGCTTCCACACTTACCACTGAGCTGCTGTTCTCCTATAGTACAAAATGCAATAGTTACGAAAATACATTTCACCAGAAACTTTAACTGTCACTGTTCTACACGATGATGTTGAATGCTGTTGCTGAGGTCTCGAACTGGGACATCGCTTCCGTGCAACAGCTGCACATTGACCTCAGATGCCTGGGCGCTCCTGTGCTGACAGATAGGCGTGGGCTTTAGGAGCGCCTCCAAAATGTTCTTGAGGATTACAGCGAAACGTCACTAACGTCTGTGGTATCGATACGTGTTACCGACTTTCGTGTGACACTGCGATCTCTGGATGACACCACACTTTATGTGCCTCAAATACACTGTCGATAGCCGGCCTGTGTGGCCGAACGGTTCTAGGCGCTACAGTCTGGAACCGCGCGACCACTACGGTAGCAGGTTCGAATCCTGCCTCGGGCATGGATGCGTGTGATGTCCTTAGGTTAGTTAGGTTTAAGTAGTTCTAAGTTCTAGGGGACTGATGACCTCAGAAGTAAAGTCCCATAGTGCTCAGAGCCATTTGAACATTGTCAATAACAATATCACATCACAAAGAAGGACTTGTGCGACATAAACGAAAGTTGTAGGCATCTTCCTACATCTGAATGTCGATGTCTGTTACAGTTTCTCGCCAGTCGCATAACAGTGGTATTAGTAGCGCCACTATGAGGATGCAAATCAGATTTAAATACATACTGTAACGGCCGTGACCGTTAGTTGCCCTCCAGGTTGGGCTTGGTGAGTTGGTGTTAATCAAGAATGCCCTTAAAGCGACAAGACGCCATTATCTACGCCTTACTGAAATTGAACGAGGTTGTGTAATAGGGCTGCGGTACTGTACATGACTCCTGGCAGCGGCGGTCTCGAGAAGGTTCAAGCGCAAGAGGATCAGGCACCGGACGGCCAAGTGGCACTCCCGAGAGGGAAGACCATCATGTTTGGGGTACGGCTGTGTCGCATCGCATTGTATCGGCAGCAGCAACCTCAGCAGCAGTTGCCACCACAATAACACAACGAACTGGTACATATCGGCTACTTAGTGACAGCTCCGAGCCAGTAGCCCTGTAGCGTGCCTTCCATTGACCCTAAACCACCGTCATTGGCGAATTTAGTGGTGTAAAACGGGAGCTCGTTGAAGGGCAGGGGGAAGGTCTCTTGTGTTTTATGATGAAAGTTGGATTTCCCTGGGTGCCAATGATGGCCGTGTGTTCGAAAGATGCCAGTTGAGGGCCTGCAACTAGTCTCTGCCTCAAGACCTGGGGAGCGATTTCGTATGACATAAGGAGCTTCTCATGATTATCCCACGCATCCTGACTGTAGATTTGTACCTCAATCTGGTGATTGGATCTGTTGTGCTTCCATTCATGAGTAGCATGCCAGGGGTGTTTTCCAACAAGATAACGCTCGTCCACATACCGCTGCTGTTACGCAACATGCTCTACAGAGTGTCAGTATATGGCCTTAGCCTGCTCGATCACTAGATCTGTCTTCCATCGATCATATCGAACTACAACTCCACCGTCATCCGCAAACAGCGTTAACTGTCCCTGTGTTGACAGGCCACGTGCAACAGGGTTGGAACTCCATCCCACAAACACATTGCACGCACGTTTGCATGCTTCCAATCAACATTCTGGCGGTTACACCGGTATTTAATGTACCAGCACATCACATTTGCAGTGGCTTATATCATGTTTAGTCCAAATGCCTTTCCGCAGTGGTAACATCGGTTCCTGTCAGATCACCGAAATTAAGCGCAGTCGGGCTGGGCTAGCACTTAGATGAGTGACCACCCGGTCTGCCGAGCGCTGTTGGCAAGCGGGTTGCACTCAGTGAGGAGCTACTTGATTGAGGAGTAGCGGCTCCGGCCTCGTAAACTGACATACGGCCGGGAGAGCTGTGTGCTGACCACATGCCCCTCCCTATCCGCATCCAGTGACGCCTGTGGGCTGAGGATCACACGGCGGCCGCTCGGTACCGTTGGGCCTTCCAAGACCTGTTCGGACGGAGTTTAGTTTAGTTTTATATCATGTTTACATGAATCTGTGACCTTGCGACGTTAATCCCTTCGGTGTGCTACCTAGATAAATGTATTCCTGAAATTTCATTACTCTGCATTAATTATTTTTTGGTGTATTGATTTTTTTCCGTCGGTGTAGATAGGCCCTAAGTGATGTATCTTCACTGTATATAACAAGGAACTCAGAAGAGCAGTGTGGTCTCCTTCCGTGGTGGATTTTGTGAAGTAAACCACGGTGTTCCTGTCTATAACATCTGCTGAGGTTTCAGCGGTTTTTGTCTACCGTATTAAGTTGCCGGAAAAATTCGGTTTTCCGCGTACATAAGGTGAGTGAAATCACTAAATCACGGGCCGGCCGGAGTGGCCGTGCGGTTCTGGGCGCTACAGACTGGAATCAAGCGACCGCTACGGTCGCAGGTTCGAATCCTGCCTCGGGCATGGATGTGTGTGATGTCCTTAGGTTAGTTAGGTTTAATTAGTTCTAAGTTCTAGGCGACTGATGACCTCAGCAGTTAAGTCGCACAGTGCTCAGGGCCATTTGAACTAAATCACGGCGTTAAAATACGATGAGGGGGGGCAGTGTGGGCGTGCGGCCCACGGCGCAGCTGTTAGTCGGCAGGCGGACACAGGTGCGTGTTGCGTGGTGCGTCGTGCGCGCGAGTAAACAGGGCAGGGCCGGGCAGAGCGTAACAGAGGAGCAGCAGGAGGCGTCGAGGGGCGTGCAAACAGCGGCGCTCCATCACGCGAGCACCGTCCGTCAGCCGGCGACCTGCCCCGCGCTCACTCTCTCTGCCGGCTCACTCATCACAGGCACGACCTGGCGCTCACGTAATGGCAACTGCTAGCCCAGCGTCGCCTTCACTGTACAAGACGGTTTGGAATAACGCTCACTGCAATTGCCTTCTTACTGTTCCAAATGTCGTGCAACTACACTCTAAGACCAAACAAATGATGGAACACGAAGAAATTATTCGAATGGGACGGAAATCAGTGATGTTCTGTACTAGAACAGACAAATAAATGATTATAATTTCAGAAAAATTGGATAATTTATTCAAGAGAAAGAGCTTCACAAATTCACAAAGTGAACAACGCGTTGGTCCACCTGTGGACCTTACGCTAGCAAAATGGTTCAAATGGCTCTGAGCACTATGGGACTTAACGTCTGAGATCTAGACTTAGAACTACTTAAACCTAACTAACCTAAGGACATCACACACAACCATGCCCAAGGCAGGATTCGAACCTGCGACCGTAGCAGCAGCGCGGTTCCGCACTGAAGAGCCTAGAACCGCTCGGTCATAACGGCCGGCTTTATGTTATCAGTTATTCGACTTGGCGGTGATTGATACACTTGTTAGATCTCTTCCTGACGTATATCGTGACACAGTCTGTCCCACTGAGAGTCAGATCACCAAAATCCCAATATGGTTGGTCAGCTCTCCCCATAATGCTCCAAAAGTTCTGGATTGGGAAGAGATCCGGCGACCTTGGCTTATGATCTTAATGACTTCAGTGATGAGTACCGGTTCGAACTGAACCCCGATGATCAGCAAAGGCGTGTCTGGGGACGGTCCAGACAGTAGTGGTATATCTACATGATTGCCACCCGCCTTACAGCCCGACAGCTAGGAGTGATGGTGTGGGGTGGCATTTCATTTCATAGCAGGACCCCATTCGTTCTTATCTGCGGCACCTTTACAGCACAGCTATACATCTACGATACTCTACGCACCCCTTGTTTTGCTCTTTTTAACTTTTTGCCGCTTGTCTTCGTGTTTGTCAAGGCCAATCTCAGCCAGCAAAGTCGTCGGATCTCTTCCCAAATGAGAACGTTTGTAGCCTTATGGGCAAGGCCCTCCAACCAGCTCGGGATTTTAACGATCTAACGCGCGAGTTGGACAGAATATGTCGCGATATTCTGAAGGACATCCAACAACGCTGCCAATCAGTGCCAACCCGAGTAGCTGCTTGCGTAAGGGTCAGAGGTGGAAAAACGCGCTTTTAACTTGCACAGTTACTGTATCTCGTTCTTTTGAATAAAACATGCATTTCTTCTGAAATTGTAGTCATCTGTTTGTCTGTACATATACATCACATCCGTCCCTTTCGGATAATTCCTTCGCGGGGCGTTGTTTCCATCCCCCCCCCCCCCCCCCCCTGTCGGAGTCTACTTCTATAGAATCTTCTTGTGCGTGTGACAGCGTAGTATGTTATAAAACTAACAACGTTTCGGACTGCTATTGCAGGCAGTCTTCATCAGGGTGTTGCTGATCTACAGAAACCGGTTTAGGAGACAATTTGAGCAATTCTCTTATAGATGCTCTTGTAAATAATTTATTTAACGACCTGTTTCGTGGCTTAGAAGCCACATCATCACGTTGGAACTTTTAAATTAGAAAATAAAAAACGTTCGCTACAGTTGCGGTCTACTAAAGTTGCATTCAATAGTGAGAAAGAGCAAATTACTTGCATGTTAACCATGACTTAAACTTGCGACATAGACGGGATCGAACATTCCTTGTCTATGAATAAGTGACGCAATTACAGATTCGTCAGGTTACAGAAAGCATGTGTTCACGATTCTTCAATCATGCCTAAGAATTTTTTTAAAAACTGTAAGAATTGACTAGAAACATCCACTCACCTGATGTTACATAAGACCAATAATGGGCTCGAATCCGCACTCAAAAATTAAAACACCTATCACGGATCGGAAAGGACAACAGTAGGCCGAACATAACCGATTAACCATTATATCAAGGGTCACAATCCATCAGAGTGCCCAGAAATTAATTTAAAAATATAGGAAGTATAGAAAGAACCGCTGTCGTCCTTTCAATTTTTATGGTTTTATGTCACATTAAGTGGACGGGTGTTTCTTGACGATTCTTATACCTATTAAAAAAATTCTTAGGCAGACTTGAGGAATCATGGACACTTACTTTCTGCTTACCTAACAAAACGCTAATTGCGTCATTTATGCATGGACAAGGAACGTTCAGTCATGACCATGTCACAAGTTTAATGTCATGATTTAAAGTATAAGTAATTTGCTATTTCTCAGTATTGATTGTAAATACAACTGACCACAATTGTAGCGAACATTTATTTCTAATTTAATAGATTTAACCGGATGTGTGACTTCTAATGTACGAAACCGGTAGTTAAATAAACTGTTTACAAGATCAGCTAAGCGGTTACTACTGAAGTTGTCTACATATGGCTGGGGTTGTTCCTTATACAAGATAACGTCTAATTGCAAAATGGTGTAGACAAAATATATGTATAATTCGAAAAGTGGCATTTGACTCTAAACACTAAAATGCATGAGGTCTTCCACGTGAGTACTGTTAGGGGGAAGGGGAGAGATTTGGGGTGGAAACTGCCAGGGATAAATTTATTTGCCAGGAACACAGTTCAAGATTTTGTAGACAATTGTTTTAACACGGATCCAAAGAGTTTAATCAAAAAACATCAATAATTTAAAAAAATTTAAACACCCATGACGATTTTAAAACTAATGATTGATAGCGCTGGAGGCTATCAAGTGAACAAGAAGGCACTGGAATTCCAATAACAATTGTACGAGTAATGACATAAGGAAAAAAAACAGTAATTTAGAAGACAACTTAAGTTAGACGCACAACTGCCAAGGTTTGAGCTCAAAGTAAGTTACTGCTTTAAATAATTATGTTATGAATATGAGAAATAAACACGGATAACCTAGTGACCCGCGATTTTTATAAGGAAACATAGCAGAGATACAAACAGTTCTGCGAAATACCGAGTTTCAACGAGCTGCATGTAAATGTCTGAACGAACTAAGCCGGCTGCGGTGGTCTCGCGGTTCTAGGCGCTCAGTCCGGAACCGCACGACTGCTACGGTCGCAGGTTCGAATCCTGCCTCGGGCATGGATGTGTGTGATGTCCCTAGGTTAGTTAGGTTTAAGTAGTTCTAAGTTCTAGGGGACTGATGACCACAGATGTTAAGTCCCATAGTGCTCAGAGCCATTTGAACCATTTGAACGAACTAAGAATGAACAGTAAAATTATTATTTTTTTCCTTTTTTAACTCCAAGACCTTCAGAACCCAGATACCATAAGTTGCCTTTCTCTTGTTATAGACAACCCAAAAACTTCAGTCGAATACGTGTGTGCCAGCCAATAACCTTTCATGAGCTTATCCGCTCTGGTAACATCAAATTGTCTGGGACTTCGATGGACGGCCGCAAGGCCCTCAAAACAACACTAATTATAAATCCATAAAACAGTGACCGGTACTACAACAAATAAAACACACAATTAGGCACAGCCTTAAATCTACAAACTTAAAAAGTATAAAATTTTTATAAAATCCGTACAAGTGCATGCATATAGCTAGTACACAAAACTCTTAAATTAACTGACCACCCGGAGAATATCGAAGAATATTATTAACTTAGTACAGAGAACACTGGTGCTATCAGAGTAGCCTGACTACAGTTTATTTCTTTGCAAACTTATCAGCTCGGATACTGAAGTTCGGTGAACTGTTATTTCAATGACGGCGACTATAAATATCAGTCATGGTGAAACATTTTTCGACATCCTCACTAATAGCCAGCGATGATACAGAAAGTGTAAAGTTCACAAATTGCTCACCATGAAGTTTCTCTATTCCACATTCGTAACAGACGTAGATCAACATTAACAAAGCCTTGCTGCCCTCCTTTCTGAGAAACAATTCCACATAATCAGCGCAGCTTGAATATCAACACTAGCGTGGATCCAAGACCGATACACACACATCGCTGGAGTCCCAGTCTTCCTTTTGCAAACTGGCGGAGCCACGTAAGTCCCCTTCACCGCTAATTCCCCCTCTCGGCAGACCACAGAAGTCGCACATGTCACTCAGCAAAATAAGCGAGCGTAATGAGCCTCGATACCTGCCCTCGCGCGGGCCAAATACACTCCTGGAAATGGAAAAAAGAACACATTGACACCGGTGTGTCAGACCCACCATACTTGCTCCGGACACTGCGAGAGGGCTGTACAAGCAATGATCACACGCACGGCACAGCGGACACACCAGGAACCGCGGTGTTGGCCGTCGAATGGCGCTAGCTGCGCAGTATTTGTGCACCGCCGCCGTCAGTGTCAGCCAGTTTGCCGTGGCATACGGAGCTCTATCGCAGTCTTTAACACTGGTAGCATGCCGCGACAGCGTGGACGTGAACCGTATGTGCAGTTGACGGACTTTGAGCGAGGGCGTATAGTGGGCATGCGGGAGGCCGGGTGGACGTACCGCCGAAATGCTCAACACGTGGGGCGTGAGGTCTCCACAGTACATCGATGTTGTCGCCAGTGGTCGGCGGAAGGTGCACGTGCCCGTCGACCTGGGACCGGACCGCAGCGACGCACGGATGCACGCCAAGACCGTAGGATCCTACGCAGTGCCGTAGGGGACTGCACCGCCACTTCCCAGCAAATTAGGGACACTGTTGCTCCTGGGGTATCGGCGAGGACCATTTGCAACCGTCTCCATGAAGCTGGGCTACGGTCCCGCACACCGTTAGGCCGTCTTCCGCTCACGCCCCAACATCGTGCAGCCCGCCTCCAGTGGTGTCGCGACAGGCGTGAATGGAGGGACGAATGGAGACGTGTCGTCTTCAGCGATGAGAGTCGCTTCTGCCTTGGTGCCAATGATGGTCGTATGCGTGTTTGGCGCCGTGCAGGTGAGCGCCACAATCAGGACTGCATACGACCGAGGCACACAGGGCCAACACCCGGCATCATGGTGTGGGGAGCGATCTCCTACACTGGCCGTACACCACTAGTGATCGTCGAGGGGACACTGAATAGTGCACGGTACATCCAAACCGTCATCGAACCCATCGTTCTACCATTCCTAGACCGGCAAGGGAACTTGCTGTTCCAACAGGACAATGCACGTCCGCATGTATCCCGTGCCACCCAACGTGCTCTAGAAGGTGTAAGTCAACTACCCTGGCCAGCAAGATCTCCGGATCTGTCCCCCATTGAGCATATTTGGGACTGGATGAAGCGTCGTCTCACGCGGTCTGCACGTCCAGCACGAACGCTGGTCCAACTGAGGCGCCAGGTGGAAATGGCATGGCAAGCCGTTCCACAGCACTACATCCAGCATCTCTACGATCGTCTCCATGGGAGAATAGCAGCCTGCATTGCTGCGAAAGGTGGATATACACTGTACTAGTGCCGACATTGTGCATGCTCTGTTGCCTGTGTCTATGTGCCTGTGATTCTGTCAGTGTGATCATGTGATGTATCTGACCCCAGGAATGTGTCAATAAAGTTTCCCCTTCCTGGGACAATGAATTCACGGTGTTCTTATTTCAATTTCCAGGAGTGTACTTAAAGGAATCCGTTAAATTTTGGTCATACGATAAACCACATCAATGTCAATCTATCTAAATACCTTGGGATTGCAATTACGAACAACTTAAACTGCAATCATCACACAGAAATTGCTGTGGGGAAGGCGAACGAAAGTCTGAGTTTTATTGGCAAAACTCTTAGAAGTGCCACAAGTCTACTGAAGAGACACCTTCTGCGTCCTGTTACGAAGTATTGCAGCGATGTGTGGGATCCTTACGACACGAGCTTAGAAAAAGTTCAAATAAAGACCGTTTCGTTTCAGCAGGAAAAAAGGGAGAGAATGTCACGGATAGGATACGTGATTTGGCGTATAGTAATTAAAGCAAAGGCGTTTCTCGTTGCGGCGAGATCTTTTCACTAAATGTCAGTCACCAACTTTCTCCTCCGAATGCAAAAATGTTTTTTTTTCTGACTACCTTCTGCATAGGGAGGAACGCCCATCGTAATAAAATAAATCATTTCTCTTGCGAAAATATTTGTGTATTCGTTTTTTCACATGCGCTGTTCGAGAGTGGAACGATAGAGAAGAAGTCTGAAAGTCGTTCGACAAAACCTCTGCCAAGCACTTCAGTATGAACTGTAGAATAGTCATGTAGATGTAGTACTCGAAGCTTCTGGTCGCTCATTGTTATTTATTATTTGAAAACGACTGGGCGTTTTGGCGTAGTTCGTTTTGATTGGGTGACAAGATGAACATGGCGACGTATAAGGAGCTACTGATGAGAAATCAGATGTTAATTTTCATGGATTTTGATCGGCGAATCCGATTGAAGTTACCAGAGACACTGAAGTATCTGAGGCCGGCGAACCCCACGTTATGATGCTATGAAGAAGCTTTATAACAACACAGATCACGTGAGATATTACGAGGCAGTAGCTTGACGAGATGTGACGTAATCGAAGGAAGGACACTGCGATATATTATTTAAAATTTTAAGAATTCGAAACTGTATTTGACAGCATTTATTAAAAATCGATCTATGAGATCATCATGAGATATGTCAAGAAAATACAAAAATAATATCCATATTGATATTAATATTCGAAAGTATTTGCAGCAGCATTTACGTAAACGAAATGAGGATCAGCTAAAAGTCGTCAAGGGGTACTATACCCTTCCCGCTATATTACTATATACTACAAAACAGTAAACTGTAGGCAAGACAGGAACCGTCAAAAGACATAAAACATAATAAAACTGCATTTACACAATCGCTACTTCAACGCTGTAGTTTATGATTGTAATTATCCCACGGACAATTGTGTCCTTTCTTTTTGTCTTTTCTAGATATACTTGATAACCATTATACAAATCGAAGCCAATGTTAAAAGAAAATGAAAACCAATTTACTATCAAAGACTTTTATATATTGTTCTTATTGTAATAGCTTTTCGCAAAAATTTTTCGTCACACAGACCGGTAATCCACCACAGTGTCGTCGAGACGTGTTCAAATATCTCTGAGCACTATGGGACTTAACTTCTGAGGTCATCAGCCCCCTAGAACTTAGAACTACTTAAACCTAACTAACCTAAGGACGCCACACATATCCATGCCCGAGGCAGGATTCGAACCTGCGACCGTAGCGGTCGCGCGGTTCCAGACTGTAGCGCCTAGAACCGCTCGGCCACTCCGGCCGGCAGTCGAGACGTGTGGGTGACATATTTCTTAAAACGTGGAAGTGCCGACGAGAAAGCTCTCACGTACGCCAATTAGCGATAATGCAGACATAAAAAAGAGAAAATATGCCAGAAATTGCGAGATATTACAGTAGCCTTTTATTTATTTATTTTGGCTTCAGGTAATACTGACCAGTCAAGTAGAAATTTTAACAACCGTTCAGGGGCAACATAAAATTTGAATGAAAATAATCTGATCAGATAAGCTCAGCATTGTGGATAGCGCTGTGTACTAAGGAGATATACACTGATGAGCCAAAACATTATAATGATCTCCTTAATAGCTTGTTTGGAACGAAATACACCAATGATTCTGTGTATTAGGGATCCTACAGTTTGCTGGTAGGTTTGTGGAGGTATGTGGCATTAGATGTGTAAGCACAGATCATGCAATTCGTTTAAATAAAGGGCCGCTGATTGGCGTTCTTGTTGATGGCACCCGATAGTGACCCAGATGGGTTCCATAGGATTTACATCAGACAAATTTGGTCGCAGAGGCACCAACCTGAGTTCACTATAATGCTCCTCAAGCCAATGTAAAAACACTGTTCTGGTTGTGAGGCACGGACAATTACACAGTTGAAAGATGACATCGCCGTCGGGGAAGACATCAAGCATGAAGCGATGCAGGTGGTTCGCAGTTGTCAGCGTGTCTTCTATTACTACCACAGGTGCCATGCAGGTGCAGCAGAATGTCTTGCATAGCGTAATACTGCTCCCACCAGCCTGCGTCCGTGTGGCGCTGCACGTTTCGAGCCACCGTTCACTTCGATGACGGCGGTTGTGGAGACGACTATCGACCTAGTGTAGCAAAAATGTGATTCACCCGAAGAGTCGACACGCTTCCATTGATCGACGGCCGAATCCCGATGGTCTTGCGCCCACTGCAATCGTACCTATGTCGTTGGGTCAACATGTGAACATGTAGAGATGGTCTCCTACGGAACTCCATGTTCAACCAAGTACGATGAACGGTATGCTTCGAAAAACTAGAGCGTGCACCAGCATTGTACTCTTTCGGCAGAGATGCCACAGATCACTTTACAGAGCAGACAATCCTACGAACCCCACGTTCTGTGAAGAGTCGTGGTCGTCCAACCATTTAGCGCCTAGTGGTAGTTTCACTGTTCTACCTCTTTCCTTAGATGCTCAGACAGTAGAAGGTGAACATGCGGTCAGATAGCCGTTTTCGTGATACTCTTTCACAGCCTCTGAGTAATAATACTCTGCCCTTTGTCAAAGTCGCTCATATCTTCATTAGCGTGATCCCCCGTCCCTGTCTGCTCCGCTTACATGCTTATGTTATCGCGTCGCGTGCACGCAGCGCCACCAGGCGGCATCCAACGTCGCGGTGGGCAGTGATGATAATGTTTTGGCTGTTCAGTGTAATTGTAGTCATTATAACGCACTGTTCCAACTACTGGAGTTTTTCCATAAGAATACTTGAGCCAAGTGGACATATAGCGTAATGTTTAAATCTGTTTGTCATATATATCACCATTTTAAGTAGGCCTATTCTGCTAACAAATTGTGCTTATTTACACGAATCTGTAGATTAAGGTGGTAACAGTTACAGGTAGGTGGAAAACGTCTTGCATTCCGTACTTCTTACGCTGTGGTATGGTTTGTGCAGGCTAGTGTTACATGATTCAGATCGGACACGTCTGGTGGATCACATCTTCCAGAAACTAGACATTTTTTTCCCTTTTTTGTCACCGGTCCTCTGACTGGTTCTAATGCGGCCCGCCACGAATTCCTCTCATGTGCGAACCTCTTCATCTCAGAGTACTACTTACAACCTACGTCCTCAGTTATTTGCTGGATGTGCCCCTGTCTCTGTCTTCCTCTACAGATTTTATCCTCTTCAGTTTCCCCTAGTACCAAGGAAGTTATTTCGTGATGTCTGAACAGATGTCCTACCATGCTTCCCCTTCTTTTTATTTGAAGTAAATGTACAGGCTAACATTCTTGGCCCGGCATCATACGACCATACTAATGGTGGCCACCAAATGACCTTCCTTCAGCTTCACATAGTCGAACCATTGTCTTGGAGAGTTCTCCGGTTGTATTGCAGCTAGGTGACTGCACCTATATATGGCTAAGGTACTTGCTTCGCAAGGTTCCAGTCAAGGTAGGCAGCTCTCTGAATAGCAGGTTTGAAACTGACGGAGGGCAACGGTCTTGCCGCAGTGGATATACCGGTTCCCGTGAGATCACCGAAGTTAAGCGCTGTCGGGCGTGGTTGGCACTTTGATGGGTGACCATCCAGGCCGTCATGAGCTGTTGCCATTTTTCGGGGTGCACTCAGCCTCGTGATGCCAATTGAGGAGCTACTCGACCGAACAGTAGCGGCTTCGGTCAAGAATACCATCTTACGACCGGGAGATCAGTGTGCTGACCCCACGCCTCTCCTATCCGCATCCTCCACCGAGGATGACACGGCGGTCGGATGGTCCCGGTAGGCCACTCGTGGCTTGAAGACGGAGTGCAGTGTGAGTGAAACTGACGGAACTGTCCTTCTGTAATGCTCGTCTTTGCTAGGAGATCTGCTGTTCCGTAATGGAAGAAAATTCCATGAAGTCTTTTTTGCATAGCAAATGGACGTCTGTGTCATTTTTTCTTGCTTCTCTGATGGTCTCCAATACACCCAAAATACATTATCTGTTCCAAAGTATCGGACACATGTAAGTGGACATTAATACGGATTGTGTCCCCTTTATGACGGCTTGAACACTGCTGAGGGCATTTTCAATAACGTGTCTGAATGTCCGTGAAAGAATGGCAACTCATTCTTGCTCAAGAGCTGAAACCAGAGTGGGTGATGATGTTGGACGTTCGTACCTGGAGCGAAGTCGACTGTCTAACTTATCTCAAAGATATTCAATCGCATTCACGTCGGGACTGTGAGCAAACCAGATCATTTCAGGAATGTCATTGTCCACAAACCATTCTCTCACAGATGTTGCCTTGGACAGGGTGCATTGTCCTTTTGGTTCAGTCATCAACTCCTAACTGTTTCTGTACTGTACACAGCACACGATGCTGTCAAATGTGTTCGTAACCTTCAGCATTTAGCGTTTTCTTAAGCTAAAGGCACCGTACGGTGCGTGGCAGAAAGTATCCTGTACCACTACTAGACGTTTCAGTCTTATTCCTCTTCCACTCGCAAAGAGAGCGACGGGAAAATGACTACCCACATGCCTCCACATGAGCCGTAATTTCTCGTATCTTCATGATCCTTATGCGAAATGTACGTTGGCGGCAGTGGAATCGTTCCGCAGTCAGCTTCAGATGCCGGTTTTCTAAATTTTCTTAGTAGTGTTCCTCGAAATGAACGCCGTCTTCCCCCCAGGTATTCCCATTTGAGTTCCCGAAGCATGTCCGTAATACTTGCGTGTTGCTCAGACCTACCGATAACAAATTTACCAGCCCCCCTCTCCGATGAATTGCTTCGACATCTTCCTTCAGTCGACCTGCTGCGGATCCCAAACACTCCAGCAGCACTAAGAACGGGTCGCACTAGTGCCCTATATGGGGTCTCCTTTACACAGGAACCACACATCTCTAAAATATTCCCAATAAACCGAAGTCAACCATTCACCTTCCTTATATACTCGTTCCATTTCATGTCGCATTGCAGCCTCAGACCTAAATACTTAAGAATTTACTCAGCTGTTGCTGCTTGTCTACTGACAATACAATACTGTCCGCTTCGTTTTACACTGGCACGTCCGTCTCTCCTGGCATCTAATGGTCAAATCGTCGAGTAAAACAGAAATTGAAGTTCTGAAAACAGAAGTTATTTGTGGCGTTCCACAGGGTAGTGTTATTGGCACTCTGCTGTTCCTCATCAATGCAAACGATTTAGGAGACAATCTGAGCAGCCATCTTAGGTTGTGTACAGATGATGCTGTCGTTTATCGTCTAATAAAGTCATCAGAATATCACAAAAGATTGAAAGACGAGTTAAAAATGATATCTGTATGCTGAGAAAATTGCCAATTGACCCTAAAGAATGAAAAGTGTGAGGTCATCCACATGAATGATAAAAGGCATCCGTTAACATTCGGTTACACGACAAATCAATCAAATCTGAAGACTGTAAATTCCAGTAAATACCTAGGAATTACAATTACGAAAAACTTAAATTGGGAAGAACCCACAGAAAATGTTGTGAGGAAGGCGATCCAAAGACTACGTTTTACTGGCAGAATATTTTGATACTGCCTACACTACGTTTGCCCGTCCTCTTTTGGAGTACTGCTTTGCGGTCTGGGATCCTTACCGGATAGGATTAACGGAGTACATCGAGAAGGTTTAAAGAAGGGCAGCAGGTTTTGTAACATCGAAAAATAGGGGAGAGAGTTTCACGGACATTTAGTATCCGCGGTGGACGTAATTAAAACAAAGAGATTTCTCACGAAATTTCAATCACTAACCTTCTCCTCCGAATGCGAAATTATTTTATTGACGCCGACACACCTAGGGAGAAACGATCTTCATAATACAATAAGGGAAATCAGAGGTCGCACGGAAGGATATAGGTTCGTTTTTCCCATGCGATATTCGGGAGTGGAATTACAAAGAATTATTGTGAAGGTGGTCGGATGAAGTCTCTGCCGGGGACTCAACTGTGATCAGAAAAGTAGCCATGTAGATGGAAATTCGACAGGTATGGCAGTATTTCTTTTTACTCGATAGACTGCCCCATTCGGAACCGACGACCACGTTATGTATCGCTGGAAGATGAAAAAAATTGTAAGAGGTGGTGACGCTTGGCGGACTGCGACCTGGGGAGAGCGCTCGAGGAGGAGGAGCAGCAGGATTGTGCGGCGAGGTGGCGAACGGCGGGATGATCCCTGGAGTTGTTTTAGCCGGCCTTTGTGCCGTAATGCGCTCAGCGCGGATTACGCGGCCACAAAGCGCTGCCTGCTGCCGGCTGCCGGCCACGCAGCCACGCACCTGTCCGCGCATTCCTGGCCCGCTTTTGTGCGCGGCCTGCGCTCCTCTCCCAGCCCCGGCCGCCACTTCTGGGACTCCCCCGTCTCCGCAGCAGCCTCCCTTTCTTCGCGGACGACACAATTTCCGGGGTGGGATACCTGCGGGAAACGGGGGGGACTTGTCGCGTCTCTCCGCACATTCTGCGACGACGGATGCCGGCCCGTGAGTGACAAAATGGTTTTCTAGTGCACCGTCTCCCTACCGAACAACGAGACGACGTGAAACGTTCCTTTTGGCTGCTCCTCGGAGCTTCCGTATCGTCGCTTCAAACGTTCCACTCACGGCCGAGGCCAGAAGTCACGCGCTTTTAAGAATTCCAAACACGCTTTAATACACTCCTGGAAATTGAAATAAGAACACCGTGAATTCATTGTCCCAGGAAGGGGAAACTTTATTGACACATTCCTGGGGTCAGATACATCACATGATCACACTGACAGAACCACAGGCACATAGACACAGGCAACAGAGCATGCGCAATGTCGGCACTAGTACAGTGTATATCCACCTTTCGCAGCAATGCAGGCTGCTATTCTCCCATGGAGACGATCGTAGAGATGCTGGATGTAGTCCTGTGGAACGGCTTGCCATGCCATTTCCACCTGGCGCCTCAGTTAGACCAGCGTTCGTGCTGGACGTGCAGACCGCGTGAGACGACGCTTCATCCAGTCCCAAACATGCTCAATGGGGGACAGATCTGGAGATCTTGCTGGCCAGGGTAGTTGACTTACACCTTCTAGAGCACGTTGGGTGGCACGGGATACATGCGGACGTGCATTGTCCTGTTGGAACAGCAAGTTCCCTTGCCGGTCTAGGAATGGTAGAACGATGGGTTCGATGACGGTTTGGATGTACTGTGCACTATTCAGTGTCCCCTCGACGATCACTAGTGGTGTACGGCCAGTGTAGGAGATCGCTCCCAACACCATGATGCCGGGTGTTGGCCCTGTGTGCCTCGGTCGTATGCAGTCCTGATTGTGGCGCTCACCTGCACGGCGCCAAACACGCATACGACCATCATTGCCACCAAGGCAGAAGCGACTCTCATCGCTGAAGACGACACGTCTCCATTCGTCCCTCCATTCACGCCTGTCGCGACACCACTGGAGGCGGGCTGCACGATGTTGGGGCGTGAGCGGAAGACGGCCTAACGGTGTGCGGGACCGTAGCCCAGCTTCATGGAGACGGTTGCGAATGGTCCTCGCCGATACCCCAGGAGCAACAGTGTCCCTAATTTGCTGGGAAGTGGCGGTGCGGTCCCCTACGGCACTGCGTAGGATCCTACGGTCTTGGCGTGCATCCGTGCGTCGCTGCGGTCCGGTCCCAGGTCGACGGGCACGTGCACCTTCCGCCGACCACTGGCGACAACATCGATGTACTGTGGAGACCTCACGCCCCACGTGTTGAGCAATTCGGCGGTACGTCCACCCGGCCTCCCGCATGCCCACTATACGCCCTCGCTCAAAGTCCGTCAACTGCACATACGGTTCACGTCCACGCTGTCGCGGCATGCTACCAGTGTTAAAGACTGCGATGGAGCTCCGTATGCCACGGCAAACTGGCTGACACTGACGGCGGCGGTGCACAAATGCTGCGCAGCTAGCGCCATTCGACGGCGGCCAACACCGCGGTTCCTGGTGTGTCCGCTGTGCCGTGCGTGTGATCATTGCTTGTACAGCCCTCTCGCAGTGTCCGGAGCAAGTATGGTGGGTCTGACACACCGGTGTCAATGTGTTCTTTTTTCCATTTCCAGGAGTGTATTTATTGCGAAATACTGATTATTGCGCAATAATATTCACAGCCTGAGAGCGGTACTGCCGTTGAGCAGATGTACTGAAGGAGACTGCAGAACTTTCAAAATATTCAGGCATGCCCAATATATCGCGCGATATATTGTACTCTTTAATGGCGATATTGTGCAATATCTGGCAGTTTCCGGCGAGACTTCGTGATTTGCCGATATGCAATCAACTGATACAGCGACGTCTATGGTGGTTCAAATGGCTCTGAGCACTATGCGACTTAACTTCTGAGGTCATCAGTCGCCTAGAACTTAGAACTAATTAAACCTAACTAACCTAAGGACATCACACACATCCATGCCCGAGGCAGGATTCGAACCTGTGACCGTAGCAGTCACGCGGTTCCAGACTGAAACGCCTAGAACCGCACGGCCACACCGGCCGGCCCGTCTATGGTGGAATAGGACGTGTAAGTAGGCTGTTTAGGTTTTTATGTTGGTAAGGCCACGTAGCGCTCTGTATGAAAATCACTGACTGTGCTGTGTGCAGTCTGTGGCTGGTTGGACTCATTGTTGGAATATTCACTATTGCAGTGTTATGAAAATCATTGACTGTGCTGTGTGCAGTCTGTGGCTGGTTGGACTCATTGTTGGAATATTCACTATTGCAGTGTTGGGCAGTTGGATGGGAACAGCGGGTAGCATTGTGCCGTTGGAGGTGAGCCCCCAGCAGTGGTGGCTGTGGAAAGAGAGATGCTAGAGTTTTGAGAGGTTGCTATAAGCGGACGACCTGGACGTGTGTCCACCACTGGTGGAGGTCATGAATTGATATTCATGACCTCCATCTTTACAAATTTCCTTTTTCTCTCATATATATATACGATGACTTTTGAACTTCAGTAGTTAGAATCTTCTATTTAGCTGGCAGTATTGGTGCTCGCTGTATTGCGGTAGTTCGAGTAACGAAGATTTTTGTGAGGGAAGTGATTCATGAATGGTATACGTTATTGTTAGTCAGGGCCATTCTTTTGTGGGGATTATTGGAAGTCAGATTGCGTTGGCAAAAAATATTGCGTTTCAGTTTTGCTCAGCTGTTTGAAAATCAAATAACGTAAGAGATTTAGCAGCACAGCCATTTACGATTTTTGAAAGGGGACGTTTCAGACGACCACAAACACGTGTGTCAATTTACTCTCAGTGAGATTCACTTCGGGACTCACCGTCGCCCATTTCATTACTCCAGTGCCCAGGCTTCGCAAGACATCCCTGCGCACCCGCCACATACGTCCTGACATTAGAAGGAATTCATGGCTACCACAGTGTTCAGTAGCCCTCACATGGACCAACACAATCCTATCGATGTACTGCCTGGCGTCAAGGCAACCATGGAAGACGACAAGATCCGCATGGCTGTCAGACCTGAATTTTGTCCATACCATCACAGAACCTTGAAATCTATCGATTTCGCGGACAACATTTGGGAAATACCTCTCACTACACGTTTCCGTACACCAACACGGCCATCACCTTGCGTCAGACGATATTTGACTCTTCTGTGAATAACATGTTTCGCCAGTGACAAAGTTACCAGTGGACAAGGGCACAGCAGAACTGAGAACTGCAAGACGTTGTCGTGTCAAGTTGGATTCTCGAACAGGATGTGTGGGTCGTGCAGTCCTTTCTAGTAACCTGTTCGTTATTTTCACAGAACCTTGAAATCTATCGATTTCGCGGACAACATTTGGGAAATACCTCTCACTACACGTTTCCGTACACCAACACG
Organism: Schistocerca piceifrons; assembly: GCF_021461385.2. Classification (NCBI taxonomy): domain Eukaryota; kingdom Metazoa; phylum Arthropoda; class Insecta; order Orthoptera; family Acrididae; genus Schistocerca; species Schistocerca piceifrons. The sequence goes on along the minus strand of NC_060138.1, from coordinate 631,886,040 downwards.
GCCATCACCTTGCGTCAGACGATATTTGACTCTTCTGTGAATAACATGTTTCGCCAGTGACAAAGTTACCAGTGGACAAGGGCACAGCAGAACTGAGAACTGCAAGACGTTGTCGTGTCAAGTTGGATTCTCGAACAGGATGTGTGGGTCGTGCAGTCCTTTCTAGTAATCTGTTCGTTATTTTCCGATCGGACACAGCGGCGCCAGTGGCTCTTGTGAGACCGTCTTACAATACTCTGGCGATATCCATACGACGCCGCAATGCAGAGGAGTTGAATGCGTCGGCGATCTTGTCCAACTCGCCTGCGTACGGACCTGCGTTCCTGGAGCGTGCCCACAACCTGGCATCTGCAGGTACTGGCGTCTGCAGCAACACGACGGAAATTCCAACCTTTTTGGATCACACAGCCCACCCTTGCAACTTTCACGGCATGAACCTGTTGCGTCGCATGTACTTCGTTGAACACAACGTCGACAAATGACAACTGCCATCTGTGTACGTTACCAGAAAACCCTTGGACACCGGTATTTACTTTCTACTGAGGAGCCACCAAACAGAGTAGCGCATAACACAGCCAGGAGATGGTGAATGATTTAAATTGTTGCCTAAATTGAGTATTAATGCGCAATAAATTTGTTGAGCGCGTGACTGCTCCTTTCAGCATAGCGAGACAACTTATACGACGTACTTTCCCACAGATTTAACTGGAAATGTTTGCTGTCGGTCTCGGAGTAATTCACTGAACTATTACACATGTAAATTCAGTTTAGATAGTCTTGCTTTGACACGCGAGACATGGTTAAGCTTCTCACTACTCCAAAGTCAATCATTAATGCACCGTAGCAAATGCAGCGCATCTTGTGACGGTATTTTTTAAAAATATGTATTGGTACGTGGGATGCTGTTGGCTCCACGCCATCTCACGCACTATCATGCGGATTATCTTCATCTCTCTTTTTGCGTCTGGTTTTACGCAAATGCCTCGCTCTAGAATAATCTGTAAATCCAAACGCTTTATCACAATGTAATACAAGCGGGTCACCACAAGACTTTGTGTGGAATTGTCATCAAACAAGATTTAACCTGATATTTCAATTGCAAATGAAATGCGTGCTTGTATTCAGAAGTTTATTTTGCCGACCCAAGTGGCCCGCTACCAGTGTCGGCTTAACATGTAACAAGATATCAAGAAAATAAAGGACTTTAGATTTTAGGAAGCATTACTTGACTAGAGGCAATTATACATACTGTTATCAACATTAATGCAATTTTCCTGATCCACTTCTCATCAACTACGTACATTACCCAGTTGCGCTACTAGAACATTTCTGCCCCCCACCTCGGTCCGTCGCGAAATGGCGCAGTATCGGACGGTATAAAAGCTCCTCTAGCTCTGGGACAAGGTGACGGTGTTCCGGCTAAGGCCCAGACTAGATCTGTGACGGTCGCTTAAACGTCGAAATCTCGAATTCTGATTCGCAGGGTATTAACGCTCGCACTGGACGTTCTAGTGTCAAGAAGAGCTGAGTCCTGCTCAGTTCCGTTAGCCTGCCAGACTCATTGTCTCGGGCGACTCTTGGAAGGGCTTACTTGGTTCCAAACCAGGCTTGATCGTTTCCGACGAGCCTATGCGGTCTGAACTCCCTGCATCCGTCGCTTCAGGTTTTCAACTGTCAAGCAACTAATGACGACAAATTTTCCGAAACTCCAAGCCCTCTGGCCCCTAATAGCTTGCTAGCGCTTCTTCCCCACGATTCGCGTTTCACCGGCTTTTCGTCCACCCCCTTTACATTTTAGTTAATGCTAATTTTCTTTGAATGCTAGGAGTTCCCTGGAACACTGCTAATAGTTCTTATACTGCCTTCCACTTGCTCCTCCCATTTCCAGCCGATAGTATTTACAATAATAATAGTGGAGTCCACAATAGGCAAAAAATGACGCAAAACACCGCACTGAGATTCGACAGAAATGAAAATCAAGTCCGTTCAATAAACATCAACTGTCCCTTAGGCACTTCGCTCCACAACTTACTTTGAGATATCTGCCTGCTAATTATGTGCGCCATCGCCAAATGGCAACACCCTCCTATATATCGCCAGCACGTGTAACGTCCTTACCCGTTCTCGCAGATTTCGTACTTGACGCATTACTTGGTGTGTCACAAAGCCTATGAACACAGAAAGCAGTACTACTCTAGAATCAGCACCTCTACTGCAGAGAGTACACACCTAGTTGCTACAAGCAGGCAGTTTCATTGGCCCTTCCTCGCCCGTGCTAATCACTCCATTGCAAAACATTGTCTGTAGCCATATCTTGTTTATCATGTGACGATATGATGTACATTCATTTAAATATGTTCAGTAGCTTTGTGATTCTCAAAGTGACTGACTATATTTTTTGTATATCGATACCTAACCTTTTAGTGAATTAAGCACATCTTTAAGGCAACTACTTGTCGGAAAAGGCAATGCGAATATTTTTTATATATCCAAGCGTTATACATTTACAGATGTCATTTACTTCCAGTTCAATTATGGTTATGAAACGCTATTTATGGTCTTAGTTTGGTTGGAATATGAGATGTACTTGCGCACTACTTGAGCATCATACAGTCCTTCATTAAACTGCCACTCTTCCTGTTGCTTCCTATGCAATGTCAAAATAAAACAAAAATATGAAAGACGAAAGAAACGTTCACAAGACACAGTTTTGGGTGGACGACCTTATGGGTGTACGTAATACCTTTTTTTTCTTTTTGTACGTTATCAATCGTCTGACTGGATATGTGTTTCCTTGCACACGGAATGAAGTGGCTCAGCGTTTATGACGACAAACTCGTATTACGGGGGTTTGGATTCAAATTACCTCCAGGGAATATTCTTTTATGAATTTTGCTGTTTCCTTTGATGGCTGTTGACGAACCCTTCAATCCTCCGGACTCTTCTGTGCTCAGCCTTCTGCATGAGAGTTAGACATCCACTTCTAATGACAACGCTGTCGCCGAAAGCTTAAACCGGTCTCCCTCTCCTTTCCGCATATTATCACATTTCATTCGTGGCTAGTGACTACTGTGTCGCGTGCCTTTTAATGTGGATGATCGTCACAATTGCGTGTTCATACCATTATTCCGTTTGTACTCCTGATGAAGGAGCATAAGGATTTTCCCTAAAACTACGAGGGAAGCTGTAAACCTCAAATTTCTCACCACACAGATGGACCTTCACCAAAGGGTGTCGCACTCACACTCTCTGTGTAACACTGTTAAGATCTTGAATTCAAGCACTGGCCCACAGTCCCCTAATCATAAAACGTTGAACACCGCCAGATGTAGGCCTGCCGTGGAAACCTTGGTGAAGCATTCAGGATTGTGACGAGCTACCCCCGTCCAAATGACTTTGGTTGCAGAAACAGCCAATGGAACAATTCTGGTTTTGGTCAGGTGGGCTGTTTGAGAGGAGTTTGATTTCATCTCCTCCATTTCTTTCGTTTATTTCTGCATCAGTAACAACAGAACAAAAATTAAAGATAAAATTTTCATTCACATAATAGATGTTATGGCGTAATGCTTATGCACAAAGGTGGTGGAAGTGCGAGGGAGAAAAATGGAAGGATGGTATGAGTTAGAGTGTTGTGATTAGGGTTGCAAAGAGGAGTGTATCTCGGAACGTATTTTATCGCTGGGGGAGAGAGAGCGAGAGGGGGGGGGGGGGATTCCGGCGGAAGACGATTGATAACGCCTGAAGTTTCATGGAAGGTGGAATATTGATGTAGCGGCCATCATGGTATCCGGATTGGTGATTATTGAGCAGGAATTGGGCGTCGGGACTGCATTTGACGACGAACGTATAGGATCCGAAGGTTCTTTTGGAAGAGATCTACACATCTCCTCTACATATTATAAATTAAAGTCTCCTGGCCCGGGTTCTGTCTGTATGTTCAGAGCAATCACGGTAGTATCGTCTACACAAACTATAAAAGGGTAGTGCACTTGCGAAGCTGTCACTTGTACTCAGGTGATTCATGTGGAAAGGCTTCCGATGTGATTATAGGCGCACGACGGGAGTTAGCGGACTTTGAACGCGGAATAGTTCTTGAACAAGACGCATGGTACATTCCATTCCAGAAAACGTTAGGGAATTCAATATTCCGAAATCCGCAGTGCCAAGAGTATGCCGAGAATACCAAATTTTAGGCACTACTTCTTACCACGGACTACCTTCGTGACGTACACGCCGCGGCCTGTCTTTCTCGTGGGCCTCGTTCTAATGAAGCCGACGTCACGCATGTCTTTCTTCAGGTCGCGAAAGATGTGGAAATCACACGGTGGAAGATCCAGGCTGTACGGAGGATGCTGCAGTGTTTCCCAACCGAATCGCTGAACCATAGCCTTCGTCCGACTGTGTTTCCACGCCCGAAGAACTTGTTTACATGTGATCACCGGAGTCCGTGCAGTGAGCGGGCGAGGAATGCAGGCCACGTCTGCTACACAGCTGTCTGAGGGCCAGCCGAGTCGTAGGCTCCAGCCGCACGACGCTATCGCAGCTGGACGACAACATTAGACCAGTGCGCCAGCAACCAAGGTCATAACCCCCCCCCCCCCCTTCCCAAAAAAAAAGGTTCAAAGGGCTCTGAGCACTATGGGACTTAACTTCTGAGGTCATCAGTCTCCTAGAACTTAGAACTACTTAAACCTAACTAACCTAAGGACATCACACACATCCACGCCCGAGGTAGGATTCGAACCTGCGACCGTACCGCATAACCGAACAGCTGCGTGCATGTGTGATGTGACAGGGTAGTACGGCCTGTTCGCCTACCTAAGCGGTAACAGTATCGAAACAGAACAACAATGGGGGCCACCTGTCTCGTGGACTGTGCGTTGTCGTAGGTGTTCGGTTTTCGATTGGCAGCCCCTGAAAAAGAAAGTCCTGTAAAAGCGTTTTTCTGTCTGTATGCGAAGGCTAATCTCAGGAACTAGCATAGGGATTTTGATGCGGTTTTCAGATATATACGGACTGATTCACGGGGAACATTTTTGTATAGAGTTTACCACCGCTGTGGCAGAGAAGTCGTCCATCCGTAGATTCCTAATGTTACTCGTGCAAAAGTTGGAGTACGTCGTTAGTAGTTTGTGGTACAATACACACTCTGGCACACGTATCACGCTTCTTTGGGGAGTGGGGCTACAGCTATCGATTTATTTGGTTCCGTGTCTGTCGCTCTCGTTCCCGAGAGCAGTGCTGTAGGAAGTTCGGTGGCGGAGATACAATACAGCGCAACCGCTGCCGACGACTCCGCAGGGGCTCGCAGAGCATAGAGGCGGCGGCCGGCATTGTGGCACGGTACGAGGTCTGCAGGCTGTGGGCGTGTGAATTTCGCTGTGAGCCCGCCAGTCAGCTGCTGTTGTCGCCGGCTGACATTGTGGTCGGCGTTTTCCAGACAGGTGCTCCCGCCCGTCTGACGCAAATAACGATTACGTCAAAACGCGGCGAGCCGTTCGGAAGACGGTCGGAGCGGCGATCCGGCGCGCACAAAAGGTATTTTTAAACGCTGACGGCGGGCCGGCTCGAGTGCCGGCGGCCGCGCCACAAAGGGCGGCGGGGGCGGCGTCCGCCCACGCGGAAAAACCGCCCCTCTGTCCCCCCGCCTCTCTGCCCCCGCCCTGGCCCCCTGGGCCGGCGCTTCCTGCCCGGGGCGGCTCGTTGTCACTGCGGCGCCGGTACAAAGAGCGGCCCGCGGCTGCAAATTTGATTAAATTAGGAGTCCGGCCTTTCGGCCAATTTGCTCCGAAAGGCGGGCCGCGCGGCGTGGGAGCGCCCAGCGGGGCGCGGGGGCGGCAGGTGCACGGCGCGGCCGCTGTCCGCGTCTCTGGCCATAACACACAGCCGCGCGTGGCCCCGGTCCGCCGTGTCGCTGACAATGCGTGCACTCTTCATTTCACATCCGCGTCTCGTACGTTCCGCAACAAACAGGACGTCCAGTGTCCCCACATCACAATAACGATATTGCGCATCCTCTTCCTTCAGCCTATGGAAAAAAATATGACCGCCTGTGTCTCCTTTGTTAAAATCTCTGGTTGTAAGTGACAGGCTGTTTGGAAGCATCTTCATCGTCATCATCATCCTCATCACTAATGTATTAGGTTCGAAGAATCTGTTCCCGGCCGGCCGGAGTGGCCGACCGGTTCTAGGCGCTACAGTCTGGAACCGCGCGACCGCTCTGGTCCCAGGTTCGAATCCTGCCTCAGGCATGGATGAGTGTGATGTCCTTAGGTTAGTTAGGGGACTGATGACCTCAGAAGTTAAGTCCCATAGTGCTCAAAGTCAATCTGTTCCGGTTTCAGCTTTCGGCTCCATCGCCCCCTGAACCGACCTACGTCTTTCTCACAGCTTTGGGTATATAAAACAAAACGTTTTCAGGATACCTGCGTTTTTGCATTCTTTTTAAAGATTACTTCCATTTTTGCTTCTTTGTGTCGATTCCTAGGATTGTGTACCTAAATCGGCAGAAACGGAAGCCTCACAGGACCGCTTTGTTCTCCGTCTGTTTGTGTGTCCGACTGTTCGAAACCCTTTTTCTCAGTTGCGGGAAGGCATATCAATTTAAACTTATGTTACATATTAAGATCTACAATCCCTTGGCAAAGTAAAAAAGAGAAACTTCTAAGCCAATGCACTCAAAAGATCCTGCCATATATATATCATATTTTGATACTCGCTAAACCACTGATTAGAACCTGTAGGGTTCTTCTCGTTGACCTACAATCAAGAAATTTGCAAAGAATCGAGGTTTCGCACTAGGATCAAACGAAAAAAATTAAAATTGTTTATTTCCAATTATATAATACGAAAAAAAAGTTTTGTCACTTGTCATCGACCTTTATGTTGCGAGCCTGACCTGTGTCAAACATGAAAGTTATTTATGTCTGTTATCCTGATTTTCATTGTGGTGAAAGTTCTGCCGCCGGCCGCGGTGGTCTCGCGGTTAAGGCGCTCAGTCCGGAACCGTGCGACTGCTACGGTCGCAGGTTCGAATCCTGCCTCGGGCATGGATGTGTGTGATGTCCTTAGGTTAGTTAGGTTTAAGTAGCTCTAAGTTCTAGGGGACTGATGACCACTGATGTTAAGTCCCATAGTGCTCAGAGCCATTTGAACCATTTTTGAAAGTTCTGCCACCCACCTTTCGTTATAAATATACTACCACACCTCCTACGTATGTACTGTGTTTCATGTCGTCCACCCCTGCCTGTGATTGTTCCTGTCCAACGATGTCTGCTCATTAGCAACTATCAAGCAGTGGAAAAGATGTATAAATATCCACGAAAGGCCAGTCAGAATCACTGCAGATTCTCGAAACAGACGAAATTAGGTGCCACTGTGATAAATTATAAATAGCGAGCACACGTCGTGAGGTTAAAGAATTTCTAATAGACCGCAAACGGCAAATACTCCTCAGGCCACTCAGTACGTCCACCGTAGCTGAACACAGCAAAATCAGCAGAGCAACACAAACGAAAAGTCGGAGAGGCAGGCGAGCTTGCTAAAGGCCCGAACAGTATTAATCGTGACAGTGGCTTTTGATTCAAATGGCTCTGAGCACTATGGGACTTAACTTCTAAGGTCATCAGTACCCTAGAACTTTGAACTACTTAAAGGTAACTAACCTAAGGACATCACACACATCCATGCCCGAGGCAGGATTCGAACCTGCGACCGTAGCGGTCGCGCGGTTCCGGACTGAGCGCCTTAACCGCTTGGCCACTCCGGCCGGCACAGCGGCTTTTGGCTGCCTGTCTTCGGTGCATCGAGGACGCCGCGAGCATGCTGTGATAACATAAACATAAACGCAAGCAGGGCGCCACTTACGCCCCACCCTGTAGCCACTAGAACACCAGTGAACGCCCCCACCAAATACGACTATAGTCAGCAGCTAAACGTGAACGTTCGTGGCGATAAGCGCGAGAAATACACTCTTAAATAGGTGCGAGTTTGGCACTGAGACAAGTTTGTAGCCAATTTGAGACGAAAGACCTAGGAAGAAGATCTAAAGGACGGATCCAAAGATTCAGGCAAAAGCGACGCGGTACAAACATTTCAGAACTTTCTATATCGTGGACAACTGCTGCGAAAGCCTACATTTTCATCTACCCGATTTAATGCCGTTCCTTGGCTGCCCCCGGTAGCTGAATGGTCAGCGTGACGGATTGTCAATCCTCTGGGCCCGGATTCCATTCTCGGCTGGGTCGGGGAATTCTCTCCGCCCAGGGACTGGGTGTTGAGCTGTCCTCATCATCATCCTAATCGACTGCAGGTCACCGAAGTGGCGTCAAATTGAAAGACCGGCACCCGGCGAACGGCCTGCCTGACGGAGGGCCCTAGCCGTACGATTAATAAATAAACTTCGTTCCTCGAAAAAGGCCATCGTCACAACCTTTCTCGTCCCCGCACAACTTAATTAGTCGTCTGCTACTAACATTCGCGCTGTCTACAAGACTTTAGACTAATTTTTCTTACGCAGCGCAGAAAATTTCTTCCTAGCAGTCGCTCGACAGCTGACGTCATCTTCTTAGTGGCTCTCTGGCTCTGAGCACTATGGGACTTAACATCTATGGTCATCAGTCCCCTAGAACTTAGAACTACTTAAACCTAACTAACCTAAGGACAGCACACAACACCCAGTCATCACGAGGCAGAGAAAATCCCTGACCCCGCCGGGAATCGAACCCGGGAACCCGGACGTGGGAAGCGAGAACGCTACCGCACGACCACGAGCTGCGGACATCTTCTTAGTGAGACGCTTGCTGAAGATGGGTGATATAGGACATACTAACTTTGTGTCTAATGCAGAAAATTGGAATTTTCATCCTTACTAGAGAAACATAAATTGGCATACTTCTCCTACCAAATAAATAAAATACAGTGCGATTCACACTTTAGTTACATGAAGTACTTGAGCTCAAAATGTCTTCTGTTTAGAAAGAAGACATGGAAGAAATTTGTAATCAATAGGTATCAGTATTTATGCCGCATTAATGTTTTATTAGATGCATTCAAGGGTGATGCGTTCTTATTGTTCCCTCTTGGTTCTTGTGCGTATTTTATATTGCTGTTCTTTCCCTGTAGTTTGTACTTCTTTCTCCGTGTCTTTCAAACATTTTACACCAGTTTATTTTCTCTAGGCCAAGAAGTCCTATGAAGTTGTCTTAGCTTTTTTTAAGGCTTGCCCGTATTACAAAGTGTAACGTCAGGACTGGATTCTGCGGCTTTCCCTTTTCTAAAGCCAAACTTGTCGTCATCTAATATGTCCTCAATGTTCTTTTCAATTCCTGCGCATGTTATACAATTCCCCATTACTTTTTACATCGTTTTGTCCAGGTATGGAACGCGAATGAATTTCTCTGAATTGATTACTTTCTTCTTCTTCTCCCAAAATCTCTACATCTTCTCGCCATGGTTTTTCTTAAGTTGTCCTGTCCGTGTTACCGTATTCACCGTTCCAGATATGGTCTCCGGTTTGTTGTTATTAGCGACTAATTTACCAAATAGATATGACTTATAATGATCCCGTAATTTAATAATGTTATCCCGAATTTTTTGAGAAACAATAGGAGTTGTTGTTAATCCATTATTGTCTCTTTGTTAATACACTCATATTCAGATAAAACAGAACACCTTGAACGACTAGAGAAAGGACGTTCATATTGACAGGACATGTACAGTAGTATGTTACACAGAGTTGATTAGCATTTCAGTCACCTCGGTTAAGCATGTGTTCTGTTGCCTAGTAGGCAAAGCGTTCGCCATGGGCCCTGATAACTTGTTCCATGCGTGATGGCTTCGTCGCGAATGATGTCCTGTGACCCATGCTACAGTCACCTGGTTACAAAGTTTATCTGTAGTTGTTGGCAATGGGTCACAGCGCTGCATCCGTCGTTTCGCCATGTCCCACATATTTTCGACTAGCGAGAAGTCTTGTAATCTGCCAGGCCAGGACAAAAGGCTGACATCCTGTGACACCAAGAAGGCACGTGTTCTTGCAGCAACATGTGGTCGTACATTGTCTTGCTGAAAAATGGCGTTTGGGGTGTTGTGCAGAAAGGGCATGGCTACGGGTCGCAGGATGTCATTTGTGTAGGTCACATGGTCACTGTGCCCTGGACACGCACCAGCTGTGGTTTATAGTTGTACCCAATAGCAACCCGCACCATAAGACCTTGAGCTGGCCCTTCATGTCTTGTGCGAATGCAGTCACTGTGACGCCGCTCCCCCTATCTGTTGCGAACCAAAATGCGGCCATCATTTTCAAACAAATAGATCCTGAATTCACCCAAAAACACTATCTGATGGCATTCCTGTCCCCAGTAATGTCGTTCCATACACCATTACCGTCTAGAATGTTTCTGGACATTCATCAAAGGGAAGCGGGGAAGTGGACGACGCGCACGTAACCCATGCCTTCGATATTTAAATTTGGATATTTGGGAGATTTTTCCGAACTGTCTACTAATTGATTCTCCATTTAGCTATAGAGGAGAACCTACCGTGCATTGGGTTCTTTCTTAAGAACTTTTCAATCTACTTTTAGCAGCTATGTCATGGTTGTTTTCAAGGGAAATAATGGGTTCCTCTCTGTTGTTTGAAAAGGCGGCTAGATCGTCTCCATAAGCTAAACATCGTAAATGAATTTTAGTTTACGTAGTTTGCCAATGGTTATTCCTTCTACTTCTTTTTCTCATGTTCTAATTAGTTTTTTCTAGTAGAAGACTGAACAGCAAGGGATATAGCCCTCTCCCTGTGGGACCTCTGTTTTTATATCAAAAGGCTCGTATATTTCGCCTTGCATTTTAAATTTTGAGCTGGTATATTCGCCAATTAAATGTCAATTTGTGCTTCAAACTTTTTAAAAAGTAAGATTTTTGAAGGAATTTGTGTAAGTAACAGTCAGAACGGAATCTCTCTGTAGTTATTTCTATCAGTTTTATCCCCGTTCTTGTGTAATGCATGGATTGTGGCACAGTGTTATTCCTTAGGAATGCTATCTCAAGTAAAGCATAAAAAGAGTCGTAGGTAATCTTGGACGCAGCGTGTTAGGTAAGAGGGAAGCCACCTATAAAGGTGGAAGTAATTCAGATACGCCCTAGTGATTTGTCATTCATACTCAGACTTTTTCTGGATAATGTAATCATCTAAAGTGAAAAAATCAGCGCAAATACTAGGTCATATCTTCATAATATTTCAAAGTGGTGCAAAGTGTGACAACTTACTTTAAATGTACAGGTATATAAAATTGAGCAGTTTGAAAAATGCAGGAAAGTAGTGTTCGGTGATTACATCAGCGAGTCACAGTTATGGATCAATGACCTCATACAAATATATTCTTAGGGATATGAAATGGAATGATCACATAGGCTCAATCGTATGTAAGGCAAGTGCAGACTTCAGTTCATTGGCAAAATGCAGTCGGTCTACATAGGAGGCTGCTTATACCTGTGCGTCCCACCTTACAGTATTGCTGAAGTGTTTGTGACCCATACCAAATAAAAGCAACGGGGGATATTGGACATATACACAGAAGGGCAGCGAAAATGGTCACAGATTTGTTCGTATCACGGGAAAGCGACACGAAAATGTTAAAAAACCAAACTATATTTGCAGACACTTGAAGGAAGATGCCCACCAGCAGTAAGTGAAGAATCTAGAAATTATGTTCATCCTCCCACGTATTGTTCCTGAGGGTACCGTGAAGATAAGATTAGACTGATTACAACAAGCTCAGAGCCATTCAAACGATTCTTGCCACGCTCCACAAGCAGTTGGAACGGAAAGAAATCATGACGTGTGCTACCATGCTTAATACCCTCACTATGCACACCACAGTAGTTTATAGTGTATTTACTAGGAATAATCGTTCTGTTACACACACTGAAAGGTATATACACAGGGTAAAGTTTTTAAGAAAATTTTATATTGAACCAGAGATTAACAAATGTAGTATCGATTGTGTAGTAGCATCGCTGCTCAACAGCGATCGCTGGTTCAAGCTAATGGGTAATGTGTTAGAGTAACTTTAGATAGATGTCTGGAGGACTCTCAAGTGTAAAGACGTGTTGTATCCGATGTGTGCTGGAGATATACTTACTCGCTACGGGCAGTAATGACTTTTTATTTGCAAGATACTATACTGGAAGTAACTAAGACAAAGAAAGTTGTTTTGTTAGTAATGCAATGCGCGTATTCGTAAGTGATGATTGAGACAATGTATAACACTCCATCCAACGATTCTGTAAGGCTAATTGTTAATGTATAATTAGTTGATTGTGTGTTAATTGTGAGCATTATTAATTTTCAAAGAGTCAAAAAACAAGTTTTAAAGTTAGTGCCATATTGTTAATCACCACAAGTCAATAACAGTTCCCAGATCCATGTTGTTTTTGATTAACTATTTTGCCCAAGAATGGTTGTCTCAGACAACAGCCTTGCACAGTAGCTGTAAGCTAACTATATACAATTTTAAGAACTAACAAATGGTTCAAATAGCTCTGAGCACTATGGGACTCAACATCTTAGGTCATAAGTCCCCTAGAACTTAGAACTACTTAAACCTAACTAACCTAAGGACATCACACACACCCATGCCCGAGGCAGCATTTGAACCTGCGACCGTAGCAGTCCCGCGGTTCCGGACTGCAGCGCCAGAACCGCACGGCCACAGCGGCCGGCTAAGAACTAGCAGAGAGCAGTGCGAAGAGCATTATCATTGCAGAGATAAAGATAATTTTTTTAATTTTAGGAATAGCATTTATTAAGCACAGGGACCATTATTTTCAAATCGATCAGGTTTTGTTTTATTACCAGGGCCAATTTCATATCAATAGTGTTGCATCAGATTCAGTTTTTGTGTTACATAAATTCATGCAGTTTTGGTTTGGTTTAAAGTTATTGACGGTTCACACTCTCGCAGCCAGTACAGTTCAGTACAGGGCAAAGCGTGTAAGGGACGAGATGAAATATATGTTCATATGCCATTCACGTGCTAAGCGCTGTGCTGCAGACTACTGTCGGTTACGTAACTACAATCACATTACAAACCTAAATGTTTCAACACGGCGGTCGTCCAGTTGATCAAGCGGCGTTCTGAGACAGACGTCAGTGGCGGTAATGGCCGGCCGCTAGGAGAGCCGAGTCCAGAGGCGTGCCGCCGCCTCACTTATGCATGCGGCGCGTCTTTGAGCGGGCGCGTCCAGTGTTCGAGCCCCGGCTCATCAGCGGCGCGGTCTTATCATTAATGGACTGCGCGCAGGCGAGCGTCCTCAACGCCCGAGCTGTCCGCGGCGACGCTCATTGCAAACACGCGGCGCGTTTGCTCGCTCTAAGTGATGCTTGCTCAGTTGTCACTCCGCCGACAAGACGCGCTATTCACAGTCTATAAACTCGGTGTCACGCATTCCGTCTGACGCCGCCCTCTTTGTGTCTGTTTGCACGCCGTAGCACGCTGTTCCAATGGCGGCGTGTTTATTTCTCTCCTGCCTCGGTCAGGGGTGTAACGGGGACAGTAAAGCTGTATTTGTGTCGCCGCATGTTTCGCAGTTCAGCGTAAATGGCATGTACGAGTGTGTGCGCGAGAGTACGAATGAGGTCGTCTGCGTGAATGCTTATTGTTCAAGCGAAAACTTCTGTATCCGTGGAAACTTCGAATTCAAAGTGATCGATAAAATCTGTTCACTAACATAGTCATCGCCCTAATATTCGTCTCACGTAAGTAACTAAAGCCGTCATCAATCCGAAGGTTGATTTGAACTGCACAGTGCTTCACTGGGCGTGGGTCTGTTGGAGCTGGTATGCAGCTCCCTTCTTCCGGCCTCTGAACTGACTTATCCAGCCAGTTGTAGGAGTGAGTGTAACTTGGACTCGGAACCATGGTGCAACTCGACATTTTCCACATCAGGACATCGAAAGGGTGCAAAAAAAGGGCAGCTCGTTTTGTATTATCACGTATTAGGGGAGAGAGTGTTGCAGATATGATACGCGAGTTGGGATGGAAGTCATTAAAGCAAAGACGTTTTTCGTCACGGCGAGATGTATTTACGAAGTGTCAGCCACCAACTTTCTCTTCCGAATGCGAAAATATTTTGTTGAGCCCAACCAACATAGGTAGGAATGATCATCAAAATAAAATAAGAGAAATCAGAGCTCTAACAGAAAGATTTAGGTGTTCGTTTTTCCCGCGCGCTGTTCTGGACTGGAATGGTAGAGAGATAGAGTGATTGTGGTTCGATGAACCCTCTGACAAGCACTTAAATGTGAATTGCAGAGTAATCATGTAGATGTAGATGTAGATGTAGCAAACATCTTCAAAGGTGATACAAATGACAAGTGAAGAATAAAAACTGTAGGACTCAACGGGCATTGAATCCGAGCTCTGTACATACACCGCCTGGAACTTTATAACTTTTTTCCTTTTCTTTTCTAGCTGCGTCTTCGTCATTTCTCTTATAAAGTTCTGTGCAGATACCACATGACAGTCTCAAAATCCTTTGATGAAAACTTTACTCAAGTTTTTTTTCTTTTTTTTTCATTACGGAGCGTGGCCAGTCCCACGGCCGAGTAGGCTGAGCTACCGTGCCGGCTACCATCGAGTCACCGAACCACCAAAGCACTGAAAAATTCTGCAACATGATTCGAACTCGCATCTCCTAATTTTCGCGCGTAGTAGACCATGCAAGTACACCTCCACCAAGGACTTGGAATTTTCGAAAATAATGGAAGGAAAACATCAGTGATACAGCAGGTTTCTGTAACTGCTGGAAGTGCGCTTGGATGTTTAAGTTTCATATGCGAGTTCGAATCCAACTATGGCACAGATTTTCAGTTATCAAGTTGTATGATAATTTGTGTAGGACTGTATAGGCTACAGTTAAACATAACCACGAATTAAAGTTAAATACGACAAGAAGCACATCATGGTGTTGTAGCTGAACGCTCTCTTTTCGAAATTGTCTGCGATGGAAAGGGACGGGGGAGAGAAGTTACAGACGTGTGTTGTGATAAGTATTTATCACAGAGGAACCAAATTGACAAAAAGATAAGTGCGAATTAAGAGCACAGAGATGTGTATCTGATGTTCTTATGACGGCCATTTACGACGGATTCAAGCTTCACGCGTGTTTGAGTTCACAAGGCATGACTGTTAAACATAGGCAGCTGTGTTAAGAGTTTCATTAGGCTTTGCAGTCGTAAAGTGAACAACTGAATACCTGTTTGGGATCCGAAGATGGCCAGACTTATGACCGAAATCGATCGTCTTTTATAAAAATAAGTTAGCACAGCTGTGTATTACACAATGTAATTTTCAGTCTCACATATCTTAATTGTGAACTAGGATATTCATTAGTCATTACAAGAGTTTTGGTGTGGCAAAGGCTCTGAAACGAGTCGTACGTAAAGAAATTTTATTGACTATTTAGGAGGTACACATATTATGTCCCTTTAAAGGGAAACGTATAATATTGTTAACTATCCTGTCACGACAAGCTGTTTACCAGGCAACCCAGTTTTCCTTCGTCTGAAAGGCGCTGGTAACTACTTTTCTTAACGGGCAGAATTTTTTGTGTTGCAGGTGAAGATCTGGTTCCAGAACCACCGGTACAAGTGCAAGCGGCAGGCTAAGGAGAAGGCGATGGCCGAGCAGAACGCGCAGAACCAGGTGAGTCGCTGCTCTCCTCGAAAGCCATCCCACAGCGCCCTTCTCTGCGATACTGTTCTAAACCACGCCAACACTCCCCGATGGCGCCCTCACATCTACTGGGGTTCAGCTTCACAGCAGCTGCTGGTTCCACTTACACGCCCTTTACGCTAACATATACTAGTGAGCCAAAACATCGTGACTACCTGCTTAACAGCACGTTTGTCCACGTTGGAATTCAATACAGAAGCCATTCTGCGTGCCATGGATTAGAAAAATGGTTAGTATAATTCCAGAGGTGCAAGACAATAGATATCTACTCACAGGCCACGCACTTTTCGTAAATTGTGGGCCCAGTAGTGTCCCAGATATGTTCCATCGGATTCAGATCAAGCAAATTTTGTGGCAATGATAACAACGTGACTTCTCTACTATGCTTCTCAAACTGTTGAAAAATGGCACTGTCGTCAACCTTGAACGGATGCAAGTGGTCCGCAATAAAGTTCACATAGTCGACAGCTGTTGTGGCGTCTTCAGTTATTACCAGGTCCCATGGAAGTCCAACTGAATGTTCCCCATAGCATAAACCTCCCCCATCGGCCTGCGTTCGTGGTGCGGTACACGATCCCAGCAGCAATTCGCCTGGATCACGGCGCGTCTGTCCCTGTTGTAGCAAGAAACATCATTCTTTCGACAAGGCGACACGTTCCGTTGATCCACGGTCCAATCTCGATGATCTCATGGTCACTACAGTTATAGCTGACTCCGTCGTTGGGTGAAAATGGGAAGATGTAGGGGTCGTCTGTTGTGGAGTCCATGTTCAACGATGTTCGCTGAAAAGTGTGCTCCGAAGCGCTTGTGCTTGCACCATCGTTATTCTCTCTCTCATATCCATCCCGCTCTACCGAGCGGGCCATGTTCCGTATTAAGACATGTTGTTGCCTACTCGTGGTTTCTCTGTTCGTCAACCAATTCCCTCGAATGCTCACGACAGTAGCTTGCGAATGAAAAGGTAGAGAGAGCTAGGTCACGGGAAGTGGGACGTGGTGGTTTCACACAATGGCAAGCAATAAATCAATTTTATTAATGAAAGCAGTCACAAAAATTACATTTAGTTGCAATAAGCGAGTTGTAATAACTCAAAGCGCCACAGCTTAGTAATCAAATGTGCTCAGTCAAATTAATTGTAGGATAAATTAACTTTGATATTCAAAACACTAAAAGCATTTACCAAAGATAACAGCTTCAAATTTGTTTTTTGCAACTAAGCTTCAAAACAAACTCCTCAAGCACCTAATTAGAAGCATACATGAATGCCCTTTACGTATAATTGTACACTGAAGCAGCCTTGTGGTAATCATGTCGCCAACGGTGCACCAAAAGGTTACAAAAAAGTCACCGAAATAACCTTTACAGAATAGTACATATCTTGCTGCCAACGAAACTCTGAATATTTAGAAATCACTTAATATAAATAACGCCTTTGCTAACATGTTCCACACTAAAAGGCACACAGTAGCAACATAAATAACAAATATCAAAATACTAATCTTAATACTAATTCGTCAACAGAGCGGGAGACAAGGAACCTTTGAAGCACGAATCCAAACTTAGTGTACAGCTTAAGACGAAATTCACTATCTTATTTTAGGAAACAACTAGATCAGCAAATCCACAGACACCACTAGAAACCAGAAGTTCCTTTTTTTTTTTTTTTAATTGGATTTCGGAATTTGCCCACACAGGCAGCTCATGACAATTCATGGTAGACATTATTTTAGTCGTACCCTTCTACGATAGCCGGCCGTGGTGGCCGAGCGGTTCTAGGCGCTACAGTCTGGAACCGCGCGACCTCGGGCATGGATGTGTGTGATGTCCTTAGCTTAGTTACGTTTAAGTAGTTCTAAGTTCTCGGGGACTGAAATGAAATGTCGTGTGACGAGGGCCTCCCGTCGGGTAGACCGTTCGCCTGGTGCAAGTCTTTCGATTTGGCGCCACTTCGGCGACTTGCGCGTCAATGGGGATGAAATTATGATGATTAGGACAACACAACGTCCAGTCCCTGAGCGGAGAAAATCTCCGACCCAGCCGGGAATCGAACCCGGACCCTTTGGATTAACAGTCTGTCGCGCTGACCACTCAGCTACCGGGGGCAGACGTCGGGGACTGATGACCTTAGAAGTTAAGTCCCATAGTGCTCAGAGCCACTTTTGAACCCTCCCACGATAACCACAAGGTTGGAGAACAACGCCGCTCGAACGCCAATCAGGTATTGAATAACGCTCCAGTCACGCTACTATGGTCCCACAGCAGTAATAACACGCCAGGTAGCTTTTACCGTTAACACTCGCTCACTACCTGCGCCTGCTGTGTATCCGCAGCGGTCCGAGGCCGGCCCTCCACCGTTCTCGCCGCTCTCGCTTACACTAGCCGACGTCACGTGCACTTCCTTGGCGACCAAAGCGAGTCCTCACTCACTCCACGTGCAGCGACACTTCTCTGGAATCGATCTCTAGAATCGTTCCTCGAACGGGCCAGTTCTCTTTCCCAGTCGTTGGACCACGGCGCTCTGACCATTGTGAAATTCGGTTAACTCAGTGTATTTCTCCATCCGCGGCCCACATCCTAGCTACAATGATTCCCCTTTCGTCCCTGCGCCTCTCACATACCGGGTGGTTATAATTAAAGTGCAGCTACTCACGGAGACCCATTGTGGGCTGTGATTATAGTATGGCAGCGAAACTTGGTAAATACGCTAATGCGTTAATGCGGAAGCGATTTACGCCGGGAAAAAATTGGCCACCACTTGCATCGAACATTGAACCCGCCTTGTGGTAATCATGCCGCCAACGGCGCACCAACAGATTATGAAGAAGTCAATGAAATAAACTGAATAGAATAGTATATATATCTTGCTGCTAATGAAACACTGACTATTTAGAAATCACTTTACAGTGCACAGTTTGGCTATCGAGAAGAGAGGACGTGCGCTATTAGCGAAACTGTTTAATGTGGACGGTGGCAATTATAATGCTGTATTGAAAGACTATCGTCAACTGAAAGGTCTGACGAATGGCTCGATGTCATTAAATGGATTAAAGAAGATCACGAAATTTGAAAACACGGGTGTGCTTAGTGTGGTACCTGGAAGAGGAAGGTACCCTGTTCCAGTGGCAGGTATTGACAAGGCTGCTGTTGCTGTAACTGACCACGCAGCACGTGCACGGGGAAACGCTAGTGCTTGTGCAAGGCCACGTAAATTGTCTACCTGTGGTCAGCAGTACGGATAGTTTTGTCGTCTGTTTTACTCTGGCACCCGTACAAGACCCAGACGGTGCAGCAACCGAAACCTTATGATCCACAGCGACGTCCTGAATTTGCTCTTCGGTTTCTGGCACGGATCGAAGTTCATGACATGTGGCCAGGCAATATTCTGGGGAGTGGCGAGACACATTTTGCTCTACAGGGTGCAGTAAATAAACAGAACTGCCGAATTTGGGGTGCTATTGAACCTTGTGTTGTGCACGAAGAGCCACTGGATCCGACGTATGTGACTATGTGATGTGGATTCACAAGCAGTTTTATTCTCGGTCCGTTCTTCTTCGAGGAGAATAGACACAGAGGGCCTGTCAAGTGTATCGTGACATTTGCACGTTATCGAGGCCACGTTATAGGGAATGTGCTTCCTGCTGAGAAAGAGCGCAACTGTATGAAAGCCACTGTTTTCATGCAAGATGGGGCAACACGTTATGTCGCTCGCTAAGTGAAAAATCTGCTTAATGCAACCTTCCACGAACGTGTTATCTCCAGATGTTTTCCAGATGCATGGCTTTCAAGATCGCTCGATATGAATCCAGGTGACTTTAGGCACTGGGGATATCTAAAAGAACTCCTTTAGCAGGGACACGTAGCTCAGTTAACACCGGAAATGCAAATGTTGATCACGTCGCTCTGCGGATGCAGTATCTCGTCGACGTTTTCGGTGGTCACATTGAACAAATTGTGTAAGCCGTGGTTACTAACATCATGTCTTTCTCAGTTGTTTCACCTTTTCTGCCCACGTCCCGTTCCTAATCTGCTACATATGGATACATTTCCATACGTCTTTCTTGCGTTCAGAGCCAGATTTGCACCTGGTAGCCAAAATTTGAACTAATATAATCGGTTCCGCATTAATGTATCGGTATATTTACCAAATTTCGCTACGGTACGATAATTACAGCCCACACTGGACTTCTGTGAGAAGCTGTACTTAAATTATCACTACCCAATACCTTGCTTACTGTGTTGCGAGCCCGAAACACCAACAGATGGCACCCAGTCTCACGATGGGTAGTCGTCATAATGTTTCGGTTCACCGGTACACGTTGTATTGGAATTTGTTACGTTAGACATACAGAATAAGTGAAGCCTAATACGTGCATTGGTCTTCATACAGTCCTGCTAGGAACGGGATCCTGATACCCCACATTGACACTTGCAGTGATCTGCCTCACGGCAAAACATCAATCAACTCATGTGGGCCTGCGGAGGCTACCTAACGCCCGGTCACCAAACAATTGTGGTCATCGTTTGCGGTAGAAACATTGCCCTGCGGTACTGAAGATCCACAGCAGACACTGTTGAACACGGGCAGTTTTGTCTAGTCTCTGTATGCTACTATCCATGCGTCTTGTACTGATTATCATTCCGTGTTCAATGACTCGCGAACTGCCGCCGTATTCACCACACTCCTGTCAGTAACAGACTACACAGATGGAGTGTCTGTTTTTGCACCAGGGCGTCAAGCGTGGTTGCATCTTCAAAAAGGACAAACTTTCCGATGACCGTTGTTCACTCAGTTTACACGTGCTCCGGTGTCTGGAGGGCTTTGCTTTATTCAGGATGTGATCTAGGGACGACAACATAAAGAAGCTTGAATCTGGCCGTGGATCGTGCATGGAGAGCCAAAGCGGTTAAGACAACCGTTTGCGTAAAGCGGGAAGCGCGGTTTCGAGTCCTGGTCCGGCACAAATTTTGTGATCATACCCTTATACAGCTGATGGTTGTTCCGCAACTGCGAAGACATGTCATGTAATTCATAACGGCTGTGGTAGCCGCAGTGCCTGTTCCTTCGGACAGGTATGCATTCACGTGATGACAATTCGTTAATACGATGTAAGTTTAGTGCACTCTTAGTGTAAGTAGAAGTAAAAACACCGAAAGGGTGCGATTAGGACTCGAGCTCTGATGGTATCAACAAATTTTATTATGTCTGTAGATGACAGTATTAATTACGTGTGGCTTAACGGACTAGTACAAGTCTGCCACTTCGACGCCACCTCGTCGGCTTTGCGTGTCCCTCCCTCGTCTACCCCATTTCGTTTTTCATTTTATTGGCTTTCGGGAGATGCCCATTCAGCCAGCTCAACAGTGGAATGTCAATTATGACGAGACGGAGACGGCTAAAATCTCCGAATAGGCCTGGAATCTAACCCGGGCTCCTTCGCTTGGCACTCCGCCGCGCTGGCCGAGCAGCTAGTGAGGTGGACTATCCCAATTATTCAACCAGGGAAAGGAGATCTACAGCTCAACGTGGAATCCTAACCACATGTTGTTTCTGAGGGCTCCTCACTTCGTTGACAGGTGAAGGCTAAATTAGAATGAAAACTGAAAAAAAAAAAAAAAAATTCAGTGGTCCAGCTGAAATTCGATCCCGCTAACTCTCGGGTTCTAGAAGCGCTCTTTATTTATTTATTTATTTTATTTTTCTTATTTTTTTACAACAGAGGACAGCCAGTCCTCTAACTGAACACACTGAACTACCGAGACAGCGCCGGTAGAACACCAGGCCCGACATGTATACATATAGTTCATCTATAGGTTTTGATGAATGAGTTTGCGAGTATCAAAATATGTGATATATATGGCCGTTTGTCTTGACTGTATTGGAGTGGAAGCTTCAATTTTTTTTTCACCAACAAGGGGCCGTAGACAGCAGTATGTGACTTAAATTTCAACTTGATAGTCCACCCATGCCAGGAAAAAGGGGTTTTTAAGAATCGTCCATACGGACAAACGGACAAAAAAGTTATCTTATGAAGGTGCCGTTTCTTCCTACTGAGGCATGGAACCTTAAAAATAATAAAATCTACTTTTAACTCTAAACAGCGTGATAAATAATTGGCCTGGGGATATAATTTGCGATTTCTCACGTTCCTGCTTCAGATTCGGCAGATTATTCGTGTTACTCATTCGTAAGTATTTATTCGAATGTGGGAAAGCCTTGATAGATCATAATGAAGGGAAAGGCTGTTAGAATAGTACAATGCGGGATATGTTAGATAAAGGCCTAGCTGTTTAGAGTAATTGATCAGCAAGTGTCTGACAAAAATAGGAGAGATATTTTGATCTAGGTAACACTAGAAATGTGTGACTGAGTGAGAGGGTGCAGTTGTTAACACACTGGACTCGCATTCGGGAGGACGACGGTTCAATTTCGGGTCCGGCCATCGAGATCTAAGTTTTCCGTGGTTTCCCTAAATCGCTCCAGGAAAATATCGGATGGTTTCTTCCAAAAGGACATGGCAGGTTCCTATTACTGCCCCGTCCTTCAAACAATCGGAGCTTGTGCTCCGTCTCTCATAATCTGCTTGCTGACAGGACGTTAAGCCCTTATTTTCCTTTCTCCGCTTTCAGTTCAAGCTCTTTCCTGTCAAGCTATCGATGCTACCCGAACTAAGCTCACTGTGTTTCCAGTACGCAGCACCTCCAATTAATCCGTGCTGGAGCAGGTTTCTGTTCTCCGTGACGGCAGCCGACTTACCTACGGATTAATTAAAGCTCTGTCTCTCATCTCGTTAATGTAGAATTCTTCTTATCAAGAATTTTCTGGACCGGCTTTGCTCTCCGATTGTGCCAAGACTTAAAAAACTAGAAAAACTCGTTAAGGCAGTTGATTCACGTTGCTCGTTGTAAATGGTAAAAAATACCTACATCAGCTAGTTTATTAGCAGTTGGTCCACAGTTTATGCACAATGTTAATAATCAGCCCAGCACAGAAATAATTTATTATGTTCACCTCTACCATGATATGGAGGCAGGAAGAAAAGAGAAATGTACATTTGTTCAAGTTTGTTCATTTGTTCATAAACGAGCTAAGTGGCATTTTTTTGGAAATGTAAAAACGTTATTATTGCAACTTAGGGCTGCTCCATTTATGTCTTTACCCAATACAATGAAAGCTATTAATAATAGCAAATAGTCGCCTTGGGACGTAACTTGCGCATAACTAGCAATTATTAAAAATCTTACTGAACTACCAATAGGTTATATGATGAATCACTTTGTTTATTTAACTTAAAGTTATCCATGTTATACGGATGTTATTTGAGGGCTGCAGCCGTATTTTAAGAGTTTTATGCAATAATGTATATTGCGTCACTAACTTGTCGCTAATATTTTATTAGTATGATGCGTTTCGGTATCACGCTGTAATCATCAGGTGCATTTACAGTTACTTTTACATTGTGTTTAACATGAATTGAGGTTAGTTTCCTTTGCTGAGTGTGCCAGTGAGGCTATGTGCGAAAAATATGCCTGTTCAATATTAAGACACATACAGATAAACACACTCAGGCATTTATAAAATAGTACCTGGAAAGCCCTCTATGTAGGCCAAAACAGGCAAGACTTTCGCAAAATGATGCGAACATATAAATGTGTACCACACTAGCAACCCAAGCTAGGCAAGACTTCCCCAAAATGGTACGAACGTATAAATGCTTATCACATTAACAACTATCGTAATCACCTATAGCCACCCACAAAAGAAACACAGGCTATCGATTCTATAATACTGCGCACAATCTTCATATATTACATAAAATGGACAATGGTTGGGGAGGGGGGGGGGGGTTGGGTTGTTTGGGGGAAGAGACCAAACAGCGAGGTCATCGGTCTCATCGTATAAGGGAAGGATGGGGAAGGAAGTCGGCCGTGCCCTTTCAAAGGAACCATCCCAGCATTTGCCTGGACAGATTTAGGGAAATCACGGAAAACCTAAATCAGGATGGCCGGACGCGGGATTGAACCGTCGTCCTCCCGAATGCGAGTCCAGTGTGCTACCACTGCGCCACCTCACTCGGTGGACAATGGTCATCAAATGCTCTTATATGAAGAATTGGAAATATTCATTCGTAGCACAATACATGGAGACATGTTACTAAATGACTAATTAATACTAAGTCCTATAAAAATTCTTCAGTGTTGAATACCTATTTCATTGGAAGAAAAATTGTCTACCAGCTACTCACCCGCTATTTGCCATGACATAAATACATCCAGATACAAATGTTTCATCTTCACCCTATACTGCTGTTCCAGCAATAGAAACTGGTTTACCTTATCTTTTAAGACTCTTTGGATTGATGCGAACAAATGATTGTGAAAGTGTTAAGTTGTGATGTACTTGTTACTGTACTATGTGTAACACATAACGAAATTACCAACAAACAGTAAATACTTGTGTTAACAGCATCTCTAATCATGCCTATCACACTATGTACACACCATGAAAAATTCATCTTCCTGATCAGCCATCTTTTTCGGTATGTAAGCTCACTGGCACACACAGCGAAGGAAACTAACATCATTTCACCTTAATTACAACGTAAACGTAATTGTGAATGCACCTGATGGTGGTAGCTTGCTACCGAAACGCATCGTGCTAACAAAATATTAGTAAAAAGAGGCTGTTGCGGTATATGTTATTTCACAAGAACCACTTTATTTATGCAATAATTTTCAATCATAGCAAATCATCAGATGAAAAAATATAATTCAGCATTGTCTATGGTTACAATCAAAATATTCAAGGACACCCTATGCAATGTCGAATACCTTATTGAAAGCATTGCTCCCTATTGAAGTAAATATATATATATATATATATATATATATATATATATAATGATAGAAATGATACAAGTTTTTTTTGTACATATTAACAAGCCATTTCGATTGAAACTGGTTACATAAATAAAGCGCTTCACCATAGCAATTGTTAGTGGTTCAGTACGACTCCTGATATACACACTTCGTTTCAAGCATCACGCATGACAGAATACGTTCACAGACTGAAATGCCAGGGAAACGAACGCGCTAGACGATGCGAGCACACCAGCAAATTTTTTTTCCATGTGGCAACCTCAGGAACAACGAGTACATGGGTGGCAGGACGAGAGTTGCACAGCTCTGAAGAGAGGCTGTGTGGAAAGCGCAGCCAGTGACTGACCGAGCACCAAGGCGGGTGATCAATACACCTGTAGCGAGCCAGCGGCACTGGCCGCTACACAAAAAGGGCGGGACGCGTCACCTGGAAATAACGGCCCGCCCCCACAACTCAAAAACACGCGCGCGCCCGTTTTAAATCACCACGCAGCGCAACACGCCGCTCTCCCACACCCTGGACACGACCTGACATTCTGGGCGGCATCAACGCAGGGGGTGGGGCACGCGGCAGCTTTTATTTCGCACGCATGCAGTCACCAGGCACAGCTGGCTGCAAAAGAAATTCATCTTCATCATCATTTCATATTTGCTGTTAGGCTCGGATCTGCTCGACTCCACTGGTCCTTAAGGGTGACACCATGCCAAGCAGTGGTAAAAGAATCTCCAACTTCTGCCACCGCGAATTAATTTATTCGCCTCACTACATGTTTCAGAAGGACAGTTTTCATTATCAGATGTGGGTAGATGATACATGCTGGGCAAACAATGACAAACTTTGTAACATTTTTGGCCTGGAGCAGTTACTCTAAAGGACAGAATAAGAAACGACCACATCCGTAATTCGTTTAAGGTAGTAAACATAGAGGAAAAACGTCAAGAAAATCACCTACGCTGGTTCGGAAATATTACGAGACGTCAACCTAACTATATTACAGAACAGTACTTGACTTAATAGAACCGATAAGGGGCCCTAAATAACGACCTGGAAACCATGGAACTGCTGCCTGAAATGAAGCAAATACGTTCATAATGGCGTAGCGATACGAGGATGGCCGACCGCAGGAGACATGAGAAATAATGCATGGAAGAAGAAGAAGACAAAAAAGAAAAGAAGATGATGATGAATGTCGGAAAGTATTAAAGTTTTCGTGATAATGAGAGTACACACTGGTCATAAATACTAATTGTGGGTAACATAGCTTAAATTTCTGGGTATTCAGCGGCAAGTTCCTGAATTAATGTAGGATCACGGGGAAAAAAACAGTCCGCAATGACCGATTTTAATGTTGATTATGGGTACGTCGTGACCAATGACAATCTGTGCCAGACCGAGACGCGAAACAGAGATTCCTGCAATTCGCAAGCGATCGCCTTAACCATTAGCAGTCTGAGAACGCCTCCAAGCTCCACTCAAAAGCCCAGTGTCGTTAATGATTTCATCTATGATTTTTGGATACTGCTGCCAGAGGTTCTCCCACTGGGTATTTGGGAACAGCAGCACTGGGGAATGAATCTGGTGGAGAACTACTAATATAATTCAATTGACACGTGATCAGTGATTATATACCTTGGAGAAACGAACAAACACGCACATGAGAATAAGGAGATCTGTTGACAAGGCGTAGAGCATCAGTGATAAGCCGCTAGACAAAATACTTAATTAGATTATTGGGAGAATAAATGGGGAAGTGTGGAGCAGTAGCAAAAGACAATGTGTACAAGGCTGTTTTGTGAACTGCTCTTGAATACAACTTGACTATTTGGGATAATAATGATGTTCGATTGCGGAGGAGATGAAATAAACTGAGAAACGCGCTGTTTAAATCCTTACCAGCATGTACGAGTCTGTTGCAGCCGTAATTAATGGTTTAACATTAGAAACGTTTTGAAGAAAGACAACGTTGTGCTCTTGAGAAGCTATTGTTCGAGTTTAAAGAAGCGAAACAAACACAGCGACTCGAGTGGGTGCTTGTTATTAACAGATTTACCGCACTGTCAGACAAGACGGTCAATGCTTTCACAGAAAAATTTTTGCGGTTGCCTGTGGAACCGTGATTGTACCTAGGCGTCTACATCTTCATCCAAAGCAAATCGATTGTCACAAATGCGTTTCTTCAGCGTTTGCATGAGAGATATTGGGACTGTATTGATGAGGTGTACGGGCTTCCCAGCAAAACTTCTGCAGCGTAGCGGAAACAACCTTGCGAACATGTGGGTGGGTATTATCATGCATCAGAGCGAACATCCGTTTCCGGAAACTGTGTTTTCATTATAATTTTGCTTTCCATTTCCTTACTTTGAGCGAAGGAAACTGATTGGTTATGCCACTAGACTCAAGTTTAGCAGCTGCGTCGCGTTCTGTTGACAAAAAAGACTGTGCTTTCACTCATATTCGAACTTAATAGGTTTTTTATCCTCTTCAGTTTGCTGAATCTACGTTTACAAGATGCTGCAGTCACTGTTATTTTTGTATGAGTCATTAAAGCTATTTCGATGTTTTGATAAGAATCTCTTGACACATTATTTAAAAATAAAAAGTTTACTTGTTTCAGCACCCACTTGTCGAGTTATGAGATACTACAATACTGTAGCGAAGTAGCAGCAAGAAGTCTGTTGCTGATCATAAGCGAATCATGTGAACCAAGCACACTCTTGTCACATAACTGTATTCGCGATAGACGTCTGTTCTGCAGCTGTCGTTTGTTTAGGATGCTAATTGGGCGAAATTACTGTAGAGATGATACTGAGACAACAGCGTGCGTTTACTGTCGCAGGCCGAGAGAAACGCATCAGATAGCCAGGAAATAGGAACACAACGGGTAACAGAACTCAGTACGGGCGTTGGACCAAAATATGGAAAAACTGTGAATAATGCATATTTGAACATAAATCCAGATGCTAGCCAAGCCTGTAGGTTGTGCTGTTGTATTTGACAACGAACGGCACTTCTGAAATGTCCTCTGTACGTTACAGGTGTCAGAAGTGGTCACAACAGTGTTCTGTCTAGTTGTGAGCGCATTCATCGGACGTACGTGAATTGGAACATGGGCAAATTGGTAGTGTTCGTATGGGTGCTTCCGTAGCGAAGATAGCCGAAAGGTTTGGTTTTTCAAGAGGCACCATATCGAAAAGCTATACTGCATAGGAGGAAAGTGGAAAAACATCATCCGTTAAGATACAACGCGGACGAATGTGTGTTGAGTGATAGTGTCAGACAGTCATTGAGGAGGATTGTGACGTGAAATAAGAGGACGACAGCTGCAAAAGTCACTGCAGAACTGAATGTCGCACTCGCGAAGCCTTTCAGCACCAAAACAACACGACAGTGCCCCTGTTTATGCAGCTCGCGTCGTCCATGGTTTTATGAGTACGAGGATGAATTGTCGAATCTCCCCTGGCCACCAAAATCACCAGATCTCAACATTATAATGCATTTGTGACCTACTTTGGGGAGAAGAGATCACAGTCCATCTCCACCATCGTTACATGAACCTGTTACTATTTTGCCGGAACAAAACAAATACAAGACCTGTATTTATACATTCCAAAACGATTGGAAGCTAGTTCAAATGGCTCTGTGCACTATGGGACTTAAACATGTGAGGTCATCAGTCCCCTAAAACTTAGAGCTACTTAAACCTAACTAACCTAAGGACATCACACACATCCATGCCCGAGGCAGGATTCGAACCTGCGACCGTAGCGGTCTCGCGTTTCCAGACTGTAGCGTCTAGAACCGCTCGGCCACACAGGCCGGCTTGATTGGAAGCTGTTTTAGATGCCAAGGGTGTTTCCTACACCGTATTAGACATGGTAATGTGTTATGTTTTTGGTATTTCCATATTTTTAAGCATGCCCCGTATGTCTCCCCGTTAATTCGTAAATCGACTTTCCATCTGGAGTTGGCTGCCATCCGGCCGGTGTGGCCGAGCGCTTCTAGGCGCTTCATTCTGGAAACGCGCGACCGCTACGGTCGCAGGTTCGAATCGTGCCTCGGGCATGGATGTGTGTGATGTCCTTAGGTTAGTTAGGTTTAAGTAGCTTTAAGTTTTAGGGAACTGATGACCTCACATGTTTAAGTCCCATAGTGCACAGAGCCATTTGAACCATTTGAACTAGCTTCCAATCGTTTTTGAATGTATAAATACAGGTCTTGTATGGTTTTGTTCCGGCAAAAAGGAACTTTTTTTTTTTTGTCGTTCTCGAGCTCCGTGTCCGGCAAGTGATGGCGCGTACTGAAAAGACAAAAAATCAAATCGATCTTCAGGCCTCCGTTAAAAATCCGGGAGTTACTAAGACTAGTTAGAAATGGAGCAGTTATCGTAACCCCTAAGGTCTGCCACGATACCTTGCGAGTGAGGTCAGTCTTACGTCGGACAAATAATGCGCACTGTAGTACAACACAAGAAGGAACATGAGAGGTTTTATCGCAACTGAACGCGGCGTAGGATCCAACGATATCGAATTTGAAGTGGTCTCATCTCACACAGTCAACTTATGCCACCGATGACGATGTCGTGAGCACCAGTGACGTCACAGCCAGCAGCTAGAGTATATACAGGGTGGTCCATTGATCGTAACCGGGCCAAATATCTCACGAAATAAGCATCAAACGAAAAAACTACAAAGAACGAAACTCGTCTAGCTTGAAGGGGGGAACTAGATGGCGCTATGGTTGGCCTGCTAGAAGGGGCCAACAACGCCTGAGAACTGCGTCAGCGCATTGTCAATGCATGTGCGAACATTACGGAAGGCGAACTACTCGCTGTTGAGATTAATGCCGCTACACGTATTGCCAAATGCATTGAGGTTGACGGACATCATTTTGAGCATTTATGGCATTAATGTGGTATTTACAGGTAATCACGCTGTAACAGTATGCGTTCTCAGAAATGATAAGTTCACAAAGGTACATGTATCACATTGGAGCAACCGAAATAAAATGTTCAAACGTACCTACGTTGTATATTTTAATTTAAAAAAACCTACCTGGTACCAACTGTTCGTCTAAAATTGTGAACCTTATGTTTGTGACTATTACAGCGCCATCTATTACAAAGCGAAAAAATTGGTCCAACTAAAACATTCATATTTCTTTACGTACTACACGAATATGTAATAAAAAATAGGGGTTCCTATTTTAATAAAAAGGCAGTTGATATCCGTTTGAGCTATGGCATCGCCATCTAGCGGGCCAACCATAGCGCCATCTGGTTTCCCCCTTCAAGCTAAACAAGTTTCGTTCTTTGTAGTTTTTTCGTTTGACGCTTATTTTGTGAGATATTTGGCCCGGTCACGATGAATGGACCACCCTGTGTAGGTGCACCTACAGCCCGTCAGCAGTCACTGCACTTGACAATGCCTCGTCGTGCCATTGTAATCACTTCAAGCGGCTGTAAGGCCGAGAGCATTTTATTTAGTGTTACCACCGCGGAACTCTGTGTTGTTAGTTCTTACTTTCTTAGCTTTTCTTTCAGCTAGATTTTGTTGCTTCTGTTTACTTGCGTCGTTGGTGGGAGGGCTATTTCGCCATCCGCTCGGTACGGTATCTCGCTCTCTCTCTCTCTCTCTCATACACACAAACTTACACACACACGCCCACACCCCTCGCGCATGGCGTTGCAATGTCCGAGGAGAAAGCGCGTCACGCAGCCAGCATCCACCATCCAGCAGCCACCGGCGAGCGGGCAGGCAGGTCGCGATCGGCCGTGTCCGGACGGCATCTGGCGGCGACAGCTCGCCGGCCGTCCGTATTTGTTTGTGTTATATATTATTGAATTTTGTAGTGTGGCGCGAGAGGCGGCGGCGGCGGCTGCGCGGCAAGTGGCGGCGTATTGTGCGCCATTAATTGGCGGCCGGCGCCGCTGACAGCTGTCAGCGACAACAGCGACGCCGGCGGTGGCCCCGCGCAGCTGGGCCGCGCCCGGCGCCCAAAAACACGGCACGCGGCGCGCGCGGCTCGCCTGTCTGTCACGCGCACCGCCCACTCGCCGGCTCGCTTTCTTCTGGCCTGCCTGTCAAACCGATCGCCCACTCCGTGTCGCGCCGTCTCCCGCCGCACCGCGCGCTACGGTCGTTTGACGCCTGACGCGATTGTTTCCACTCGGAACAGGTATTCGGCCGGAACGTTGGACGAAAACCTTTCTCGCAAAGAATTAAAGGATCACCTTTTTGAAACCACGTAATTGCCTCCCATCGCGACGCATAAGTTTGAAATTTGGCTCAAAGGAGCCTACAATCTTCCTCTGTAGTGGTGCAAAAGCGTGGTGCCCTGTGACGTCACTCTCGGGCTCGGCGACCCTTCATAAGCGAGGTATCGACACACACGCATAAAAGGCCTC
Organism: Schistocerca piceifrons; assembly: GCF_021461385.2. Classification (NCBI taxonomy): domain Eukaryota; kingdom Metazoa; phylum Arthropoda; class Insecta; order Orthoptera; family Acrididae; genus Schistocerca; species Schistocerca piceifrons. The sequence continues at coordinate 631,855,026 of NC_060138.1, read as the reverse complement.
AGCTGGGAAGTTCGTGTGAACTGTGAGATGTGTTGGCACCAATTTTCAGCACTGTTCCGCCCAGCACTCCTTCTTCTGATGTCTTTGATGAGGGTAGAACCGCGACACCCGGAGTTGAAATCACGCGGTTTACTTGTGAGTGGCAGAGGAAAACATTTCAGACACACCGCAGTTCAGAATCGACACGAAAAGGCCTCAGGAGGTTGCATAAAGGGTCTCAGTGAAACCATCACATACCCTGAAGCGTTGAGTCCCCCACATTTCGCAGTCGAAAACGAAAGTACGCAGTCAGATGAGAAACAGGAAGATATTCTTGGAAATATTTGACATTGCTCACAGCTACAGACATTTCAGCAGTTCTCTAAGAACATTGTGAGACGTGATCGCACACCTTTGGGGGCCAGGGCGACCACAATTTTTGCGTCTCGTTTACAGATTGGAATCACAAGACACCGTTCAAAACCTTTCGACGACATTTGAATGTGATCCAAAGCAGCAAACAATACTTATGCTTTTTCAACGCTCCGTTTTCCACCCTCCTGCAGCGCGATCGCACGAGAATGTAACACTAGCATATGCCTGAATAAAACAGCAAGGCGTCCGTCCAAGGAGCGCCCCCCCCCCCCCTCCCATCCCTGTTCGGCAACATCCTCGGTGCCACCTACACACCTTCGTTCAGCAGGTTAGAAAAGTCCCTTCAGAATTTTCGACACCAAATCAACCTGGCGGCTACACTAGGGCCTGAGGGTAAGGCAACCCGTTCAACACCATTTGTTTGCGGTTTCCGTATCTGCAGGCACTAGAGCAACCGACATGCTGAACTGATGTGGAACTTTCTGACAGGCACATTTATGACGTGTCATGGTAACCATATTGGCTGTTCTTGGCAAACCGAGACAAAGAACTGAACAGAAAGCTTAATGATAAAATTTTAACATATTTCCTGAGACAGTGCAGTTGTCAAAATCACAGCTGTATCATGATATCGTGGGACATCGTAGGCTACTGAGTGGAAGTGGCTCGAGGTTATGAAGGCGGAACTATCTGAGCGCTATTTTTTTAAAGCTTTGATCGCCCGCGAGGTGGAAAGCAAAACTGTTTTATGTGATACAAAAAAAGTCTTTTATGATTATCAAAAATGTTTTACGTGCAACATTTCCAGCTACTGCTCTACATAGTCGCCGCTGCGACTTACACATTTGCCATAGTGTGATACTAACTTTCCAATACCCTCGGCATAGAAGGCATCCGACTGTGCTTTCCGCCAGTTCCCTACGCTAGTCTGCAGCTCGCTGTCTGTGCCGGTATGCTGCCCTTATAGCCAGCAGTTCATGTGAGCTGTATGGTGAGCGAGCAAACGTTTCCTATCAAAAACATGCAGGAGCTTCCTTGATGCAGCTGCAGTGTGCGGCCGAGCACTGCCATGAAGAAGGACACGCATGTTATTTACATTATGTGGGTTGCGTGAAATTCGGCGGAACCCTCCTGCAGGAAGAAATCGAGTGGCAGCGCTTGGCGGGGGTTTCCTTTGCTCTGGGCATCTTTAGGTGTTCACTGTTCTCCCAAAACTGAAAAAGGCGGCGTGGTGCGATCGACGGGCATACCACAGTCACTGGGCAACACGTCTGCACAAAGAGACATCAGATTGTCATTGTGGTTTTAACTTCTAGACTGATCGGAGCTTGAAAAAGAAAAAAAAGCCCTCGTAATTAAAAAGTGACGCTATTTATTCACAACTCTGTTATCGAACACATTGCTAAAATATTAAGTAAAATACTTCAAAACACTTCAAAAATAGTTTCTTTAAAATGAGCACAATAATTCTAAGAAAAACCTTACTGGGTCACATCTAGTAATAACATCCGAAACAACGGTGCCAAATATTTTCCATGAGAGATATAGCAATACCTTTGGTTCAAATAACAGTATAATTAAATCAAACTTCAAAAGTGAAATACAAATTCTGTTAATACATAGCTGAGTTCTGGCTTAAAATTTTACAAATCCTCAATTAGAGAATAAATCAACAAGCGAACTAAAAAACCCTGACCTAAGCCACGAAACATATCATGAAAATTAAAATTTAAATTACACAGAATAAACGCATGATGCAAGAACACAAGATGGATATACTTATTCACGAATAGCGACAATATTCTTACAAGAACTGAGAACCTGCACTCACGTGTGTCATGTAAGCTTAAACAGTAATATCAAATATTAAGCTCACGAGAAGAAACTAACACAACAGATCACCATTCACGGAAGGTAATACGATATTTGACTCAAAAACTTGACAATTTAAGAAACTATGTTTTACCAGGGTCAACATTAAACATAACTTCCAATGACACAGATCAATTAATCTACCACAAGCTTTTACAAAATACACTTTAAAAAAAATCAACGCACCACGAAGGAATTATGCAGCGGGACCGAAATCGGTAGTGTACAGAGAAACAAAGGGTTACAAATTCAGAAAAATTCCATGATTTATTCAAGAGAAAGAGCTTCTCAAACTGAGGAACTCAGTAACACATCGGTCTATCTCTGCCCCTTATGCAATCATTTAATCGGATTGGCACTGATTGATAGAGTTGTTGGGTGTCGTCCTGAGGATATCGTGCCAAACTTTGTCCAACTGCCGTGTTAGATCGTCAAAATTCCGAGGTGGGTGGACAGCCCTGTCCGTAATGGTCCGCCGGCCGTTGTGGCCGAGCGGTTCTAGGCGCTTCCGTCCGGAACCGCGCTGCTGCTACGGTCGCAGGTTCAAATCCTGCCTCGGGCATGGATGTGTGTGATGTCATTAGGTTAGTTACCAGTACCTCGTCTCCTACCTTCCAAACTTTACAGAAGCTCTCCTGCGAACCTTGCAGACCTAGCACTCCTAAAAGAAATATTGTGGAGACATGGCTTAACCACAGCCTGGGGGATGTTTCCAGAATGAGATTTTCACTCTGCAGCGGAGTGTGCGCTGATATGAAACTTCCTGGCAGATTAAAACTGTATGCCGACACACGGTTTCAATCTGCCAGGAAGTTTAATGTTAATAAAGTTTGATTTCTCAAAAAAGCTTTGAGTTTTCAGCACACCCTCGTATAAGTCACACGTATCACTAAACTTGAATGAAATAGTTACTAACCGATGTCACAGCATTAGACGTTGCTGACACAGTCGAATGGTACACAACGCCCGAGCTCACGTTACTGATGTGGACTGTCACTGCAACGTGCTCGGCGGATACGCGTTTCTGTCGTGTTGACACGGCAGTGAAGGCCCTTGCGCAACAACTGAAGCTCTCATGATGGAACTGTGACCTCTGAATGCACAGTGACGCAGCGGAAACATTATAAAAGCCGTAGATGTTTTTTTATTATTTTTTCCAAAAGATGTCAGACTTGCAGAAATTCACTCTCTCTCTCTCTCTCTCTCTCTCTCTCTCCCTCTCTCCCTCCCTCCCTCCCTTCCTCCCTCCCACCCTCCCTCCCTCTCCCCACCTCCCCCTCTACCTATTTATCTGTCTGTTTATTTATCTATCTCTTTCCATCACGCGTTTTCATTCTCTCGTTAGCTCTTTCTCTTATCTTCGTCGGATAAAGGACTTTCGTTGTACAACAAGAAGTGCAATTCGCCAGTATTTATTTGGCAGATGGATATTCGGTCACGATCGGTGTCATATAGTGTCCACGTCTACATCAAACGAAATGCCTGTCATGTGTAAAAACTTTATGATGACAAAATAGTGAAGTTCTTAACGTAAGTAGAAATACCATATCTTAAAACACATGTAAACACGACTACCAAAGAATTTCTTCAGTTTTTTGGGTTCATCCTTGCCTAAAAATGCTAAAATTTCAATCCGGCAGAACTTGGTGACTCACTTTCAGGACCATCATACGTACCTACAGGACCCTCACCTGCCCTATACCCACAATATCACCACTCCTGGTAAGAACGTACATCAATCACTTTAGTTTTACGTCAATAACGCCTTTAAACTTTTCTGCTGTTTCAGCCGGATAGGTTGCCCTATTGGCTTTTACCTGTCCTGCCACAGATTTTGAGAAAGGTAACTACCCAGCCATGATACCACACAAAAGCCCAACTTTAATGTTTTGTGTTCAGCAGTAGCAACATTTTCAGTTTACGTGATATGGAAGCAATTAATTTATATTTTCTTAAAACAGTCTGCTGAACTTGCTTTGACAGAGAGAAGGAGTTTAAAAACGTTATGCTGTCATGTAACGCTCGTTTAATGTTACGAGCGAAGCATTTATTGTTAGTTACCAGACGATGTGCGAAACGTGAAAACAAAGGTGGTTATAAGAATGAAATTTCTCCTTTATCGCCACGTAAACATGACGAATGCAAGGTGTCGGCAGTCTCTGGGCTGTTATTTAGCGGATTTCAAGGATGTTTTTGTGAAACGTACCTTCCAACATTACAAAGAGCTGTATTAGTGTATTCTTCTTTTCAAAATACCGTAAAAATTATTGTATTAATGAAATTAAAGCTTCTAGATGGACAAAAATGTTGCTAACCCTGTAGTCAGATACTCGCCTCTGTCCCCCCTCCTGCCGCATAATCCATTACCGACAGCTACACTCCGGAATCTTGAATAGTTTATGAAATGTACACTGTGGCATTTTGTGAGAGACATTGTTTGTTCAGTCTTTTTTTTAAAACACTACAGAAAGACTCAGTGCGGGGTCTGAAAGTGGATGTTTCCTCCTGATAAGTAAATAGGAATGGATTTTGAAGACGAAGGTGATAAAAAATCGACATTTCCTTAGTTTAAAACCTTTTCAAAGTTGGCAGAAAAATCACATGTCTTTTTGGACTTTCAGCATCTAAAACAGCGCATCTTTCACTTACAACATGAACACTGAGTTTTGTACAGCGTAACAAGCTCCATTTTTTTATGTGTGAGAGAACAATTGTGAAGCATTTTGCATTGATCGATTGAACAATGACATACTTTCGGCATCAGTCTGAAAACTTACTGTTGTATACCTTTGTGTTTGGGATATAATTATTGTAAGGCCTGAAACAAAATTTTTCGTCAGAAGTATGGTGCCAGCAATTGGCGTCTGTCTGTCAAAGAGCCGGGCTCCAGCCGCATGCAAGGTCACGTTGTCGCTGTGCGGTTGAGTGCAGTGTGTCTGTGGTGTGTCCAGGCGCAGAGCTCCCCGCGGCGCGTGGCGGTGCCGGTGCTGGTGAAGGACGGAAAGCCGTGCGCGGGGGCGGGAGACGGGGGCGGCGGAGGCGGCGGAGGCGGCGGGGGCGGCGGCGTCCGGACCGCCGGGGGCGCCTCCCCGCAGAGCGCGCCCTGCGCGCACAGCCCCAGTGGAGCCATGCAGGTCAGTACCCGTCTTAGCGCTGCCCTAACGTTCTATTAGTACAGTGACACGTCCCGTCCACACCCAAACTTGTGTGGCAGGCTGTATACTGTTATGAAACTTCCTGACAGATTTAAGCTGCGTGTGTCACGTCTGGATTCTAACCCAGATCTCAGCTCCGGTAGCATCCTTGACTGTGACTGGCAAAGATCCCGATGCGACTCATCGTTTAGCCTGATAAGCCATATCACATCGTTACGGTTTATTTTGCGCCCTTCTTCGAACTTCCATTATTCAGATTGTGGAACATTGCTGTAACCCTCTCATGTGCATTAGTCTGGACGCAACGGTCTTATAAGTTATTTGTTGTACTGGCGGTGTTGCTTTTTTATTGGTTCTTCTATTCCATCTTGTGTCAGTACCCAATAACAACACTGCATAATGTAGAAAATATAATATGACATTACTGACTCAGCCGCCAGAATGAGCACGAAGCCGTTTAAAACTGCTCTTCGTCTACTACGGCAGACAGCAACGAATTACTAAGTCTTCTGGTGGCAGAAATGAATTTCGTTTACTTTTGCAAGTCAGTAAGTGAAGGGAACGTGAGCAAGTAAGTTATACCTAATGGAAAATATGATTCGCATGCCTTTAGCAGTTTCAGCGACTCCCAACAAAAAGCAGAAAAGCGTGTTTGTATGGACCAGTATGTTTGCCCTAGGACCTACACTTCTGAAATAGTACTAAATGTTAAACGGTCTCGTGACGGTGTTCTTCTCCGAGACCAGCTGTTTTCATGGTCAGAGGTTATAATCCGATGATTGCCGGAAACTCGCATTAGATTCTAATCTCCTCAAAGGACGACCGCCATCTATTTTCTAGACTCAGAATATGGCTAGGATACAGAAGATTCCATGTGTATTGGATTTGTGCAAATAACCTGCTTTAACCAACTGCGTGAGAGCGAAGGAAGTGTGAGGCAGCCTTTCAGGTCTGGCGATTAATTTAAGGGCGAACCTGCCACTGCTGTTGGGCTCGAGGAAGATGGGAAGAACAGTATATCTCAGAGCTGAGGGAGATGTTCGACCGAAGTGATGGGCAGGGAAATGGTAGCGAGAATTAGTAGTGATGTTAGGGAGAACTTGACATTGGTGGTTTCTAGCAAAGAATTGGTGTTATTCATTCAGTTAATGTTGACATTTAGAAATACACAAATATCAACAGAGAATGATTATATTTCTGTGATTTACTTTATCGCTATAGTTTTGGAGGAAACAGTTAAACAAGCTCTTAAGAAACAGTTGCACCAGTTATTGTTCTCTGGTTCTATTGATAATTTATATAAAATTTTCAACAGAATATGATGCCTTGTAAGACTTCAGTCTCACAGAGGCAGATAATCAGTTATACTCCAATACTCTTCCCAGAGCGCACGATGGGTGCAACTAGCTGGCTGTGCAAATTAGAGCTGCGAAATTAAACCGTGATGCAAATTAACTAACGTAGTGTTCCCTTCATCTTAATGGCTGCAACAGTGGGGCGTGCTCACCACCCTCAAGCTGTGTGAGTGTCGAAGACAGCTGCAGTAGTGACAGAAAATTCTCTGCTCGGTCTCTGTACTTTGCTCTACGATGTAGACATCTCTCTCTGCAGCTCTGCCTCAAGGCCTGGAAAATGTGTCCTCTGCTGCGTCCCGAGTGAAGCGTGTTCTCTGGGGCGCCTCCAGCACAAGTTCATTCCCACTTCACTCTCCGAAACTTAGCTGTTTCTTCCAGCCGGAATCTCACCAGACAGTTGTAGCAGACCGAACTCCATCCAACACAAGTTCAACAATTTCTTACTCTTCTGGAGTTAACCAATAAGGTGTGGTGTGGGGAAGAAGACAGAAGATCTCTCCCCCAGACAAAAGACCTGCACACCCACACGTGCAGGATCTTGCCCTTTCTACGGAAGTACGAGGGTTATTCGGTAAGTAAGGTCCTATCTGTGGCTGAATGGAAACCACTGTGAAAGTCAAAACTATTTTGTTTGCAACAGTTAGCTACACCTTCCAGCTACTTCTCCACACCGCCGGGCTGTATGGTGGGTGATCAAAGACTTACCACTGGAAATGCTGCAGGAGCGTCTTCATTGACCCTCAGTGTGCCGCCGAAAATTATCATGAGGAAGGAATGCATGACAGTTACGTTATGTGGCCTGCGTGAAATCAGGAGAAATCTCACAGCAGGCTTACATACTTGATAGGCGTCTTTACTTGCTCACTGGGCACTCAGAACTGAAAAGAACGGCGATGTGACGCAATTGACGGGTATGTTAGAGACACTGCCAAAACACATATGTGCAAAGCTTTATCGGATTTTCACTGTGGGTTTCATTTCGCACCTGATCGGATCTTTCTTCCCGAATAGCCCTCGTAATTACTATGAACCAATCTGAGAATTCCTTAGAAGAATTTGTACAATATTCCAACAAGGCACACCTGAGCTCAACAGTTGCTCCAATGCTAGGAGGGCTTATTTTTTCACTTGGTCTCCGTATTCTTAACGAGATAAAAAGGAACTGCCTGACCCTCTGGATGCCCCACATGCGCAGACACGGCATACTATTTTCCCCTGTTCTGCACCTATGTGAAGAACGGCTTTAAGCGCCAAACAGCTTTACGATTCTTCCGTTCACTTCCCATCTGTGAGCGAGCTAAAAGCCACAGTAGGCTGCCGAAAGAACCAAACCCCTTCTCGATAACAAGAGGAAAGGAGAAAAATAATTAGAAGTGCAGTCATTGGCAGTAATGAATGCTGCTAGCAGTTGTCTTGCAGCTTAAATGATTTAACTTCGCCGAGTTCTAGGATCCGCAAATTAAATTATAGAATGGGTTACATGAAACTTTGGGCAAAACTGCCCAGTTACCAAATGTATAGACTTAAATGAATAGTGGAGTCTGTTCTTTTGGACATATCCGAAAGAGCAGACACCACGCAGTCATATAACTGATTCGCCCCGCTGGGCAAAGAATCCACAACTTTCAGATGCACGTTCAGCATCCGGTGGGAATATAAAAATAGCGAGCGTGGAGGATATCGATGGGGACTGCAGATAGGTGGCTCTAGGTGAGAATGTGAGTCGGCTGGGGGAGCTTGGCGAGACGGTCTTCGCGTTTGCGATAAACACTGTGTCTGGGTGGCGCAGTAGCTAACACAACTGTGCAACGTACGGGGGTTTATTGTAAAATTATCGATGTATTGTAAAATATCTATTGGTAATCTTAGTCGACCATGAGTTGCTATCTGACTTAAGTTGGCTCTGTTTAAACGCGCGGTTATGCTCCCAGTATCATTTGCATCGAAATTACCATTACACTCTAATTGTTAAACAAAAATATGGTGATTGCTAGCTACGAAATCAATAATGCGGTGATTAGCATATGATACCAAATTAAGAGTTATTCAGAAAACAGGATGAGCAATATTTCTAGCCTAACACGACAATACAATACACTTGCTAACCTAACTAGCCTATCATTGGCACAATGCATTCTCTTTTCCTAACTACTTAAGTCAATACTGAACCCGCAAATGACTCTATTGCAGTTCTGCCTGAACGGACACAGACTCAGAGAGCGCCAGTCAAAGAGCTAATGGAATATGAACTCATTTAGAATTACAGTGCCCTACTTTGGCTGATGATTGCTAATATCACCGCAATTCTCCGTGATGATCACGACGGTCGGCCCAGCCAACGTCGTAATGCCGTCTTTTCCGTGAGCGAGCTTGGCTTTAATCTCCAACGTGGACGTGGTTTGCACCCGTAAACTCCTGTACGTAAGTGTTAAATTGCGGAGTCCGTCACTACTCAATACTCAAGCTACTTGCACATATGCCAAGAGTAGTTGGTCGACTCAAGTGCGCGGCAGCAAAGGTACACTTCAGATTGCATATGAACACTACAAGCTAGTACAAATCTGTTTCTCTCCTCAGAGGAGCAGATAATGCTACGTGTGTGGAGTCGTATGCTCTAAACTATTCAGACTTGGAGAGTAACCACTGGACTCAATGCCGGTAACTTCTCCAACCTACTTCTCTCCACGCTCTCCAAGCAGGGCAGCCAGACACCGCGACTGCTCTCCTCCACAGCCGTCCCCAAAGTCCTTTTCAGAGTTTTTGCAAACCTGGCCGTTCTTCGCCGCAAGGATCCGTACGCGTTGGTAGCCAATCACGACACAGACTTCCATGTATCCGTGCGCGTTTGTACCCAACCACGACACAAAATTCTCCCGCGGTTACTGTTGCCGCCAAACTTTTTAACACGTATCTCTACGCGCTCTGCGCCAATCCCGTCACAGTTTTCCGCAAATTTTTCACTGTGCCGCGAAATCGTCTTTCTCTCTTTCGCATATAACTCCTTCTCGCTTCTTGTTCTGATGGCCCAGCCTCTCCGAACGTCTTTGGTGGTCTGAAGTGCCAGCCGACAAAGGGGTCCGGCCGCGGCCATCCCGTTAGTTTGACATGACATAAACACCTTCCTTAGGGGTTCTGGCCGTGTTCCAGCCACTGAGCCCATCTCGTTAGTCTGACATGACACACACAACTTCCTTTTCTGTGTCCATTCTCTCCTACCGGTGTATTAGTACTGATTTAGCATCACGTAAGGTGCAAAATCTGCTACCTTACAACTGCCTACTAAGCAGGAGATCCTGGGTTCGAGTCCCAATCCAGCAATTTTCACTTGTGGGCGCTGAATCCACATGAAGTCCCGATGCAGCTGATATCATTAGTTCCTTCCCATTCTTTCCCTTTCTTCCCCACTCCTCCACCCGCTCCATCTTCAATTTACATAATAAGTGTGTACTCGTCAGCACCTCCCTCTGGAACCGGCGGCGTGTGTGTGGCAGGTGCAGCAGACGGCGCCGGCGGGGCAGCACGGGCACCAGGCGGCGCAGCAGCAGCAGCAACAGTGCGCCAGCCTGCTGTACCAGCGCCAGAACCTGCACCACGCGGCCGCCGTCGCCATGATGCCGCACCACCAGCAGCAGCACATGTCTGCGGCGGCGGCGGCGGGCTCCTACCTGCCGCTGCAGGGCCGCGCCTGGTAGGACGCGAGCCGCTGGCTGCTGGACCAGCGCCGCCAGCTGCGGCCCGCCCCCGCCTCCGCCGCCGCAGCCGCCGCCGCAGCCGCCGCCGCCGCCGCCTCCGCCGTCGACGCCGACTGGCTGGTCGACTGGGCGGAGCCGGAGCGCGAGCTGGTGCCAGCCAGGCCAGCGAGGCACCTCTGCGACTGACCGTCGCGCCACGCAGTGTTACCTCTACCGTGACGCCACCGCGTCGACGGACACTTTCCACTAGTGGGAGCCACGCGTTTCCAGTGAACTTTCCGACGAACCGTGCGCGTCGCTCCGAATTTCGTAGCTGTATTGTTGGGGGACGCTTCTCACTGCCAGAATACCAGGACGGTTCCCACAAACAATCGCTGCATGTTTCTGGTTCTACAACTCGTTACTGGGCTACTGAATTTTGTGTTAATAGGACGGCTATTCGGAAAGTGAGATTCGATCGGTCTCGAGATGGAAACCGCAGTGGATGTCAAAAATGTTTCATTTGCAACAGTTTGCTACACCTTCCAATTACTTCTCTACATAGTCGCCGCTGGTCCGCCCCCGGTAGCTGGGTGGTCAGCGTGATAGAATGTCAATCCTAAGGGCCCGGGTTCGATTCCCCGCTGGGTCGGAGATTTTCTCCGCTCAGGGACTGGGTGTTGTGTTGTCCTAATCATCATAATTTCATCCCCATCGTCGCGCAGGTCACCGAAGTGGCGTCAACTCGAAAGACCTGCACCAGGCGAACGGTCTACCTGACGGGAGGCCCTAGCCACACGGCATTTTATTTATAGTCGCCGCTTCGACTTGGACATTTGTCGTAGCATTGTACCAACTTCCCAACATCGTCATAGAAGGCAGCAGTGTGAGCTTTCCACCACTTCTCTACGCTAGTCTGCAGTTCGTTGTCTGTGCCAAAAGTTGTCATCATAGCCAGCGGTTCGTGCGAGCAGAGATGAACGTCAGAGGGAGCCAAGCCTAGGCTGCGATCAAACACTTCCACTCGAAAGCGCTGCAGGGACGCTCTCATTGACCCTGCAGTATGCGGCCGAGAATTGGCACGAAGGAAATGCACGACAGCTATGTTGGGTTGCGTGAAATCAGGCGGACACCCATGCTTGGCGGGACACACTACAATTTCAGGTATGTTTACGTGCTCCCTGTGTGCTCAGAACAGAAAAGAGCGGAAATGACACGGCCTACAGGCGTACTAGAGATACTGTCCAACACGCCTGTGCAAAGCTATATAGTATTTCCACTGTAGTTTCCATTTCGCGAACGATCGGACTTTACTTTCCGAATAGCTCTCGTAAAATCTTCACGACAGTCTAAATCCTTATTTTTAGTCGTATTTGTGAAATACTTTAATGGACATTCGTCTTCAACAAAACACAAAACAATTTTCGTACTTTTTAAACGATTTGTTTCAGCACTTATGTGTTACTCTGTATAATACTGTCACTTTATTCTCAACATTTGCTCTTCGAAACAGTCTCGCTTTTATTGCAACGTCAAATATGAGTAAAACCTCAAGCCTCAGATGATCAACACCATCGACTTCGTCAGGATCACCGAATGTGTCATTCCAGAACGTCGTCACAAGAAACTCCGTTCTCATTTGTTGTACACGTTTTTATGATTTCGACATTTTTAGTCTTTTACATCAAAACTAGTACACAAGTATGTATTTCGTTACGCAGTTACGCAGGGTCAGCCATCAGTAATCGGATTTGGCATGTTAATGTTTAAGGGGTGGTCGGATGCCCTTCCTGCTGCCACCCCGTGCCCCCTGAGACGGAATTAGTGTACCCCAACTGTCTGCGTCGAGTGTAATCCATGGAAGAGTGCGAAAGTGTTCAGATGTCTGCGAGCCGTGTAACTGAGGCGGAACATGGGGACCAGCCCGGTATTCACCTAGCGGGATGTAGAAAACCGCCTAAAAACCACATCCAGGCTGGCCGGCACATCGGCCCTCGTCGTTAATCCGCCGGGCGAATTCGATCCGGGGCCGACGCGCCTACCCGAGTCCCTTGCGGATTTGTTTCATGTCTTAATCCGTCTCAGTAATTTTTTGCTGTTGAATGAAATAAGTGTAATGTTGGCAGAGGTAGAAAATACCGCTTCAGTTGTAAATCTGAAGCAGTATTTTCAACCTCTGCTATAATGCTCAGATGCGGATGTTCTTCCAACAGGATTGTTTGAAGTTTGTTTCCAGTCACTGTTTATTTATAGCCATAACACGTTTCGATGGTTTAAATATCCATCATAAGGTGCATTGACATGTGCTAGTAGGACATATGTGTGCGTTGCGTCACGATGTTGGGATAATTTGTGGCACTGTCTAGTGGAGAAACAAAACCACTATTTCAGAACATGGTTTTGAATTTTTTTTACTAAAAACTACACTTATATCTAAAGATGAAGAAAACAAATAAAAAAATACATGCAGGGGTCATAGGCTCCTTTCTTTTGTAGTAACACATCACATCTAAGCCGTCGCAATTTGTTAACAGAGAAAGGAGCCTGTGACGAGGAATTTTACGTTACTTGTTTTATCTTCACCTTTAGAGATACGTTTGTTTTTTAGTCAACCCTCCTCCCCAAAAACCATGTTCTGAAATAGTGTTTTGTTTCTCCACTAGACAGTGCCACAAGTTACCCGAAAATCGTAACACAACACACATACGTCATACTAACACATGAAAACGCCTTATAATAGGCGACCTTGGACACGCGCTGTGGGTATAAGTAAACAGTGTCTGGTAACAGTAAACTTATTGTTTCATTCGATACCAGTAACAGCAACGATAAGGCCTAACCTAAAACTTTCGCATTTAAACGTTGCCATTTTTAGGTAGCAAAGTGACGATGACGCAGTACATTCTTTCTTCTTTCCAAAATCACTTTTTTGGTGAGAATTATTCTTTTGTCGGACAATTTGCCTTTATGCAAGTAACACTCTCGTTTTATTCTTATATTTCATTATTACCCTCACATGGCATAAGAAAAGAATTTTCGTACGAATGTGTTACGATAAAATACGTAATTGTGACACTACGACTTCTACTGATATAAACCCAAACATTTTGACGACTATATTTGTTAAGGGGTTATAAACTAACTCTTTTATTGGTGTCTGACAATACCATCTCTGTCTGCACTTACGATTGCCCTAAAATTGCCACACCGCAAGTTAAGAGATTGATATTAAAGTAATAAGGCAAGTAATTAAAAAAATACATGACCACGTGCTAGTTTAACCCAAAAAGACTAACAATGTTCGGAATTGTCTGTGAAATGTGTTTTCAGAAATGCTAAGTCGATACCCATACCAGGTACCGCATAGGTGCTGAAACGCGTCTAGATGACTAAAGGTGGAGATATACTTTGTGGTTTGGGGAAGGCATATTTTCAGATAAGGGGAACACTTTATTAAAATGGAAAGAACACCTTCTTTTCGCAATAAATGCTGTTCTTTTAGACACAGAATCTAGTTCTAATATTTATTATCCACACGAGATTAATTTTAAGCGTTTGCGATTACGACTGGCTGAGGTAGGATTGAAAATAAAGGACTGCTATAGACAGCGTGCTTTACTAGCTGGGGATAATCTACAAGTGAAGCACGTATTGATGCTCTAAAGGTGAAGAAATAAATGCAGTAACTCATCAAACTGCTAACTTTTTGGGAAACTAGCTTATTAGTTTCATAGCTCTATAGGAAATTGATGTATTAAACAGTTCGCTGAGTCGTACCTCCTGGAGATTATGTACACGCAGCAGCGCAAGTCTGACAACTTTAGACTTATCTCAGTAATAAATCGTTGGTAAGATGTCGGCCTTCGGTATGAATGTACTTAAACAGCTATAGCGTAACAAAATTTGGTAACTCGCGCCCAATACAGCAAATTCTGCGCATATCGTGATATGTGTAATCAGCGTGTGACGTTTTTTAATTCACACTGTGCAATAAAACAGTAAAGAGGACAGTTTGTGAACAGGGAGCAAACAAACGGACATCGTGCTACAATGGTCTGCTGGCTCCCGCTATGTGATTACTTGTGGCTTGTTTTAATGCCTCAACTATGTGAATATTGAATAAATTCTAGTATTTATTTAGGATCGGTTCAGAGGTTTTGTAGGTAGATGCAACTCCATTGTAAGAGTTTTAAAACATAGGAAAACAACTGTGATATCAGCGAACATTACTCGAGGACAGCCGAGTGGAACTATGACCCTGTTGCCCACGGCGACAGCAGACGGTGTGTGACAGTGTACAAACTCATTTTGTAAAAGTCTATATAAATATATAAATATTAAAAATTCATGTTCAAATGGTGATTATTAGAAAGTTAATGATAGATGGAAAATGGGATCCGTACGGTCCATGGAAGGTATTTCACATTTGTTAATATATTACGTGTTTTTTTGTCATTTGTGAAACTGTAAATACATATACAATAATCTCAAGAATTTTTTTTTCATTTTGAACCTACACGACCACTAGCCTCATACTGTTAAAATACAGTGAACATAAACCCTTTCGGAATTTCAGCTTAACTGAAGCTTGCAACATTTCCTCTGTCATTACGCAGAGAAATTGTTCAGTCTCCGAAACATGTGCTGATGGAGTTACAGACTGAATGGCTTTCTGGTACCAAAACGTAAATCATTAGATGATGCTACTTTATTTATAACAGAGTTTGGTTACCTGATGGACACAATCAACAAAAAAGTTTCTCCATAAATGTAAACACAGTTAAAGCGCGCACATTATTCACATTCAGGATTCAAAACAGCACTACAGCACCTGACGTGACTACGTACGAAAGCAAACTATAACGGGCATTTGACCAACATTTCACGCAACCCACAGTTTTCATACTTAGTTTTATAATTTCTCACACTGACGAAGACAAGTTTGTTTCTTTATGAGGAGCGGTAGCCATAGGCACACGAAAGTTCGCAGTTTTCTACTTAAATTTTAAGTTCATTGCAACACGTGACACGTACCCATGAATAATTTCCCATGTAAATGCGCACGCGGGAAGTTCTGTCTGCTATTAACATGCAATACTTTCCTAACTTAGAATCTCGCTCTGCCAAGATGACTGTAGCACTTTTACACTACAGAAGTTGCGTTTATACACTCCTGGAAATTGAAATAAGAACACCGTGAATTCATTGTCCCAGGAAGGGGAAACTTTATTGACACATTCCTGGGGTCAGATACATCACATGATCACACTGACAGAACCACAGGCACATAGACACAGGCAACAGAGCATGCACAATGTCGGCACTAGTACAGTGTATATCCACCTTTCGCAGCAATGCAGGCTGCTATTCTCCCATGGAGACGATCGTAGAGATGCTGGATGTAGTCCTGTGGAACGGCTTGCCATGCCATTTCCACCTGGCGCCTCAGTTGGACCAGCGTTCGTGCTGGACGTGCAGACCGCGTGAGACGACGCTTCATCCAGTCCCAAACATGCTCAATGGGGGACAGATCCGGAGATCTTGCTGGCCAGGGTAGTTGACTTACATCTTCTAGAGCACGTTGGGTGGCACGGGATACATGCGGACGTGCATTGTCCTGTTGGAACAGCAAGTTCCCTTGCCGGTCTAGGAATGGTAGAACGATGGGTTCGATGACGGTTTGGATGTACCGTGCACTATTCAGTGTCCCCTCGACGATCACCAGTGGTGTACGGCCAGTGTAGGAGAGCGCTCCCCACACCATGATGCCGGGTGTTGGCCCTGTGTGCCTCGGTCGTATGCAGTCCTGATTGTGGCGCTCACCTGCACGGCGCCAAACACGCATACGACCATCATTGGCACCAAGGCAGAAGCGACTCTCATCGCTGAAGACGACACGTCTCCATTCGTCCCTCCATTCACGCCTGTCGCGACACCACTGGAGGCGGGCTGCACGATGTTGGGGCGTGAGCGGAAGACGGCCTAACGGTGTGCGGGACCGTAGCCCAGCTTCATGGAGACGGTTGCGAATGGTCCTCGCCGATACCCCAGGAGCAACAGTGTCCCTAATTTGCTGGGAAGTGGCGGTGCGGTCCCCTACGGCACTGCGTAGGATCCTACGGTCTTGGCGTGCATCCGTGCGTCGCTGCGGTCCGGTCCCAGGTCGACGGGCACGTGCACCTTCCGCCTACCACTGGCGACAACATCGATGTACTGTGGAGACCTCACGCCCCACGTGTTGAGCAATTCGGCGGTACGTCCACCCGGCCTCCCGCATGCCCACTATACGCCCTCGCTCAAAGTCCGTCAACTGCACATACGGTTCACGTCCACGCTGTCGCGGCATGCTACCAGTGTTAAAGACTGCGATGGAGCTCCGTAGGCCACGGCAAACTGGCTGACACTGACGGCGGCGGTGCACAAATGCTACGCAGCTAGCGCCATTCGACGGCCAACACCGCGGTTCCTGGTGTGTCCGCTGTGCCGTGCGTGTGATCATTGCTTGTACAGCCCTCTCGCAGTGTCCGGAGCAAGTATGGTGGGTCTGACACACCGGTGTCAATGTGTTCTTTTTTCCATTTCCAGGAGTGTATTATCGATTTCATTTCAGAAACGCAAAAAATGCGGTACACCGCTGATCTATCAGTCAGCGTCAATGAGTGAAGGAACCTCCTGTTCTTTCAGACTGAATAAACTTCAAGTAGAGAAGAGAAGTAAATGGGGAAGCTCAGAGGACCACTGACCAGGATGAACACGTAATGGGGTTGTTTCAAAATTTATCTTCGTATTCAAAGGAAATGTAAGAGTAATGTTTCTTTTTCTAACAAATATGCTCAAATGCTGATACAACGTGCCACAATGTGATCTTAAAAAGCAATAACTTTTTATCGCAAGGAAAGCTTCAGCGTACGTGATCTTGCTGAAAAAGGAAAAATTACGAAGAAAGAAATTTCAAACTGACAGTTAACGTTAACTGACAGATTCATGACATTCACATGTATTGCATTTTGCATGTTGCAAAACTGCAGCATGTTCTTTGAGAAAACAGCGTGAAAGAGTGGAACAGCGATATCATGAATGTAGTCCAGAAATTCGGCACATGAGACAAAGCATTTTCTTTCATTCTTTGTCTCTCTGAGTCTGCCATATCTGACAAATATGATGTTTCTCTGGATACACGTGATCGTTTTCCACAAAGGGTTCTATTATTATCTTGACATACGGCTGCCGCACATCATATTTGCTTATATTCTGTCTAATGGCTGCGTGTTGATAAATTTGAAAATACTACGTAAATTCTAAATTCGGATTAACTGTAAGACTAACGCCATTTGGCAGTGTGGCGATGAGTTGTCGGTTGTGGTTCTGCAACTACCCACTTGTAGTGCAACGTCTGACTTTAGATGTGAGGACTGTATTGAGGACCTAGTTATCCTTCCATGAAGTCATACAAGTATTCAACAGAAATTAATTGGAAGAGGCATACGCATATTTGTGTGCTTGAGCCGTTCCTTGTGAGGTACCCCTTATTTGCAGATAAGAGCACATTTTACTTTTTTTTGCAGTTTTGCTATTTCACATACGTGAAGTGAATGTATCAGCATTGCAGTACGTACGAGTTCTAGCGTCCTTCGTCCTGCATCATAGGCGTGTGATTGCTGACTGTATTTTTGTTCTGTAAGATGTCGCTGTTTGGGAATAACAGAACTGACCTTCCCATGCAGAACTGTTACGCAGAAAACCACTCGAACAACCCTACAGCGACGGACAAAAAGTTAAGTAACGTTTCTATGAGATCGCTGGATACGGCAGTCTTTTGAAATATACGCTCAGGGGTTAAAGCAGGTCAGAAGTCCTTTTCTTTAGGTGATATACAATTAGTTTATGTTCAAGCCCTCCTCTCTTCCAATAATTGAGGAGCTACTCAAAATTGACACACTGACCAGTACTCCTAGAATATAAGCTTAGCGCAAGCTGAACAATTAAGTACGGTGACAGTTACAATCCCATTTCTCACAGCAGTTTTAAATTTAAATTTCGTCGTATCACACGTCTTATAGTAAGAAGTTAGAAATCAATTGTATGAATAGAGATATGCTATAAGACATTGTATTTCGGCTTAGCAGATAGCACATTGTCGCAAAATTTGTCTTGTTGAGTACCATATAAAATTACGAAAGAAAGTTGTGTGTAAAAGAAAATCGAACACGGTACATTAATTTGCATACGACAGACGTATTGTTACGTTTAACTCAAACAAGATCACTACGGGAGTGATTTCTTATTAAGAGATACGAAACCCGGAAAAGAGGAAAAGCCTCACCACACCACACACGAGCGTTTACTAACTGCCAGTCAACTACAAATCAGTAACGATAAATCACGAACAGTACAGAATGTGCTTTAGTCCGCAGGCAAGGCAAAAATGAATGTATTTCGTTTTCTGGGATATCACGCAAGTCACCGGTGTGAGTGCCGTGGTACAGTAGTCTGTGTTTCAGTATGTCACTTATTTTAGTATCTGAACAGAGTAATGAAGAGAAATAAAGTTTCACATACTAAATATGTGTAATTCAATACACTTTCCGTTCAACTATGGGCCGCTAGTCACTGATTATTACAAACATCAAACAAATATTGAATTTATAAACTTCTATTATTACTTCATTGTACTTTTTATCACATACTGAATACGTGTAATTCAATACACTTTCCGTTCAACTATGGGACGCTAGTCACTGATTATTACATACATCGAACAAATATTGAATTTATAAACTTCAATTATTACTTCATTGTACTTTTTTAGATTAATTAACTATTTTCCACGTTTTCCTTCTTTTACTATGAAATTACTAATTTATTTTTAATAAGTCGCAATATGATGAAATAGACATCGAAATACAGCGTAAACTGTACTAATCTTGCTACACAGCGCCTGGCCTCCACTCTCCATAGCTGTTATTAGCAAAACGTACAACGCAAGATGTTTCTAGGCACGTATTTACATTTAAACGATTTTTGAACACTCCTCACAGACACGATGGTTATCCGTGCGACACTTGTATTTCCACTGGAAAGAGATGTGGCTCCCCTTCCAGCGTTAAAAACAATTCCGATATTTTCTTGTTCTATCATTCATCAGACAAGCCTCCCCCTCGTAGAGGCCTTCAGTGTTCTCTTTCCACCTATCCGCTGTCTCCTCTAAATTTAACAGTGGAATTCCCATTGCACCCTTTATATTACCGCCATTGCTTTTACTTTCACCGAACGTTCTTCTGACTTTTCAGTATGTTGAGTCCTACCTTCCGACAATTTCTTTTTCGATCTCTTTACATTTTACAAGCAGCCACTTTTCCTTGGCTTTCCTGCACTTACTATTTATTTCATTCCTAAGTGACTGAAAAATTTTGTACTTCCTTCGACGATCACCTGAAGTATTTGATCTGTTAGCTATGAATTCTTGGCAGTTACCTTCCTTGTACCTATATTTTTCTTTCCAACTTCGATGAGTGCCCTTTTCAGAGATGTCCATTGCTCTTCCGCTGAATTGCCTACTGACTTATTCATTATCACAGTATCTACAGCCTCAGACAACTCTGAACGTGTGTCTTCAATTCTTAAAACTTCCGTATTCCACTTCTTTGGGCTTTGAATCTTCTTGATTTGTCTCTCAAACTTCAGCCTACTTTTCATCATTACTAAGTTGTGATCTGAGTCTATATTCGCTTCTGGGCACGCTTTGCAATCCAGCATCTTTCGGAACCTCTGCCAGACCATGATGCAATATAACTGAAGTCTTCCAGTATCTCCTGGGCTCCTCCATGTATACCTCCTCCTACATGCCAGATTTTATGGTCTTTCTTACACAGATTCCAAACAAATTGCTGTATGACCTTCATATTTTGTTACAAATAATTACACGTATCCTCTTACTGAATGTGGGTCAATGAAATTTTTATCTGGCGAGGGGAAGAGGAGGATACAACTTTTGTGGAGGAACACTCTTACACCGCATGTGGGGTGATACTGTGCCACTACTCATTGGAGCCTGAAACGAATGGAAACAAATCTGTGGCACATTCCCACCTCTAACTGACTCATCAGAAAACGATTTCCACTTGAACATTTGTTAGAAATGCACAGTTCTGGGGGAAGAAAATTCCTTTTCAACTTAATTTCTGGAACAAAAATCACATTTATTTCGGAATAACGCTCTTTTAGTTTGATGGTAAGAGTGCTGCGATTTATGCTATACCTGCAACACACATAACAATCATTTCTGCCAATGGCAACAGGTACATGCTTGCAAATCTTAAGATGTTAGTGGAATAAACCTAATATTACCTATCATCTAACAAAGTAGATACTATCTAACATTGGTACCCAGGTACCTATAGGGATGTTTCAAGAATCATAAAGGCTCCAGTGAAAGAAAATAAAATTCAAATGTCATCTGAACTTACTTTTTAGCGGCTTCCCTGACGGAAACTTCCTGTTTTTCTGTTCATCTGTCCAATTGCGATACCGCCGTCCTCCGATCTTTTTCGTGTACGTACGACCCATGACTTTAAATAACAAAGGAATAACGGGCAAAAACGTCGTGGCACACATTGATTCCCGTAAGTGCTGACTTCTCACAACTTTATGTGTTATACGGAAACTATTCAATTTATAGAAACGTCCATACATAGTTACCTTCTAGAATAGTTACAGCATTGATGTATTAACTTACCTTTCCGTGATTTAAATTACAGTACAGGGAACAAACAAGACGATACTTCAGTTATCACTAACACTGATGAATCAGCCACGAATCTGAAGGAATGCTGAGGGCAATGGTGAGGCAAAATAAACGAGGCAACGAGTCCAACGTGAGCGCTGATGACACTAGCGCACTATAGCGACCAAACGGGACCAAGTACTTCCACACAAAAATCGCTAGATGACACAAAAACGTCAAATCCGCCGTTGGCACATTCTCACCCACCTAGGCACATTCCCACCCCGTTTGACGGTAATAATAACAACAAAAAATATTAAATATTTTGATATAATAATAATTTGTTTAATCAGTGAGTACATCACTTCAGTGTAACTTCCAAGAAATTCCAGTTCAGAGAAATATAGCACCCGAAAATCATTCATCCACAAAAGTTGAGAAATACATATGCGATGCAACACATTTAAGAACTATAATGGGATCAAAGTCTCGCAATTTTAAAAACATCAAAATTTACACAATATAAAATCAATGTGTGCATTCAACGTTATCAGTACTTCACTTAGCACTCCGATTAACAACAAAGGTCTGCAGAATATGGGTATGTGTCATTGTAAATGAGAGGGATGCAGTTGTTTTCAACCATATCCGTCTACGTCTCAGAAGGCCGCCTTTCTGTAAGTTCTTTCTTAGTGGAACGGACTCTTGTTTTGTCTTGCGTCACCTTATCACTTGCGATCTGCCGGTCCTACCCGTCCTACCCGTGGACTCTCATGCAGTGTTGGATTTGTGCCTGTAGCAGGTGTGGTCAGCCTGTGAACCACCGCCTCTTTCTGGATAGAACACAAGCTCGTCCAAGTGGGCAGGAAACGAATTCTTGACCGTAAGTCAAGTTACCCGTGCTCGTAGTATGTATCGCATGGCCATCATGAACACTAAGTGAGATCTGTCACTGTTGGAAAAAATGGTTCAAATGGATCTGAGCACTATGCGACTTAACTTCTTGAGGTCATCAGTCGCCTAGAACTTAGAACTAATTAAACCTAACTAACCTAAGGACATCACACACATCCATGCCCGAGGCAGGATTCGAAACTGCAACCGTAGCGGTCGCTCGGCTCCAGACTTTAGCGCGTAGAACGGCACGGCCACTCCGGCCAGCGCCACTGTTGGACCGAATGGTTAGTTTATACAGCGTGAACCTTAATAAAACCGACAAACTGCAGGGACGGATTGCTGACTGGAAATGGAGCAAAAAAGGTTACATGAACATGTGCCGGAAATGGCCGATGTGCGTGCAAAGACAACATATAATCACGGATCGCAGTCCAGACCTGTATTGCATCCACTTCACAACAGATGTCACAGTGGCTTCCGTGGGGTGCAATGCACGCGTTCACAAGTCGCATCATTGATTGCCGCATTCTTTCGCACATTTCGAGGTGTCGTGAACACGCTGTTGAAAGGTCTGCACACCAGGAACTGGTTCAGCATACACAACGCTTATCAGATGTCCCTAAAGGTATAAATCCAGGGTGCTTAAAGCCGGTGACCTAGCAGGCCATGCTACAGGGCCTGTGTGTCCCATCCAACGTCCGGCGAAGATGTTGAGGTGTCGGCGAACTGTAATGCGGAAGTGAGGTGGTGTTCCGGCATGCAAAAACCACATAACCTGTCAAGGCACGTTCTCAAGCAACCCAGGCACTGGAATGAGATTTTCACTCTGCAGCGGAGTGTGCGCTGATATGAAACTTCCTGGCAGATTAAAACTGTGTGCCGGACCGAGACTCGAACTCGGGACCTTTGCCTTTCAGCCAAGTGCTCCACCAACTGAGATACTCAAGCACGACTCACACCCCGTCCTCACAGCTTTACTTCTGCCAGTACCTCGTCTCCTGCCTTCCAAACTTTACAGAAGCTCTCCTGCGAACTTTGCAGAACTAGCACTCCTGAAAGAACGAATATTGGATGTTTACAGAATGAGATTTTCACTCTGCAGCGGAGTGTGCGCTGATATGAAACTTCCTGGCAGATTAAAACTGTGTGCCGGACCGAGACTCGAACTTGGGACCTTTGCCTTTCAGGCAAGCGCTCTACCAACTGAGATACGCAATCACTACTCAAGCCCCGTTCTCACAGCTTTACTTCTGGCAGTACCTCGTCTCCTACCTTCCAAAGGGCAAAGGTCCCGAGTTCGAGTTTCGGTCCGGCACACAGTTTTAATCTGCCGGGAAGTTTCAACCCAGGCACTGTTTTCCACTGGAAGACCACGTACGTTCCTACGTCGAGACGTTGTGGAATAATAACCGTTCCAATTACGTGGTCGGCAAGAATCCCTGCCCACACACTGATGCCGAATCGATGCTGAGGAGACGCATCAACCATTCCCTGAGGATTGTCTGTAACCCACGGACGACGATTATACAGATTGATGATGCCAGTTATGGCAAAGGCTACTTCGTCGTTAAAGAGGACTGGTAACAGAAATCCCATAATTGTGATGGTTTGTTGCAAAAATCATTGAAAAAACAATTTCCCGTAGACGGAAATCCGCTACTGATAATCCTTGCACTCGTTGCGGGTGACAGGGATAGTAGCGGTTGTCATTGAGGATACACATAATTTTACTTTGCCTTACACCATGTTGGTAGGCCACTGGCCTGGAGCTTGCAATAGGGTTCGTCTCAAAATCCTGTAGAGCCCGATCCTCCAAATCTGGTGTGCGTACAGTCCCCCGCCTCCCTGCACATTCGTGTACCTGAAAGGACTCATGATCACACAAACGCCCAAAAAGGGCTTGAAATGTTATGTGATGCAATTGGTTTCTGTGAGGGTGCTTGTTTTGGTTTAGCCGTGCTGCCTCTCGATCGTCTCCATCTGCTTGGTCATTCACAAACACTATCTCGGCTTGTTCACGACATGAATACCGGACCATTTTGTTGCTTACAGTCGATCCATCAATCACAAAGCCTTTTGCACACAAGGAACACACGGCACGTGGTCAGAGGAACTTTCATTCGTCAGCGTCATCTACCGTGGCAACGATGCATTTCCCGACATATGTTCACTCGACCTTTTCTCCTCCATTTCCAGTCAGAAATCCGTCGCTACAGTTTGTCGGTTTTATTCTGTTCACCCTGTACTCTCTGTCAGTTCAACGTAACACAGAAATCTAATAGAAGCAAAATAAAATTAGAAAGTTATACTCAAACTGAAATAATACTGCCACCAGAAACCTTGTTACTTCCTTTACCAAATCCACGGGAAGTGTTTAAAGAGCATAAAACTTTCCACTAACAGAATATGATTATCTGAATATACTACTGGTATTGCATTAATTTTCACCCCCCCCCCTCCTTCGCTTTTCCTCACGTTCCCCCCTTTTTTATCTTCCCCTCTACAACGTCTAGAAGTGTGTGATGTGAATTGTGAAACACCCTGTAACAGAAACATCATCCACTTTCACCACGTAAGCTAACCAGTGAGTACTCGTAACCTGATTAGCAAAATCTTTATACACCGAAGTCGTACATCCTGCCTCGGTATCATAATAAACCATACTGGTAATAATGTGTTTAATGAGGTGTATCATTGAAACTGCACAGTTTCGTAATACACACGTATAAATATGACAAACTTCAAATACAGCATGTTAGCTTCAAAGATGGCGGACCCTCCTGAAGCTAATCAATGTTGGAAGAGGGAAAGTGACATCACAAAGTTAAATTGTTTTTCCCTTCATCTAATGTATTCGTAAAACTAGTCTGTTAATTCCAGTGCCGGCCCTGGTGGCAGGGCGGTTTTAGGCGCTTCAGTCAGGAACCGCGCGACCGCTACGGTCGCAGGTTCGAATCCTGCCTCGGGGATGGATGTGCGTGATGTCCTTAGGTTAGTTAGGTTTAAGTAGTTCTAAGTTATAGGGGACTGATGACCTCAGAAGTTAAGTCCCATAGTGCTCAGAACCATTTTTTTTTTTTTTTGTTAATTCCAGTAACTGAATACAGAGTTTACAGTGCTCGTAAACACCTTTTTGTAACAGATATAGTTCATTTACAAGCACTCGGCATCTTTTTAATAGCAACTGCCGCACTGCAGCTTCCTTGTCCAAGCACAGAAGCGTCGTGGTATCCATTTCACCCTTGGAGTTTAAAATCTGACCCACATCACGCACAGAATAGAGGCTAACCTAACCTAACCTCCACGACACCATCAAAAACTGACGAACGACGCACAGTGACCAAGCCGTCGGCCGATGTTATCAGGCGACTTCTGGCGACGCGTCTGACGACCGTTGCGGGTGCCACTGTGAAGGCAGCCTACGTGGTCCGGTTGGCCAGAGATGCAGCCGCTTTCTAGCAGCGCGCCGGCTCGCGCTGTAACTTTCGCAGCAGCCGCGGCCTCGGCAGCCGTGACACAACTGTGTAAGGCTGAGCGGGTCGCGGGCAAACTGTTTGCCGATCACTTAGTGGGCTTTCCCCGCGTCTGTTTGTCCTGAGGCTGACATTTCTGCTGCCTCGCCTCGCATATGGTCAGGTCTCGGTCCCTATCTGCTGGGCGTCCTATCAGGCTTCCACAAGGCGCCAATCGTTCCTGAAAAATCGTTGTCTGCTGTAGAACCTGGTATTTGAGTGTTCCTTGTGGTCCAAAAGTAACAGAGAAGGAAAAAAATAGCAATCCAAAAAGTGTGTTTTCACAGAACTACACTGTCCAGTAACATTAACGTGACCATCTGCGAAAGCCACATTTTGCATCGCCGACTACTGCGAGCGGTGCACAAAAGGAGTCAGTGAGGTTCTGGAAGCTACCGGCATGCGTGTGGAACCATCTGGACTCCAGTGCTGCGGTCAGCTGCACTAGGATTCTCGGTTGAGGATCAACAAACCGGTTGAGGTTGTCCCATAGATTCTCCTTTTGTTTTATATTCGGGGAGAATGGTGGCCGCGTGAGTACGGCAAACTCATCCTGCTGCTCTTCGAACGACTCACGTACACTGAGAGCTGTGTGACACGTTGCGTTGTCCTGCTGGTAGATATAATCGCGCTGATGAGAAAGGGACTGCATGTAGGGGTGGACACAGTCCCAAAGGGTAGATCGATGCTTCTGCTGATCCATTGTGCCTTCCAGAATGACGACATCACCCAAGAAATCCCACAAAAACGTTCTCCAGATCATAACGCTTCCCTGTGGATGCAGAGTGTTTGCTTTCATGCGTTTCACGCTGTACACGCCAATGGTCATCTTTCCGATGGAGCATAAAAAGGGACTAATCTGAGAACGTCACCTGTCGCCACTCTATGGACGTCCATTTGCGGCAATGCCGCGCAAATTCCAGCCTTTGTCGCCTATGAACGGCAGTCGGCATGGGTGCATGAACCGTGCGCCTGCTGCGGAGGCTCTTACACAGAAATGTTCGCTGAACGGTAGTTGAGGAGACACTGTTGATAGCCACTTGGCTCATCTGGGCGGTTAGTTATTCAAGAGTTGCGCGTCTATTCACCTGCACACATCTCCGCAGACGTCATTCACCCCTCTCCTCTATGACCTGCACTGCACCACAGATGCCTCGATGCCTGTTCGAATAGCGCCGCTTTGCCGTGCATGAAGTACTCTAATCATGGAGGCAGGCGAACAGTTTACAGGGACAGATGTTTCGGAAATGCTTCCTCCCTTGGCCAGTAACCATAGCTTTTTAGACGTCAGATAAAACGCTCTGTTTCCATGTTACGGTAACGACTACATTGTTTTTCGCGTCCTTTCGCCACACTTTATATACCCTCCACTGCTAGTGCTGCCAACTGCCATCGTTAGTGGTTACTGCATGTTGGCGTCGAACATAATCAGAGGACACATTAATCCGACTGGACCTTGTATTTAGGAAAGTATACCTGCATGCAGGTATAAAAACCCTTTGGACTAGTAGTGCTTCAAACCACTCTTCAGACTAGTGTTGCATCAAACCACATTTCAGACTAACACTGCAACAAAGCACGCTTTGGAATAACGTAGCATCAAACCACTCTTGATACAAGCTTTGCTTCAAACTATTCTACAGCCTAGCACTGCATCAAACTACTCTTTGAACTAGTGCTGGATCAAACCACTCTTCACACTAGCGTTGCATCAAACCACCCTTTGGATTAGTACTGCTGCAAACCACTGTTCAGACTAGTGCTGCATCAAACCACTCATCAGGCCAGGGGTGCGTCAAACTAGTCTTTGGACTAGCACTGCATCAAATGACTCTTTGGACTAGCACTGCATAAAATGACACTTCGGACTAGCATTGCATCAGACTACTCCTTGGGCTAGTGTTGCATCAAACCACTCTTCGTAGTAGCATTGTATCGAATCCCTGTTCACACTAGTGTTGCATCAAACCACTCTTCAGTCTAGTGCTGCATCAAGCCACTCTTTGGACTAGTGCTGCATCAAACTACTCTTTGAACTAGTGCTGTAGCAAACCACTCTTCAGACTTGCATCAAACAACTTTTTGGACTAGTGTTGCGTCAAACTACTCTTTGGACTAGTGCTGTATCAAGCCACTCTCTGGACTAGTGCTGCATCAAACTACTCTTCAGGCTAGCGTTGCGTCAAACCACTCTTCAGACTAGTGCTGCATCAAACCACTCTTCGGACTAGCGTTGCATCAAACCACTCTTCGGACTAGCGTTGCATCAAACCACTCTATGGATTAGTGCTGCATCAAACCATTCTTTGAACTAGTGCTGCATCAAACCACTCTTCAGACTAGTGCTGCATCAAACCACTCTTCGGACTAGCGTTGCATCAAACCACTCTTTGGACTAGTGCTGCATCAAGCCACTCTTTGGACTAGTGTTGCATCAAACTACTCTTCAGACTTGTGCTGCATCAAACCACTCTTTGGACTAGCGCTGCGTCAAACCACTCTTCGGGTTGCATTGCATCAAACCACTCTTTGGACTAAAAGCCACAAAAACAACGACAAACTGAAATCATACGTACATCTAACTTGACTGTATAATTCAGAATGACGAAGGAAAAAAAAAAAAATCAGCTGGAAATCAACACAGGTGTTGTTGGGTCAGACAGCGTTTACAAAACCGTGTGAAATATTTGACTCCTATGTAGTATTTTACAGTCTAGAGAAAATTGAATTAGCGTTTACTATGAGGAATGAAATGGTTGCCGCTGGCTTTCAGGAACCATATGGAGGTGCTCAGCCAAAAGTGCTTAAAATATCTACCCTGGCACAAATCTGGCAGAATACTGTACATGCCAAACAGGCTGATATAGATTTGAACGAGACTGGATGCATTGTGACTGGCTGTCTAAGACCACTTCCTGTCAGAAAACTGCACCAAATACGGGTACATCGCCACCAAGTATTCTCAGGAAAACTGCTGCAGTAGTGGAGACTACGAAACGGGAAACTAATCCCGAACATTCCTAATTTCGACAGGAACATCAATGACAAAGACAAGAGACCTCAAGCAGCAGGAAATGGAAATCTGTTAAAGGAGATGGATACATTAAAAACCTAACATTTAGTTCCTTTTTTCAATGAAATCGATGTCACTTCCTTCTTCTACCTTAACAACTAAGTTTTAACGAGAAAATTATTTAACAATTATAAATGCGTTGTACAAAATAGTTCTCAAATATGTTATTTACAAGCTCAGCTGTTATTTTTTATAATATGTACGTCATCTGTTTCAGCCATTTATCATCATCAGATTTTTCAAAAGGAAACAATACGAGACAAAAATAAAATTCAAGTAAGAGGAAGCTTTAAGGATTCATGACAGGGTTTCATTTTATTGCTCTGATTGAACTGTGTTTCGATACTATCCAAAATAATTATTTTTGCTCTTAGATTTCGCATAATTTTCCACTATAACTTATTTTAACAGACTGCGGTAATTGGTGACTAGTGCATCCATCATAAAATCATGAAATGAAATTATGGATATTGTTATTACGTAAAAGATTATTAATTCATAGCTGTACCGGCTGTGGGAGACGTACTTTAACACAGGGTGCTATAAACATGACTTTAATAACACTTGTGTTTAATCATCGATATGCTCCGCACGGGACTATGGTGAGATACACTGTACTGAAAGTTTGACTTTGTGATAGTATGCTATACACTGCTGTACTATCGTGTGTGTGTGTGTGTGTGTGTGTGTGAGTGTGTGTGTGTGAGTGTGTGTGTGTGTGTCGTCAGTTTTCTCTCTGGTTTGATGCGGCCCGCCACGAATTTCTCTTCCGCGCCAACCCCTTCACCTCAAGTAGCCATCGCACCCTATGTCCTCAGTTACTTACTGGACGTGTTCCAATCTCTGTCTTCCCCTGCAGTTTTTGCCCTCCACAGCTCCCTCTAGAACCACGGAGGCTATTCTCTTATTACTTAACAAAGGTCCTATCATCCTGTCCCTTCTCTCTTGTCAGTGTTTTCCATATGTTCCTTTCTCCGTCGATTCTGCGGAAAACCTCCTCATTCCCTATCTTATCGGTCTAGCTGATTTTCAATATTCATCTATAGCACCACATCTCAGATGCTTCAGTTCTCTACTTTTGCGCTTCTGCCACAGCCTATGATTCACGTCTAATCAATGTTGTACTCCAAAAATACATACGCAGAAATTTCTTCCTCAAATTAAGGCCTGTGTCAGATAGTTGCAGATTTCTTTTAGCGAAGAATGCCCTCTTTACTTGTGCTAGTTTGCTTCTTATTCTCCTTGCTTCGTCCGCTAGGTGTAATTTTACTTCGTCACTATTATCAAGGATAGCAATGTCATCAGCGAATCTTATCGCTGATACCCTTTCACCCTGGATTTTAATCCCAGCCCTAAATCTTTCATTTCCCTTATTGTTTGTTCGTTGTGCAGACTGAACAAAAGAGGGAAAAGACGGAATTGCTGTTTTACACTCTCTTCAATCCGAGTGCATCGTTCTGGTAGTCTTCTCTTATAGTTCTCTGTATATATCACCCATCTGTCACTATAGCTGACGTACCAATTCATGTTGCTGAACCCTTTCTGTAGGTCGAAAAATCTTCTTTAAGAGTCTCGATATTTCTTGTTTCTCACTTCCAATATAAAGATTAGTCCTGCTACTGCCTCTCTGATCCCTTTCTGCTTCTATTTAAGTGCCTCGTCCTCCTACATTGTTGACGATCAGTAGCGTGATCTGTTTTTTGTCCGTGGGTCTTCCGAACAGAGATTCTTTGCTCAAACCGAACCACTGGTTTAATTTCTTTAACCAAGATAATCTTCCAGGACTCGGATCACGTCTGGCATCAATCTTTCCCTGACGTATTAGTTGCAACAGGTTGTATTTATTGTAGCGCCTTAAATGGTTAAAATACTAGAGTTTTCTTCTCTTGATGATACTGAGCATTTCATACGACGCAGTACTGCCACATTTGTAATCTGTCCATGGCATCCTTAATATTCTTCGATACGCTCAAATTTCAAATTCCTTCTGTTTCTTACCTCATACTGCTATAAGTGTGCACGACTCAACCCGAAAGCTGAATAAAGAACACGTGGAATGTAAGAAGTCGAGTACGAAGTGTAATACTTATGTTGCGGTAAGTTAGAACTTTCTTCATTTTCTGGAAAGAACTCCTACCTGTTCAATTCTGCAGCGAATTTCTCAATAGAAATCCCAGTTATCGTTGATTTTACACTCCAAATACTTAACATTTCGATCTTATGATTAGCTAATGGAAGAGTGCTTTGAAATTCCTCTCGATTCGTACTGAGAGCCATCCATTTTGTACTACAGCCAACATACTCGTCTCGTGACAATCAGCAACTGTGTAGATATTTAAGATAATTCTTATTTACTGTTTAATATCAGCTGCACATTTTTAATTAGTGCTCTGATATGTGGTTCTGAGTAGACAAGACTGGTTGGTGACGCAACTACTTAGATCAGAAAACGATCCTAAGTGATCGAAACATGAAGTCCAAGTAAAAATGTGCAACTGAGAGTGAACAATAAATGAAAATTATCTTAAACGTCTATTTTGTCTTATTGACGTTTAATCGTAACCCCACAGTACTGGTGTCATTAGCAACAGTGTTTAGTAGTTTTTCCAGATCTTCCAGCCTGGTCTCTCAGTCTGACAAATAAAAACTTGAAAATCTCAAGAAACAAAATATTTTCTATAAGCAGGGCTGCTCAGGTGCCATGTAAGTTACTTGAGAAACCATCGGAAGTTTCTCTAATGCGTATTTATCCACAGACACAGATTAACGCAACACCAAGGAAACGGAAGATCCCTTGGCTTCGCCGCGCGGGGTAGCCGCACTGTCCAAGGCGCCTTGTCACGGTCCGTGCGGCTCCCCTCCTCGGAGGCTCGAGTCCTCCCTCGGGTATGGTTGTGTGTGTTGTCCATAGTGTAGGTTAGTTTAAGTAAGATTAAGTAGTGTGTAGGCCTAGGGACCGATGACCTAAGTAGTTTGGCCCTATAAGACCTTACCACGAATTTCCAAATTTCCTTGGCTTCAAACACATGTTTGTCTGCTGTTGCAACATCTGTCGTAAATATTACATTTACCACTTTGGCCACACAGTATGCTGAAAACTGCAACGGACTGACGATTTTTGCACTTGGTGACTGATGAACTATGTTACTGCTGTGGTATCCCGTTCGAACACTGGTTTGATGCAGCTCCCCACACTGGTTTATCCTCAGGAAGCCTCTTTGTCTCTGCAAAACTACTGCAGCCAACATCCATCTCAACCTACTTGGTCTTCCTCTACGATGTTATCACTCACTCTTCCTTCCGTTGCCAAACTGATAATTTCTTCATGTCTCAGAAAGCGTTCTATCAACTAATCTCTCGTTTTAGTGAAGTGTTGCCACAAAATTCTTTTTTCCCCAATTCGATTCAGTACCTCCAAATTCATTATTAGATCTACCCGTCTAATTTTCAACACTGTTCTATAGCACCACGTTTCAAAATCTTCTGTCCGCTTCTTGTCTGAATTACTTATCCCTTCCGTACAAGGCTACACTTCAGAAAAGACTCAAATTTAAGTCCGATGCTAACAAAGTCCTCTTCTTCTGAAGTGCCAGTCTGCATTTCATATCCTCAATAATGCTGCCATTTCCAGACCAGGGTGACTCACCTCACACTGGTACGGTTACCCTTCTCCATCATTCCTGCAAGCTTGTATTATCATCGGGAAGACGCCGTGTATATACATACATACATACATACACAGGCGCCGAACCTATAACTTTAACGCTCTGTAGCGTCGTTGGATGACGTTCCCGGGCGAGAGTTTCTATCCCTCTTTTGTTCCCCAAAACAAGTCCTACGTTCCCTCAAAGTTTCTGTGTAATTTTGAAACATCCTGTATACATGTGGCTTTTATTTTAATATAACTAAATATCTCGAAAATGACGCTCGTGCAGAAAAAAGGTATAGGTGAAAAGTTAATGTTAGTAAAGGAGACATCTGTCTCTGCTACAACTGGCCACCCCCTAAACTCCGCTACTGCGTGGGCGGGGTCAGAGATGAAAGCCCCATTTGTATTGCATATTCGGATTCTGTGTCAAAAAATACGTACAGTTTACCCAAAGCATTGTTTCCCATTCGTGGCAGATGCCGCTGTAATCGAAAACTGTCGAGTGAGCTTGCTTTTTTTATTTAACAAGAGGCGCATTTGAAATGTCCATATCTAACCATATTATTTGTACTATATAATAACATTTGCAACACTCAAGTAACGTTTAAACATCGACACCAACTGATAGAGCATAAAGGTTTACGCATCCGTTCTTAATTAGGAAAACAGGATTTTTGTCGATTCCACGAATGAGAAGCAACGGTTTGAGTAAAACGTACGTATTTTTTGACCTAGAGTCGGAGTATGCAATAAAAATCGGGGGTTCCCATCGGAACATACAAAGCTAACCCCAACCATGCAGTAGGATTTGATAGGAGGTGGCCAGTTGTAGTACAGACGTATGTCCGGTTTACTAATATTAACTTCTCACCCAGAACAATTTTTTTCGCATGATTCGTCGTTTTTGAGATATTTAGTTGTGGACCATTTTAATCCATAAGGGGGAATAAATCGGGACAGAGATGAGATACAGCAAAACTGTTTTAGATAAAAGTTGTAGGTAGCAAGAGAGTTATGCATTGCTATTAATGGCCTCACCTTGAATGAGACTTTCAAAGGGAATTGGAGGTTAAAGTAAATTTTTAATGGGAGCCCTAATATTTGATCCTAGATTTGAAAAGCGCGGCAAATTTTACGTATATAATGATACATTATTCAAGGTTTTGGCAAGGTTCAGTCAAGGTCAAATAAACAAATATGTTTTTAGTTCTAGTGGGATTAACTCGGAATAGA
The DNA here is from genome assembly GCF_021461385.2 of Schistocerca piceifrons. Taxonomy (NCBI): domain Eukaryota; kingdom Metazoa; phylum Arthropoda; class Insecta; order Orthoptera; family Acrididae; genus Schistocerca; species Schistocerca piceifrons. The sequence continues at coordinate 631,821,532 of NC_060138.1, read as the reverse complement.
AGAGGGTTACAGCAAAATACAATGTTAGACGGAGATTCGAAGGGGCATAAGGCGTCACGTATCATTACCAATAACCATTTTTAAAGGTAATTATTGATGGTCATTCGAAGGTTGTTCCTAGGAAGCCTCTATTTGTGACGCCGGATATGGAAACAGCAATAGAAATTTCAGCTTCCATGTTTTAATTAACGAGTTTATTTAAAAAAATAAATACATCGCAGCATACAAACATAAATAAAACGTAGATAATTGATCTACAAGTCGTTGAATGAGTCTCCTCGCCTCTCATTCCTCGGGATGCCCCTTCTAATGTGTATCGAACATTGTATTTTGCTATATCCCTGCTCTATTCTAAGTTTATTCGCCGTGTGGTCCTAGGCACCTTGCCACGGTTTGCGCGGCTTCTCTCCGTCGGAGGTACGAGTCCTTTCTCGGGCATGGGTGTGTGTGTTGTCCTTAGCGTAAGTTAGTTTAAGTAATGCGTAAGTCTAGGGAATTTACCGCAAATTTCAAAATTTTCTAGCTTAATCCCTACTAGAGCTAAAAACATATTTGCTTATTTAACTTTCATTGAGATATCCCTGACCTTGAATAATTTATCATTTTATACATAAAATCAAATATTTGTCCTCCCATTTTAAAGTAGTCGCTTTAACCTCCAAATCAGTACAATTTGTGCAGTAAATTTTTGTTCCACCATATATATGGAGCTTCATCTGACACAGCATCGGAAAATGATATTACTCTTTACTGTCTGACAAGCACCACAGCCCACGCCCTGCAGCCAATGGACAAGTCTGTGTTGAAGCCCTTCGAGTCATTTTGGGATGACGAAGTCTTGCGATTCAGGAAAAACAGCTCTCACAGGAGAATAACAAAAGTGTCACACGGGAAGCCTTTCTCAAAAGTGTGGTTAAGAGTTTTGACACCGAGCAATGATATCGTTGGTTTCCGGAGCACATGGATTTACCCCTTTGACCCCAGTGTCATCATTCCTGCATTTTTTGCTCCCAGCGAAACCACTGAGGAGGAAAACCATGTATCTACACAAACAGCAACCGGTGGCGTGGAGAGTAATGGAGAATGATGACTCCCTAAATGGTGATGAAAACGCTCCTGACCTGTCTGATGAATCTGATATCGAGCTATTCCGGCGATGGAACCTGATGTTGTTGTTGTGGTCTTCAGTCCAGAGACTGGTTTGATGCAGCTCTCCAAGCTACTCTATCCTGTGCAAGCTTCTTCATCTCCCAGTACCTACTGCCACCTACATCCTTCTGAATTTGCTTACTGTATTCATCTCTTGGTCTCCCTCTACGATTTTTACCCTCCACGCTGCCCTCCAATACTAAACTGGTCATCCCTTGATGCCTCAGAACTTGTCCTACCAACCGATCCCTTCTTCTAGTCAAGTTGTGCCACAAACTTCTCTTCTCCCCAATCCTATTCAATACTTCCTCATTAGTTATGTGATCTACCCATCTAATCTTCAGCATTCTTCTGTAGCACCACATTTCGAAAGCTTCTATTCTCTTCTTGTCCAAAGTAGTTATCGACCATGTTTCACTTCCATACATGGCTACCTACACTCCATACAAATACTTTCAGAAACGACTTCCTGACACTTAAATCTATACTCGATGTTAACAAGTTCCTCTTCTTCAGAAACGCTTTCCTTGCCATTGCCAGTCTACATTTTATATCCTCTCTACTTCGACCATCATCAGTTATTTTGCTCCCCAGATAGCAAAACTCCTTTACTACTTTAAGTGTCTCATTTCCTAATGGAACCTGATGAAGCCGATATAATCCGAAAACCCAAAGTTTTCTTGTTGCTTTTCTTTCAATACGTAATAAAGATTTTTTAAATTGCTTATTCAACGTTTCATTGAGTCCAACCCAACCTTTCCTCGACACGGTCTTATTGGGATACTGAGGTGATGTTATTGGGCATCCCGTGTACCCCAATATATATATATATATATATATATATATATATATATATATATATATATTATTACGATATCGTTTGGTTTTTCCATGGTGCCGTTTTCTAAATATCTGAAGAATCTTTTTAAGGACACAAATCCGCAAGTAATTTGAACGTGTCACACTAGTTTAGACAATTACACGCTCACAGGGCGATGCATGTAAGGCGAACAGCACAGCGTCAGGGTGTCGGTGGAATGAAGTGCGTGAGCAGGCGGACTGGCACGCGGCGCCTAGCGAGTGGGTGTGGGTGGTCTGGCAGGCGGGTCTGTATCGGGTGACGGTCGGCCGGGCGAGTCATTAGGCGCGGCGCAGGGCCATCATTAAGATTCAAACGTCGTTAGCCGCCTGCCGCGGCGCGTATAATGAGGCGGAAAAGTTGCGCCGGCGGCCGCCTGGGCGCGCTCGTGTCGCCGCCGCCTCAGCGCTGGCTCCAGCCGTCCGTAATGGCGGCGCGCAGTGGGCGTGGCCCGAATTCCCCCGAGCCGCCACGGAAAATGGCGACCGTCGCTCGCGCATAGCAACGGCGAGACACAGCTCGCTGTTCTGACGGCTTTATATTTTGCGCCGCGGGAACGACTAGCCAACTGCTCCCCGCCGTACCTTTGGTTTGTTCCATCTCTTACGTCACCCCGCATTAATGCTGCGGCTCCCAGTATTTCGGGATTTTCAGACATCCACTTCGTTGTTCTCGGGACTGGCTTTCGGAGTATGGTTAAGGACAAGTGAAACAAATGTCACAGTGCTATTTTGTTGAAAACTGAGATCGTGAGGCCGTGGCACGTGAGTTCTTGCTGGCAATGAAAATAACGTAAATAGAAATACCTGTGTGGAACCGGCACATTTATTATTAGACACAGCAATCTGTAGTCCGAAATTCACTGTAAGTCTATGGCGGAGCGTACTTAGCTTTGTACCAGTAATTACAGTTCGTTCCCGTTAGAATCGCGTCTGGAGCGCGGGAGGATGATCGTTTAAACGCCTCTGTGAGTGTAGTAATCAGCCTAACCTTTCCCTCACTATCCCTATGGGAGCGGTTCGTAGGGTTATACTATAGCATATGCCTAGATTCAGTGGTTAAAATAGGTTCTTGAGAGTTAATAAATAGGCTTTCTTGGACTAGTTTTCGTCTGTCTTCAAGCACATACAGGCCATATTCTTCAGTATCTCTGTGACGCTTGGCACTAATCAAATAAACCTGTAACCACTTGTGCTGCCGTCTTTGTATCCGTTCCATATTCCCTGTTAGTCCTATTTCACACGGATCCCATACACTTGAGCAGTGTTCTATAACACGTCGCACGAGTGTTCTGCAAACATTCTCCTTTCTAGAGTGATTACGTTTCCCTGGTATTCTATAGATGTACAGATCTCTGCCCCTTCCTCTACCTCCTTCAGCTTACGACATGATATACCGCGAACCGCGGATGAAGGGCAGCAGGTAGACTCCACATTTCCGAAACGCATTTGACAAGGTACCTCACTGCATATTGTTAACGAAGGTACGAGCATACGGAATAAGTTCCCAGATACGTGAATGACTCGAACACTTTTCCAGTATTAGAACTCAGTGTGTTGTTCGGTGACGGCGAGTGTTCACCGGAGACAAGGGTATTGTCAGGAGTGCCCCAGGAAGTGTGACAGGGCCGCTACTATTTGCTTTGTAGGCCTGTATAAATGATCTGGCTGCCAGGCTGGACAGCAGTCTGCGGTTGTTTGCTGAGTATGCTGGTGTGCGGGCAGGAGTCGAAGACGACTTACTGTAGGATGATACACGCTGACTTACACATAATTTCTAGTTCGTCCGATGAATGGCAGCTGGCTGCAAATGTAGAAACATGTAAGTTAATGCGGGTGAGTAGGAAAAGACAAACTGGTAGTGTTAGGATACAGCATTAGTAGTGTCCTGCTTGACACAGTCAAGTCGTTTAAATATCTGGGCGCAACGTTGCAAAGCGATATGAAATGGAACGAGCAAGTGAGGATTGTAGTAGGGAAGGCGAATGGTCGACTTCGGTTTATTGGGGAGAATTTTAGGAAAGCGTGGTTCATCTTAAAGGAGACCGCATATAGGACAAAAAAATGGTTCACATGGCTCTGAGCACTATGGGACTTAACATCTATGGTCATCAGTCCTCTAGAACTTAGAACTACTTAAACCTAACTAACCTACGGACAGCACACAAGACCCAGCCATCACGAGGCAGAGAAAAATCCCTGACCCCGACGGGAATCGAACCCGGGAACCCGGGAACCCGGGCGTGGGAATCGAGAACGCTACCGCACGACCACGAGCTGCGGACGCATTTAGGACACTAGTGCGACCTATTCTTAAGTGCTGTTCGAGTGTTTGGAATCCGCACCAGGTCGGATTGAAGGAAGATATCCAACAACTCAGAGGCGGGCTACTATATTTTTTGCAGGTACGTTCGAACAACGCGTAAGTGTTACGGAGATGCTTCGGCAATTCAAATGGGAATCCCTGGAAGGAAGACGGCGTTCTTTTTGCGAAACACTTTAGAGAAACTTCCTGGTAGGTTAAAACTGTGTGCCAGACCGAGACTCGAACTCGAGACCTTTGCCTTTCTCGGGCAAGTGCTCTCTCATCTGAGCTACCCAAGCACGATTCACGCTCCGTCCTCACAGCTTTACTTCTACCAGTATCTCGGCTCCTACCTTCGAAACTTCACAGAAGCTCTCCTACGAACCTTGCAGAACTAGCACTCATGGAAGAAATGATATTGCGGAGACACTCCGCTGCAGAGTGAAAATCTCATTCTGGAAACATCCCCCAGGCTGTGGCTAAGCCATGTCTCCGCAACTGAAATATCAAGAACGTAGTAAATGGCCGTTTTGGTGTACACGGGATCCCCAATAACGCCACTTAATGTACCGAAATAAGGCCATGTCTAGGAAAGGATGGCTTGGAGACAGTGAAATGCTGAATTAACAGTCAAACGAAGTTTATTAAAAGAAAAGCAATGAGAACAAATGAGATTTTCGGGCTGAGATTTGAACTAATCTACTTCACAATAGGAATACAAATAGCTCTCAACAGTGCCTCTTTTGTCGATCCCGGCACAAAGTTCGTGAACGTACAGTCGACAGCGTCAACAGCAAATCATATCTTCTACCAAGTCTTCAGTGCAGATGGAACAATTAGCTAGATGGGCTTCATCAGGCTGCACTGCAGGTATAGCTTGCGTCAGACCCATCAGGCAGATCAGGAGGATTTTTGTCACCATTTAGGGAGTCATCATTCTCCATTACACTCGTCATGAAGTCATCTACGCCACTAGTTGCTGTTTGTGTAGATGCAGGGTTTTCTTCCCGAGTAGCTTCTCTGGGAGCAAAAAATTCAAAAGGGCTGACATTGGGATCAAAGAGGTAAGTCTATGCGCTCCGAACCTAGAAAAACCATAGCTCGGTGTCGAAGCTCTTAGCAATACTTTTGAGAAAAAATTAGCTCTTAGCAATACTTTTGAGAAAAGATTCCCGAATGACAGTTTCGTTATTCTGTTGTTAGGGTTGTTTTCTCAGCATCGCAATACTTCGTCACCCCAAAATGACTCGAAGGACTTGAACACAGACTTGTCCATTGGTGCAGGATGTGGGTTGTGTTACTTGGTACACAGTAAACAGTAATATCAATCTCCTACGCTATATCAGAAATGTTTGCGCCACGATGAGATGAAGCTCCATCAAAAATCAATAAAGCCCTACCATCCTTTTTATATTTGGCAAAATTTTTAAACCATTGAATGAAAAATATGGATTTCCTGGAGACTTTTGGTGTCATTAAGGTCACTAATCCAGCAGGTAAGTTTTCTATCTATGGAGGCTTTAGTCTCTTTTTTTTGACCAATATCATGGGGGGAATTTATTAGCCTAGAGCATTCGCACAAGCCACAATCATTACATTTTCTCCGTTTTCCGGTGTCCTTAAATGCAGGGTTTTTGGCCAGAATCAATGGCGCGTGATGCAGTGTCAATCTGCAGCCTTTTTCATACATATTGTAAATGCCTTGTGGTTTGTAAATCAAATCGGTTTGTATCATCACCAGACCTATGGTCATAGATATCCAATGATTCAATTTCATTGTACATGCAGGTTTCAAATTTTGTATTCTCTCTTGGCTATTTCTGGACTGCGAATTATAAACCCACGAAACTACTTCCTTCCATCCCCGTCCCTTCCATCCTTCCATCCATCCCTTTACACCTGAAAATGGGTGAGGAGTATTATTTACTGCTCAGAAGGTGAACACTGGCAGTCGAATAGACAGGCGTTCTGGGTTTTCCAATACCAGTCATCCAGATAATCCTCGAAATTAATTTATTTTCTTCGTCAAGGTGGAGCTATGGTAGACGGCCTACAGTTTCTACCTCAGATTCAAAACTCAAGATATTTCTTAGTGTTTTGCGAGACACGTTTAACGCTCATTCCATTCCTGACAGAAGCCATAGGCTGATCCAGCTGATCTTCGGGCCGGAGTCCTCTTCTTGGAGGGCCTTTCTTCCTCCTTACTCAAGGTCAAGTTCGAGCCATCACCTGCGAACACAACAATAAGGAATCAAATAATAAACTCTCAGGCAGAGACACCTACAAGGATCATAGAAAACGAATTAAATAAATAAAAATAAACTGATCTTAGTAGCTTAGCAAACACTTCCAAAACCAAACATTCACTTCTGCATCTGAATAACGTAAAGCGTTGAGCCTCTTCTTCTCTTTTCTTACTAGGAGGCCATTTCCAGCTCTACCATCCGAAGCATTTGACTGGAAGTTTCTAAAATAAGTGGGGGGGGGGGGAGGGGGGTAGGCCTTATTGGAGACTATGGCCTTATTTGGCACCAATATCTTATAATTTCTAAGGCAGTGCACAACAGATTACCTAAACTAGTTTTCGTAAAGCAAAGAAAGTGTTTTACATAATAGTTTCAGTAGTTCCACAAAGCAATGGAGAAATAATAGCTCTACCATTGTAGAGAGTGTAGAGCATCAAGCAAGACGGCTGAAGGTGTTGGCTGATTATGAAAGGTAACTTGTTTGGATTGTTTGATTGATTGAGAATGTTGGCAAAATTTAGTGGAATAACAACATTTATTTTACCAAACAAGACATAAATTATACTTAACAGGTTATAGAATGAATTCCCTAAACAACTAACAGAAGATTAAACACTCCACTGGGTGGCGCCTGGTTGGCAAAGAGAGTGAGTCAAGTACTCAGGCCCTAAAATGTGGATAAAGCAAGCTGAATTGATCTGACGCTGAACAGACTTTGATTGATCAAATCTACTGAAGTTTCTCTACGTAGGTGCAACTGAGAGCAAGTGGCGATCTGTACCCCCTGACAATGCCGGAGCGACCGTACGTTGCCCTGTGTGCTTCGTGCGGCGACGTGACTTGCAGCTGGCGAGATGTGTGCAGCGGAGGAGGTGAGATGTGCAAAATCTCGCGGTCTAGCGATCAGGCAGATGGATCGCAATTTACTCTCTACCAGAGCCCTGAAATCACGGTAGATTTCAGTGTGTGATGCACCCGTTCGCTGGTCTTACCAAGGACCAATTTGGCTCACTTATACGACAGAGCGCACAAGGATACCAAACGTCAAGACTGGTAAACCAGAAACGCACATGTGTGCCCTCGGCAAACGAGTAGTCGGAGACGTTTGAAGTCACACTGTCAGTACAGTACGAACTTCACCACAGGCTCCCCAGTCTAAACTACTTGCAAGTGAAGTCAGTCTCAGGACAGGTCCCAAGTACCAACCACACATACCAAAGCTTTGCCCAGAAGAGATTTCCAGCCCTGAGATCCCCGCACCCAAGAGCTTCCCACCTACCCAGAAAAAATGCCATTTTCTCACAAAGTGCACGAACGACACCGCCTTCACACCGTCTTGAGCCAAGCACAAGACTCTAGAGGCGAAACTCAAGTCGAACCAGGGCAAGCGTTAAGAAACCTTCGTCACTGAAAAAAAAAAGAAACCGCCAATTACTGGTTTTTTTCTTAAGTTTTCGCAGAGGGGGCAACAAGTTAACATATACAATCTCAAAGATCTTTATCTAAAGCACCTGTGCCATTGTAGCTTGTTAGTCCTAGCTAAGAGGTGTAATAAAGATTCCATCTCTAAACGTTTCTCAGATGCCGGAGTTTTCTTATACAACAAGGGCGGCAAAGGGAAGTGGCTCACTGGCCTTTTTGTAATATCGGCAAACACAAAAACATGTGAATTTTTTATTACACATGGCTCTGCACATAATGCCCGGTTTACGACTCCACTGTGTAGACACGTTCTTCTAGATCATCGCCACTGCCCAGTCTTCTGCTGGCACTGCAGCAGGTATCGTGGCATTGTTCTGCTGGAGCCCTGTCTCGACGAGGGGCTGCCCTGTCTGCCCTGTACGGCTGTGGGCCTGTCTGGCAAGATTTACTAAGGGATGGGCTCGCCGCCAATTGCTTTCAACTCCCAACAAGCCGTTTCTATGAGCTAAGAATCGTAAAAATACCTCATGTTTCAAGCACTCTACTAGACTATCAACATCTGCTCAGGCACTTAACGTTATGGAATCTCGCTCAAGGTGCGTCAGGTTGTAATAAAATATTTAATAATTTTCTGTATGTGACAAATACGTGAGAGAGTAACTTGTCCTCTCTCAATTATTTAGCTTACTCCTGACATGCTACAAGATCTGAACCTGTTGACCCAGTCATTGAACCGATCACTCCCTATGAGGTCATGTGAAATAAAAAGTAGAATAGCGCAACGGATAAGCAACTGAATATCTGAATTAAACAGGGGTGGCATGAAATATGGGTAACACAACTCACATTGAAATACTGATAAGGTCAAAACTAAAGGTCGCTATAATAATCGGATTTATTGTTGAATGCGTGAATGTGATTCTGGTTACTGAATGAACAGTACACAAAATTACGAAAGGGCACAAGTATGCAAAAATATGTGCGAAAGACCTTGGCTCAGGTGAGTGCGTTTGTGATAGACTGATGTAAAAACTGAGCGCACGAACATTGCCGATGATTGCTGATATGTTCACAGCCCAAGGAAAAGATCCAAAAAAGTGTGAACGAGCACCAGTTCACTCGTCCAAGTGCATACCGAGAGCGCTAGCTGGCTGTGAATTATTCAGATGAAGGAAACCTGAAACAACTAACTTCGGGGTCCCCTCGTCACGACGCACGGAAATGCGGCCCATACTTACTACTTTGTTGATACTCAAAGTCGAGGATGGCTGCAGAAGTGGCTGAGAATTCTAAGTGCAACCCTGGTATATGTGATCAGCTCCAAACCGATTCATTTCTGCAGTACTAGTGTGATCTGCAGTCCCATGATGAAGTCCTCTGTGGATCTGAGATTAGGCTCTATCTCCTCTTAAACACAAAATCTAACTGGTTCTGTCAGCGTCGAAACCGCAGTAGGCAGTAGCTGTATACATTCAGAGTTCCAACCAATCAATAGTTTACAACAGTTGCAACGATTTCCCTTCTCCTAATGGAGTGGTCGTGGTTAACAAATACACCTCAGTTCTCTCTTGAGGTGGGACAGTAGCCAGAAATTTTCTCCCGCTATCATGATTTGTGCTATAGAAACGCCTGCACTTCCCACTCACAAGTACCCATCAGCACATTAAAATTAATCATCATGAACTAACCACATGCCTCCTTACAAAAATTTAAACGCCTACACCTGCGATCCACTTCGGACTGCAGTAGCTGTCTCTCAAGCTGAGTGTGCTGAGTTTTTCTCCTGCCTTCAAAGATTTCATCTTTTATCTTTAGCTTTTTAAGCTCCTTGCATTCTGAGTGGTTACACGTGCTGGGCACTCTCTCTTGGCCTGCCACTGCCACAGCGACTGCCTGGTGTTTTTGTATCTGTCGAAGGAACAGCGCTCAGTTCTCGGTCCATACCCGACCGCGTGCTGATTGTCAGCAGAAACATTTTTATGGTCTGCCTGCTGCACTCCCCATCAGACCTCTTGTTCATTCTCATGGCTAGGAGTTAAAGGAAACATTACTACATGTATCTGCAATCATCGTTATTAGTTTAATTGCATGCCTACTACTAAGCAGAGTTAATAATTCAAATGTACTGGATCTCCTTATCGGAATAATGGTTTATTAACTTTTGGTTCGTGTTTAGTAACCTTACCATCGGATGATGTAACTCATAAAGTTCCTTCGCACCTTAGAAGCACAATTTAACAACTATTCGATTACCTAGACGTTGCCAATTTCTCGTAATATATATGCCCATTTTGCAACATCAGTCAGAGGTACGTTCTTTGTCACTATCTAGCCTTTATCAGCAGTTATCCTTGCCCAAAAATATGTGCTTTTTTCTAAAATTAATTTATTAGACAAGTGGAAAAATTTCGTTTTTCTATGTGATTCGGAGATATGAAGAATTTAAAAGTAGCCCTCCTTCAGAAGCATTTACAGACGCCATACTTTCGACTTAATTGGCACGCAGAATAATACAGTTGTCGCTTTAAAAAGGTCGCTTGCAGTGTTATTGTTCATCATCAGGTCTGCTTGTAAAGAAAAAACATTTTTCCAAAATCCGTCCTCGCTGAGATTCATTAAAAAGCGTTTACCACGTCTTGAAATCGCTGACACGTCATCGTCAAAGCAGTAGAAGAAAGACGTTTGTCTAAACATGCACAGCGGCCTGAATGTGAACTTATACATTCTACATCTGCACCTAGAATCCGCAAGTCACTTTACGCTGTGTGACGGAGGGTACCTCGGGTATCACTATAATTTACCCGACACTCTGATCCATTGGCGAATGGCGCTTGGGAGAAACTACATTCGATTAACTTTCTTACGAGCTCTAACTTCTCTGATACATTCATCGTGATCATTTCACTAGACGAAAACTGAGATGCCAAAAGTCTTGGGATAGCAATATGCACACACACAGCAGGTGGTAGTATCGCGTACACAGGGTGTAAAACGGCAGTGCATTGACGGTGCCGTCACTTGTACTCAGGTGATTCATGTGAACAGGTGTCCGACGTGATAATGGCCGCACTACCGTAATTAACAGATTCTGAACGCGGAATGGTAACGGCAGCTAGACACATGGGACATTCCATTCCCGAAATCGTTCAATATTCCGATATCCAGAGTATCAAGAGTGTGCCGAGAATACCAAATTCATGAATTACCTCCCACAGCGGACAATGCAGTGGCCGATGGCCGTCATTTAACGACCGACAGTAGGGGCGTTTGTTAATGGTAACAGACAAGCTACACTGCGTGAAATAACACAATAAATCAATGTGGTACATACGACAAACGTATCTGTTAGGACAGCGCGGGGAAATTTGGCGTTAATGGACTATGGCAGCAGACGACAGACGAAAGTTCTGTTGGATCGCAGACGAGTGCAAAACCGTCGCCTGGTCAAATGAATCCCAATTTCGGTTGGTATGAGCTGATGGTAGGGAACGAGTGTGGCGCAGACTCCACAAAGCCATGGACTCAAGTCATCAGTAAGGTATTGTGGAAGCTGGTGGTGGCTCCATAATGGTGTGGGCTATGTTTACATGGAGTGAACTAGATCCTGTTGTCCAACTGAACTGATCATTGACTGTAAATGTTTATGTTCGACTACTTGGAGATTCTTTGGAGCCTTTTGTAGATTTCAAGTTCCTAAACATGTCACCGAGCCACCGTTATTCACAATAGAGTTGAAAAACCTTCTGGACAATTCGAGGGAATGATTTGGCCACCCAGATCGACAGACATTTATGGGCATAATCGGGAGATCACTTCGTGCACATAACCTTGCACCGGCAACAGTTTCGCAATTGTGGAGATCTATAGAGGCATCAGCTCAATATTTCCCGAGAAGACTTCCAACGACTTGTTCAGTCCATGTCACGTCGAGTTGCTGACCTACGCTGGGCAAAGGGAGGTCCGACACGATATAAGAAGGTTTCCCTTCTCCATGGTACACAACGCCTCTCATGTAGCGGCTGCCACTGGACTTTGTTGATCATCTCCGTAGCTCTCTCTCACTTACTAAGCTCTCCGTGACGAAATGTACAGCTATTCGCTGCATCTGCTGTTAATCCTACTTGGTAAGTGTCCCAGGTTGATGAACAATACTCAAGAATTGCTCATTTGTAAGGCACCACTTTCGCGGATGAATTACATCTCCTTAAGATTCTTCCATTGAATCTCAGCGTTCTTCAATCTCAGCACTGGGGATAAACTTATACTGTAACTAGTTTTATGTGATCATTGCAATTTAGTTTGTTCCCGACTGTTAATTTCAAGCTCTTATTCTTTATACAATTGTTACTGTTTCCAGTAACTTATCGACAACAGTCTAATCGTACAGTAACTGATCTCTTCACGTATTAACGCACAGTAAAGTCATTCCTTTGTAGGTCTTCCTGCATTTCGCTACAGCGTACAGACTTATACAACAGCATCGTCCGCGAACAGCATCACGGAGCTGTCGAGTGGACGCACTAAATTATTTATGTATATCATAAACGATACCAGTCCTATAACACACCACTCGGATACTCCCGAAATTACCTTGACGTCTGTCGATTTCGTCCCGTTAGGAACAGCAGGAATTATTACTTCAACATAGATGAATAGTGATACAGGGTTCAAACACAATCTTATCGTATAATTGCTCCTATTGCTTTCAGCCACCTGCTAGATAGCACTCTCTTGTTTTACAGAACTTGTAACATACCGAAATTAACCCTTTTGTAATTATTTAGAGAGAGAGAAATACTAATCACTAATCTACAAAAGATACTACTCATAACTTCTTTTTGGCTTGATCGCAAAAATACTTCATAAGTCTGTCATCGTACATTACGCGTATCTGGTTCGCCTCGTCATCCAAGCAGAGCGAAAAAAGCAAAGAATAAAAATATACCATAATAGGCAGTATCACAGACTGTGTCCGGGCAAGAACATCTAAACTCTCTTCTTCCAAAGGTCCGTAGATTTAATAGCCTAGCCATTGCACAAAAATAGATCTTCCGCTGTCCAAGCAAACTCGATCATTGGGCACATGAGCAAATGTTCGTTCGTCTGTGTTCCTCCGCATTCGTGCTGGTCATCTTAAGAGTAGCCTCACCTAACCACTTGTTCTCTTTTTAACGTATTCAGTGCTGTCCATACACTATATCGTAGTTGCAGCCCGCGCGTGATTCCTTCTTTGGAGAGTAGGTTTGTGTTTTGTAGAGAATTCAACCATAAGTTTATGGAGTGGGTGTCAGGTCGGCGCTCTAGCGGTGTTGTCCGTTGGATAAAGCTCTTCCTTAACTTAAGACGTGGTGAAACTATCTGGTGGTTACACACTCTGAGACAAAATAATGGCTCACCACAAAGGACTTATGCACACTGGTTACAAACTGATATTCGTTCAGGTATGAAAGGTAAATGCAAAACTGTAAACTTCGGCATTCGATTGGTGTATTTGTGAGGCTGCAGCGCAATTCCACCGCTCAACTGGCAAGGATCGTAAACAGAGGACATGCCGATACCACGTCATAGCTGTAAGCGCATTTCATTCCTTGTACTCTGACAGTAATTATGCCTCGCAGACAGGCGCGTGAAAAATGCACGTAGATATCAGCATTTGAGAGACGAAGTGCAGATGAATCAAAGAAATCGGGTGCAGAGATCGGCGAATCGTTCGACATTTGAATATGAGCGATGCCACTGTTCGATGGCTTTCAAACGGTTCAAATGACTGTAAGCATTACGGGACTTAACATCTGAGGTCATCAGTCCACTAGACTTAGAACTACTTAAACCTAACTAACCTGAGGACATCACACACATCCATGCCCGAGGCAGGATCGAACCTGCGACCGCAGCAGCAGTGCGGTTCCGGACTGAAGCGCCTAGAACCGCTCGGCCACAGCTCGGTGGTTTTAGCAGGAATGAGTGAACCATGGCCGAACACAGCGTCAGGAAGAAAGTAGTCGACCTAGAGAAATGACATAACCTGAGGACCGAGAAATCGTTGAGAGCCCCCGTATCATCATTATTATCGACCCGACGTGCAACTGGTGCTTCAGTGACCACAAGGGCCATTAATGGGTGGCTCACGGAAAGGTAGCTGAGCTCACTGCGTTCCATGTACACCAATAAGCCCTTTTGCCGGGGTATGGGGGCAGTAAAATTGTCTTAAGTGATGAGTCCCGCTTCGAACTGAGCACCGATATCAGCGAAGACGCGCCTGTAGACGCCTCGCAGAGCGCTGGCATTGCAACCTGACTGTCGCACGCGATATGCGCCGACAACCAGGAGTGATGGTCTGAGGGTGCCATTTCATTTCGTGGCAGAACTCCTTTGGTTGTCACCCGCGGCACCCTTATCGCACAGCGGTAAGTCGACAGTATTCTACGCCCCGTTTTGTTACTCTTCACGGCAGTGCATCCTGGGATTACGTTTCAGCACGATAATACCCGCCCGCACACGGCGAGACTTTCTACTGCTTGCCAAACCCGACCTCGGTCAGCGAGGTCACCGGATCTCTCCACAATTGTGTGAGTTTGGAGGGTTATGGACAGCGTGTTGCAACCATCTCGGGATTCTGATAATGTAACGCTCCAATTGGACAGAATTTGGCCCGATATCCCTTAAGAGAATATCCAACAATTCTGTCAATCAATGCCAATCCGAACAACTACTTGCATAAGTGCCAGAGCAGCACCAACGCGTTATTGAGTTCCTTAATATGTGAAGCTATTTTTCTTGAATGTTTCTCTGTACATTTACCGATTTCCATCCCATTCGGGAACTTCCTTTTTGGTGCTTTTTTTCTTTTTTTTTTAAGCGAGCAGTGTCGTGCATCTGTTTGCTTTTTATTCCTCTCTGTTTCACTGGCTACTTTCATCTGATATTTCGTGGTGTTATGGTCGCAAGTTGGTACATTTTGTAAACTGATGTAGACCTTAGACATCCGGTGACAACCCTGACAGCCTGAAAAGTCACACGACAGTCTCGTTTAAAGCGACTTTTATTTCTATTCAGTGGCATGACGCCTCTTATATTGTTGACATATATTTTCCGTCTGATGACCGAAGAACTTCATACTGCTTTCCCCCACTCACTTGCACGTATTATATTGTTTCTTGCATGTATTTTTCCTTTAAGCTCACTCCAGTGTTTTTTAGATGACAGTGTACGGTTTGGCCTGACTCCCAAGTAGTCTCGATTGGTTCAGTGTTCTATCCTAACCCATTATACACTCCTGGAAATTGAAATAAGAACACCGTGAATTCATTGTCCCAGGAAGGGGAAACTTTATTGACACATTCCTGGGGTCAGATACATCACATGATCACACTGACAGAACCACAGGCACATAGACACAGGCAACAGAGCATGCACAATGTCGGCACTTGTACAGCGTATATCCACCTTTCGCAGCAATGCAGGCTGCTATTCTCCCATGGAGACGATCGTAGAGATGATGGATGTAGTCCTGTGGAACGGCTTGCCATGCCATTTCCACCTGGCGCCTCAGTTGGTCCAGCGTTCGTGCTGGACGTGCAGACCGCGTGAGACGACGCTTCATCCAGTCCCAAACATGCTCAATGGGGGACAGATCCGGAGATCTTGCTGGCCAGGGTAGTTGACTTACACCTTTTAGAGCACGTTGGGTGGCACGGGATACATGCGGACGTGCATTGTCCTGTTGGAACAGCAAGTTCCCTTGCCGGTCTAGGAATGGTAGAACGATGGGTTCGATGACGGTTTGGATGTACCGTGCACTATTCAGTGTCCCCTCGACGATCACCAGTGGTGTACGGCCAGTGTAGGAGATCGCTCCCCACACCATGATGCCGGGTGTTGGCCCTGTGTGCCTCGGTCGTATGCAGTCCTGATTGTGGCGCTCACCTGCACGGCGCCAAACACGCATACGACCAACATTGGCACCAAGGCAGAAGCGACTCTCATCGCTGAAGACGACACGTCTCCATTCGTCCCTCCATTCAAGCCTGTCGCGACACCACTGGAGGCGGGCTGCACGATGTTGGGGCGTGAGCGGAAGACGGCCTAACGGTGTGCGGGACCGTAGCCCAGCTTCATGGAGACGGTTGCGAATGGTCCTCGCCGATACCCCAGGAGCAACAGTGTCCCTAATTTGCTGGGAAGTGGCGGTGCGGTCCCCTACGGCACTGCGTAGGATCCTACGGTCTTGGCGTGCATCCGTGCGTCGCTGCGGTCCGGTCCCAGGTCGACGGGCACGTGCACCTTCCGCCGACCACTGGCGACAACATCGATGTACTGTGGAGACCTCACGCCCCACGTGTTGAGCAATTCGGCGGTACGTCCACCCGGCCTCCCGCATGCCCACTATACGCCCTCGCTCAAAGTCCGTCAACTGCACATACGGTTCACGTCCACGCTGTCGCGGCATGCTACCGGTGTTAAAGACTGCGATGGAGCTCCGTATGCCACGGCAAACTGGCTGACACTGACGGCGGCGGTGCACAAATGCTGCGCAGCTAGCGCCATTCGACGGCCAACACCGCGGTTCCTGGTGTGTCCGCTGTGCCGTGCGTGTGATCATTGCTTGTACAGCCCTCTCGCAGTGTCCGGAGCAAGTATGGTGGGTCTGACACACCGGTGTCAATGTGTTCTTTTTTCCATTTCCAGGAGTGTATTTCCATCTGTCTTGTGGTTTGTCTATTACACATGTGGGATGTGTTACTTGAGTTTTTTCTGGCTTAGGTCTGAGATGATTTTCCTCACCGTAGTTCGCTAAGTCTTCCGAAGCCTCTGTCAGTTTCTTCCAGTCTTTTCAAATGCTCTTGTTCGAGCGGTAACGACGCTGTAGTCTGCATATATGAACCATTTTATAAATAAAATAGCAAATGAACATACCAAAAAACATCAAAGCAAATTATCACATCAAACAGGATATTAGTCCCTTGGTGTCCAAAGCGGAAAAAATGTTATGATGACTGATTAATATTTGTGGTGATCAAAACAAAAAGGTCGCAGATCTTTTAAAAGACTCTGTGTCCAAAGTATCTACAGAACATAAATGCAGAAACCTTAATATTTGTGCCAGAAGCAGACTGATGTTGTTTCAGAGGTACGCGCTGGACCCCACCTAAGCAGAGGAGAGAAGCAAGCTTTCTGCTGTGAGGCAGAGCCGGTGCCAGGTTATACAGGTTCCGCACGTCTTCATTACGTATTGCTTCTCGTCGTTAATTAGAGGAACGAATTGCGAAAGGGCGGAGACGCTGCGGCTCAGAGACGGCTGCGCTGCCGCTGGCCGCTAAATAACCGCTGCGCCTGCTGTTCCGTGCTGAAAGCACAAAGGGGAGACCTTCCCTCGCCTGCTCGCAAAGTAGCAGAAAATCCAGTTATCGTTCGTTACTAGTCTGTGTGAACGACCAGAGGGGAACAGCGCTAAAGCCATTTTCCGCTTCGCGTTTGCAGAGAAGAAACCTAATTCGGACAAACCCCAACGGGCGAGCTTCGTGGGCACTAAGTGAGACGAAGCGTCGCTCGCATGAGTGATTGGAATAATATGGCACCCGGAAGTTCCCGATTGTATCTTTTTGCGTTGTTACAAGTTTTACATTTCACTGGGACGCTATTACAGAAAATCAGATTACTCTCATTGTTCTTTCCGATTGTACCTAGCAGTATTTCAGCCTTAGATTCCACAAAGAATATTATTAGCGACGTCGTCTTATTACCAAGTCATCATCAGACCATCTGTCTAGAAAAAAAGAAATGGGAGATAGTAAAACTCTAGGAAACTAAATCAGAAAACAATTTATCTACTGTGTATTATCATAAGGCCTTGAAACTATTAAACTGTAACGTGTTCTCTGAAAAGGCCTAGGATGTTGCTCACCTGAAACTTACACTGCAAATATTGCGCGGGTGGAAAGTGCTATTGATGTGCGGCTTGCACAGAATGGATTGGTAGTCATGGGCTCGTATTGATAGTCATTCAACAAATTGTAATAATAATTAGTAAGTGTGTATTTGTGCAGACATTGCTTTTTAAATGGAACAATGCCCATTGACGTTAGCTAATTAAAAGTAGGGCAAATTAGAATGTCAGTCGTGTTTGTTGAAGAGTTCTAGTGCGAATCGTTCACGAGATACCGTATTTTAAAAAGCTCCCTCAGCGACACTTGTACGGTACCTGTGGTAGCACACATTGAGGAACAAGCGTATACTCTTGGTTTTTGGATTCTGATCAGTAACGATATAACTGACCATCACAGGTTCTGTTCAAAATGACAACCGGCAACGGCAATACACGCTTCCAGACTCTGTACACATGCTAATATTTCAGCGGAGATGTCCGAGCAAGCTGCAATAAGATGTCGTTGCATATCATCGGGCCGGGAAAGGTACAGGTCCTCTACATCCAATGCAACGATTTGGAAACAATTCGTGAAGATATACTATAGTACTTCGTGCGCTATGAGGTGGACAGCCATCACGTTGGTACCACAGGATCCTCCTAACCTGCAGAGGAAGATCTTCTAGCATCCGTGCAAGATGATTTGTAACGTGGCTGCGATACTCGTGTGCGTTCAGTGTCCCATTTAAAAAAAAAAAAAAAAGGCCTATGAGGTGATGGTTCAGAATTTCACACCACAAATTTACACTGGATGGGTGGTGATGTTCCACCTGAAGAAGCCAACGAGGATTGTCAACAGACCAGTAGTGCATATTTCAGCAGTTTACTTGACCATGACTGGTAAATGTGGCTTCGTCGCCAAACAAGATATGTGATACATCTGGAAAATCCTGTCTTAATGTCCATATACAGAAGTTAACACGATTCTCATAATCGTTTTCATGTATCTCTTGATAGAGAGAGATGTGAATGGAATGGATGGCTCTAAGCACTATGGGGCTTGACATCTGTGGTCCTCAGTCCCCTAAAACTTAGAACTACTTAAACCTAACTAACCTAAGGACATCACACACATCCATGCCCGAGGCAGGATTCGAACCTGCGACCTTAGCGCTCACGCGGTTCCAGACTGAAGCGCGTAGAACCGCACGGCCACACCGGCCGGCTGAAAGGAATGGAACCTGTGTCGATAGAGAATCCGTGGGACACTTGCCTCACTCATGCCACTTCCTCGTGCGATTGTGCAGGATCTAATGTGTTGATCAACTGCAACAGCAGCAGGAAAATTAATTTCCCCCTCTTCTGTCGTTACTTATTTTCTTCTGTTACGTTGTCTAGATGTTAATAAAAAACTGCCGACATGGTTGACGCCTATTGGATTATCTTTCCGCATGCACAGAACAAGAACGAACTGCGTTTTTCCTACACTTTCCATACACCATGAACACGTCGAATTTTTCTCCATTGGCAAACCCCGTCGTCCACTTACGAGCTACTGCTTGGACTGTCACACATTAACTGACTAGCAAGTCGCAGTGCACTCAAAGAACAAACAAGAACACTGTAAGCAACCTTAGCAACATCGACCAAGCAACTAAGCAGGTTGAACGGCACAAATACCTAGGAATTACAATTACGAACAACTTAAACTGGAAAGACCACATAGAAAATGTTGTGGGGAAGCCAAACCAAAGACTGCGTTTTATTGACAGAAAACTTAAAAAATGTAACAGATCCGCTAAAGAGACTGCCTACATTAAGCTTGTCCGTCCTCTTTTGAAGTACTGCTGCACGGTCTGGGATCTTTACGATACAGGATTAACGCACTACTTGGAGAAAGCTCAAAGAAGAGTAGCACGTTTTGTACTATTGTGAAATGCGGCAGAGAGAGTCACTGATATGAGACAGGATTTGGACTGGACATCATTAAACAAAGGCGTTTTTCGTTGCGGCGGAATCTTCTCACGAAATTTCAATCACCAACTTTCTGCTCCGAATGCGAAAATATTTTGTTGATGCTGACCTACATAGGGAGAAAAGATCATCATAATAAAATAAGAGTAATCAGAAGTCGCACGGAGAGATATAGATGTTCTTTTTTTCCGCGCTCTGTTCGAGACTGGAAGAATAGAGTATTACTCATGTTATGAAGGTGGTTCGATGAACCCTCTGCCTGGCACTTGGTGGTGATTTGCAGAGTATCCATTTAGATGTATAAGTATCGGCGTAGAACTTGTCAAAATACGATATCTCGTAAACGACTAGCAATAGAAACCTGCAACAAACACCACTGACAATCTAATTTTCCCTACTTTTAGTGTGTCAATATCAGCAGGCATTGTTTCATTTAAAAATGTGTAGGTCTGCAGAAAAATACGCTTTGTAAGTATTACTATAATCTGTTGATTGGATAATAATGCGATCCCTTGACTAGCAATCCATTCTGTAAAAACCGCACATTCATAGAACTTTCCATTTCCGCAATATTTGTGGTGCGAGTTTTAGGTGATGCATCCTGTATAAACATACAATACCCGATAAGAAGTATCAGGGCAACCAAATGTAATACGAAATTTACCACTAGATGTCACCGCTGTGGATCAGCCAGTACCAAAGGAGAAGGGGAGTACAGGGTTGTCAGATAGAAGCAGAGTGTGTCGTCAGGAAAGAGACCTCAGTGACTTCGATCATGGAATAGTCACTGGATGTCACCTAACTAATAAATCCGCGATAGTCACGCCATTCCTTCTAAAGCTGCCCAAGACGACTGTTGGTGATGTGACTGGAGAACAAACGTGAAGGAACTGAAATGGAACTGAAATAGCTTTATACAACACCAGGCAAACCTCGTGTACTGACAGATTGCGACCATCGAGCACTGCAACAGTGGTTGTAGAAAATGGCATGAAATCAGCAGAAGGAGTCACTCGTGAGCTACAAAGTACTACCAGCAGTCCAGATGGCACAGTGACTGAGCGTCGGGAGTCAAAAATAATGGGGTACGAAGACTGAGCAGCTCCTCATAAGCTAAGCATTTAGTCAACGCTAAGCGACGCTTCAGATGGCGTAAAGTTCAATGCTGCTGGATAGTACATTACTGGTGCCCATTACAATTTTAAATTTACAACATGAGAATACAATTACAAAGATACAGGAAACATCATTAAAACATAATAATACAGATAACATTTGCAGTAATACAGGCTTTACAAAAGAATAGAAATAAACATATACATCAGTGTTACAGGAATTATGACATAAGTAAATACATAAAATAATGAGAATAGTTTTCGAAACATTAATTTCACACATGAGCATTGAAACAGAACAGAATAAATAATGTCTAAACATCTTTACAATGTAAATAACATATTGTTGTTGTTGTCTTCAGTCCCGAGGCGGGTTTGATGCAGCTCTCCATGCTACTCTATCCTGTGCAAGCTTCTTCATCTCCCAGTACCTACTGCAGCCTACATCCTTTTGAATCTGCTTAGTGTATTCATCTCTTGGTCTCCCTCTACGATTTTTACCCTCCACGCTGCCCTCAAATACTAAATTGGTGATCCCTTGATGCCTCAGAACATGTCCTACCAACCGATCCCTTCTTCTGGTCAAGTTGTGGCACAAACTATTCTTCTCCCCAATTCTATTCAATACCTCATCATTAGTTGCGTGATCTACCCATCTAATCTTCAGCATTCTTCTGTAGCACCACATTTCGAAAGCTTCTGTTCTCTTCTTGTCTAAACTGTTTACCGTCCATGTTTCACTTCCATACATGGCTTCACTCCATACAAATACTTTCAGAAACGACTTCCTGACACTTAAATCTATACTCGATGTTAACAAATTTCTCCTCTTCAGAAACGCTTTCCTTGCCGCTGCCAGTCTACATTTTATATCCTCTCTACTTCGGCCATCATCAGTTCTTTTGCTCCCCAAATAGCAAAACTCCTTTACTACTTTAAGTGTCTCATTTCCTAATCTAATTCCCTCAGCATCACCCGACTTAATTCGACTACATTCCATTATCCTCGTTTTGCTTTTGTTGATGTTCATCTTATATCCTCCTTTCAAGACACTGTCCATTCCGTTCAACTGTTCTTCCAAGTCCTTTGCTGTCTCTGACAGAATTACAATGTTATCGGCGAACCTCAAAGTTTTTATTTCTTCTCCATGGATTTTAATACCTACTCCGAACTTTTCTTTTGTTTCCTTTACTGCTTGCTCAATATACAGATTGAATAGCATCGGGGAGAGGCTACAACCCTGTCTCACTCCCTTCTCAACCACTGCTTCCCTTTCATGTCCCTCGACTCTTATAACTGTCATCTGATTTCTGTACAAATTGTAAATAGCCTTTCGCTCCCTGTATTTTACCCATGCCACATTCTGAATTTGAAAGAGAGTATTCCAGTCAACATTGTCAAAAGCTTTCTCCAAGTCTACAAATGCTAGAAATGTACGTTTGCCTTACCTTAATGTTTCTTCTAAGATAAGTCGTAGGGTCAGTATTGCCTCACGTGTTCCAACACTTCTACGAAATCCAAACTGTATATTATAAATGCAAATTATATTTGAAGATAAAAGTATTCCTCATCACAGTGAACGTAGCTGAGTATTAGAAAAATTCTACAACATAAGTCTTATCAGATAAACACATAAAGACAGGAAAACCACAAATACACAAGAGTACACAAACACATAGCGGAATAACACAAAAGGAAAGGACAGGGTTCGTTTTCAGTGTAACATTTGGTACTGCAGTCCAACCCAAAACTTCATTCCATAGATCTTACCTCCTATTTCAACATTTGCTCCTGCAAAAAGAAAATCCTATCCACGCATGCTTTCTGTATTCCTATTCTCCATAGTTAGTTTCTTATATAGTCTTCTCCCTCTTAAGCTAACTTAAATCTACTGAGCTCAGATATGCGTACTAAGGGATGAGGCAATGCAGCAACACCCAACAAATTAACACAAACAGCAATGACAAAAAATGCAAATTGGCGAAGCAAGCAGCAGTATATCTAAATTAGCAAAGCAATTGCAATATTATAACTAATATAAGGCACTGTGCAGCAAACAAGAAAAATAAATCAGTAGTAAAATTGGCTTAACAGAGTAATACAAAGTGAAATTTAGTAGCACTATGCCTGGCAAACAGCAGCAGCAAATGCTATAACTTACACCTAAACATGACAAAGCTCAAGTAGAAAAAATATTACAGTAAAAATGGCCATGTTTAATACCTATGTCACATCTTAACACCAGAGTGATTCACCTCCTTGCCTTACACTACGAAACAAATTACCCAGTCATTGACAAAAATTATGTATGCAATTCCTGTGAAGGGAAATATCTTTTTGTGCTCCCTCGTTTTTTTGGAAGTAGAACATAAAATTATTATTTACTGGATCTGTAGGCATAAAATATCTATATTAGTACATCTATTATATTTTATTTTAACCAATGCTGCAGTGCAGCTAGAAACTAGATATTAAACAAAATAGGCAAATATATGTACAAATCATGAAACATCATTCACTAGGCAAAATGGCGTCTCCAAAGGCAGTAAAATAATCTCTCAACTAAAAAGACAATAGATGTAAAAATGTTTCTCATCATTTCATTAGGCATTTTAGTAAATATAAATTAAGAGCTCCACAGTGTAATCATATGTTTTCAAGTTTGAGTGTGTTGTATTTCCGATGCTTTTTATGAAGAAATGTCAATAGCGAGGATAATGGCCTCTTTTTTTCTCCACCTAATGGCTTTCTTTTTTCAGACGACTATCTCTCAGCTGGGCGCCCAAAACGCGCTATGTCAAGGTCACTTACCTTTCTTACCGAAATATTTACGACAGCAGTTTCCACTACAGTGACAGTCTCATATAAAAATTTCACAGGTCGAGAATTTACATTACAAATGTGTAGAAACAAAATCCTGTAAACATAATAGTGTCCAAAAAATTTTCGCTGGCATTGTGATACATTCACGCATTTACACATATTTCATAACTCTTAAAGTACGATTCTTGGTTTCCAACATCCTTTTTCACAAGTCAGAGTCCCTATCCACTACTCATTATTCCTTACCTTATTGCACATATACATATTCGTCGACACTTATTCAACATTCCATCATAATAAATATGTAGCATTATCAAATTCCTCATACAGCATCAGCTTATTGATCATAAACATACCTCAACAGCATAATACATGTCGTCGTTGTAATAATAACATCATAACACCTCAGTCAAATCTCAAAAACGTCATAGCTTTCTGCAATAATTTCAAAACCTAAAAAAAATTCTTTGCTCATTTAAATAGTGTCATCTACCTCAAACGTACTTTAAAAATCATGATCCCATATCGAATACATCATTCAAAGCTCTCATAGTATCACAGTGGTTCCGAAAAAATATGAACAGTTCACAAAGTACAGACAAAATATAATTTCGTAAGTGCGAAGTTATCCAGCTGTGTAATTACGCAAACATCTGTCACTGATGTAGTAAAAAAATGTTTGTCTCTCTCAGTTAAATGATCAGATAGCTGTGTAATTATGTGTTAGAGAAATATGGTACCGATGTGTAAAGTTGTATAAGCAAATACCATATTAGCTAGGGCTCCTTGTGCTTGCCAAACACATGGTACACAAAGTAGGCATGTACCCCCTGAGGATTAATGTAATTATACCCTCAGGTGTTACAGATTACAGCAATGGAATGAAATGTATCACGGAAAGCCTTTGTATCTTTGTAATTCAAAAATCTTTAAAAATAAATGTTTTAAGTACAAAATTAATCACTCAAATACGTGTCCTGTAGCGCTAAACTGTGCGTCTTTCTGTAAGATAATTCTGTTGAAGTGTCGTAGTTATCGTCCTCCATAAGCAAAGTTCTGCAGAAGTCAATGTACTTACCTCGTCATAAACAACAGTGAAATGCTTTGCGTATAGATATCGTAGTTATTACGATTACTGCTGTGATGAAGAAGGTACTGTAATGTAATGTATTGTTGTGCTACAGGAAAGGCTGTCTCACTGTAGCTATACCACAAAAGTTACTACTAAAACGTGTTTTACTTTCCAGAAGAATTCAGAAAAACTGTGCAGATATAAAACATATACAGCACAAAAGCAACAATGTAAATTGTGTCACACATTAGTAGCGTCTTGATATAATCGTGTAGCTGTCAAAGAAACAAAATACTAAGTCATCTTTAATCTCACAGAAAGTACCTTAAATCCAGAATGTATTTTCAAGTAAACCAAAATGTTGCATTAAAATCTCATTAGCAGTATATGTTCTAAGTATGTAAGCCTTATAGTCGTTACGTAATCGTGCAACTAACAAGCAAGAATGTACAAATAACAACACTGTGTCGTCTGTTCACTATAACAATGCATTAGTAATTTCTGTTTAAATAAGTTTTCTTGGTTCTTGACTGGATATTTAACTTCAAACATTGTTGCATGTTAACAGTTTCTAAGTGTGACAAAGAGTGCTACTAACGCAAAGTGAAAAATTTTATAGCAAAGACTAAGTAAAAAACAGGTTATCTCTCAATAAACGGTTTTACATGTGAAATGTGGTGCAATCTTTTACCCTTTCTAGTGCGCAGACTTTCAACTTCAAAGCAATTATCATGTTGTATGCGTCGGTAAGGAATGCAAAAAATTTTCTCAAGGTTAGCATGTATGTTATTTTTCTCTGAGCCGGCCGGCGCACGTGGCTGCCTGCGGTGCGAGTCATTGTCTGCTATCTCTTTGTTGGCGTGTGTCGTTATTGGGATTAGGAGACCTAACTTCTACAAATTCACCTTGCCGAGAAGGCCCAGCCCTGTTTGAATCCCGCCAGTTCTGATGAAATTCAGGTCTGTCGTTATGATTATATCGTCTGTCGTCATGTCGGTAGTTCCAGTAGTTCCTTTCTTGTAGGTTAAGTGGTGGAGAATTTCTCCCTGAATTATCACTGCACGGTGGACCGTTGCATCTGAAGTTATTCTGTCTCCCGTGATAATAATAGTTCTGGTTGCCAGGTTGTCTGTTTCTATGACTGTCTCTGTCATATTCATTACTACGGAAATGCGATCTTTCTCTGTAACTATTACTCTGCCAACGGTAGTCATACGGGTGGTGTCTGTTTCTGTCACGATTTGCGTTGTAAAAATAGCCTTGTCGTGTCCAATTATTATTTCTGTCGTGACGGAATTGTGATGAATGTGACCTCTAATTGTTGTGTTCCTGTTTTCGCGTCCCGCGATTGTCAGCGTCAATTTCCAATTCTTGTAACAGTCCCTGAAAAGTTTCAATGTCGTCTTTGCAACGTCCTGCCAAAATAATTTGTCGTAAATGTTCAGGCAATTTTATTAAGCAAATGCGGATGAGTTCTGAGGGCCTGTATGGGTTTGAAAGATGGTGATTCTTATGTAACATGTCTTCGAAATATTTGACAAGACTGGAAAATTCCGATGGTTCGCAATGTTTCATCATTATGATGCTATGTTTTACTCGGTCTTGTGTAGCTTGAGACCAATATGCTGAGAGGAAGGCATGATAAAATTCTCCTTCACTGTGACAATCGTGAATGACCGATCGCATTCTTACAGCTGGTTCATTCTCTAAGTAGTCACACATAAATTCTAACTTGTGCTCCAATGACCAGTTAGGAGGAAAACAATGAGAGAATTGATGGAGCCATGCTTGTGGATTAATGTCGGTACCAGAATTCTTAAATGTTTTGAATTTACGTGTAGTAATGAACAGCTTATAGCCAAAATCATCATGTCGGCGATTCGCATATCGGTCATTGTTACTTCGTTTCGGCGGCTCCATCTCAAAATTCAGTGTACCTTGCCAATTTCTTTCATAATTTCCGAAGTGCCCTGTGTTATTATTTTGTCGCTGTTCCGTACTTCTATGTCCCTCTTCCCGTGTTGGAGCGCAAGTCTCCTCTGAAATATGTAATTCTTGTATTATTTGTGCCAACTGATCTTGTACTTCACGGATTTATCTTTTGTGTTGCGTATTAATTTGATTCTGATTTTGTTTGAATTTCCTAATTTGTTCGTACTCTTCTGTATCATTAAAGACTACTGGTCTTGTGTCATTCAGATCATCATCTACCTTTGTAGATAAGTTAGTGAACTGATCCGAAAGTTCGGCTACTTTCTCCGATATTGAACTGATTTCCTCAGTGTGTTTTTCTGAACCAAGTTTCAGAGTGTCCATTTGTGTTGAAATCGTATCTACTGTGTCCTTTAAGTTTTCCTGATTTTTTGCAAGTAGCATAACCGAATCAGTAGATGCAACTGAGTCAATTTTAGCTTGCAAGGTGTCGTGATTTTCATGAACAATAGTTTGCAGTTCTTTTATGGCTGCTTCGTGATTCTGTAATGCATTTTCATGACGCGAAAAAATAGGTTGGAAATGCTCACAATTTGTGTTTTTACGTCATTACAGACTTTTTGACATATCGATTCGATTTTAAGTAACTCAGCAGTTAAACCTTCACTTGTTTGTTCAAGCGTGGTATCTAACTTTTGAAGCTGTTGCTGTGTTTGTCTCTGATTTTGTTCCATTGTGTCTAACTTTTGAAGCTTTTGTCCCATTTGTTGCACTAATTGTAATAACAATGCACTGGTGTCTGAAACATGTTCTGCAGTGCTATTCGGCAGTGCATTTGAACCGGCAATATTCGCATTTTGAAAAACAGAAAATGTGTCTTGACTCATTTGAGAAAACGGTGAGGACGCAAAACCTGAATCTACAGTATTTGCGAGATTGTGTCCTGTCATTTCGGATTCCTGAGGCGAGCTGTTGCCGACCGATCGATCGATAATGCTTCCCTGTTCACTAATTGTTTCACTGTCTACACCATTATTTGCAGCCCGCTCCATTTCCCTATGCACAATTACCAAATTACTACTTTGAACATTAGTCAATTCATTACTCGGCGGCGCTAACACACTGCTTTCGTCTTCACTGTCATTTCTCAGTTTACTTTGGAGCCTAGTATTACGTTTTTCACACGCCATTATTGTCGCAATATTTCACACGATAACACAGAAAAGCACAATTTGAAGAGCGAAATAAAAAAACACATTAACATAGCACTGAAAATAATATCTCGTTAATTGCTAGTGCAGCTGCGAAATACTTGGTGCAAATCTACATGCATGCCACAACTGTTTTACTGTACAACAGTGAAAAACTACAACTACAAAGGAAATTCTCTCTATAATTGCGTGCTAGCAATAAACAATAGCTACACTAATTACACAAACTACAAGAAAAAAATCAGAAGATTCCAGTGAGGTATCCTCGGCTAAGGGTCGACATATGAAACATCCCCTTAGAAAAATTATAAATGACTGCTTAGACTGACACACAGTTCTTTTAGCGCAACGCAATCTGACTTTCAAAAATCCCTACAAAAGAATGGCCCTGACTAACAATAACCTATACCTTTCATGAATCACTTACCTCACAAAAATCTTCGTTACTCGAACTACTGCAATACAGCGAGCGCCAATATTGCCAGCTAAATAAAAGATTCTAACTCCTGAAGTCACTAACTACTGATAGGCGTAGTTAGCAAATGAAAGATTTTGATAAAGAACAAACAATATATCAGTTCATGACATCCAGTCTTACAAATTTACTGTCTCTGATGGACACACGTCCAGATCATCTGCTCTCAAAACTCCGCCTTCTCTCTCCCCACATCCACCACTGCTGGCTACCTACAGGTGTAGTATGCAATGTCACGCAGACATGCACGTATTGCTGAAGAAACAGACACTGCTACAATCTACAGCTGCATGAAGCAGAAGAAATGTATATTCGCAACTGCGAACACACTCGGGCTTCAGTTATAGAACGTAGCAGCGCATATCTGAAGGATATAGCATAGAACACTGTGAAACACAGACGTTGCAAAACAGTATTACTTGCCTAGAAGGGTCGCTACACTAATAACTAAGTCCCACCTCGTGTGCGAATCACAGCAACAGTGTGAGTACGGGATGTGGACAAATGTTGAAATTTGGGGGTTTCTGTTGGTTAGTAAGGTGTGCTCGGATAGCCAACGTGGTTAAAGTCACCGCTCGTGTACAGCGCGAAGCCGGCCGGCGTGGCCGAGCGGTTCTAGGCGCTACACTCTGGCACCGCGCGACCGCTACGGTCGCAGGTTCGAATACTGCCTCGGGCATGGATGTGTGTGATGTCCTTAGGTTAGTTAGGTTTGAGTAGTTCTAAGTTCTAGGGGACTGATGACCTCAGAAGTTAAGTCCCATAATGCACAGAGCCATTTGAACCATCTGAACAGCGCGAAATCCGGGTCCAAGACCCTCTTCGACACAAATCTTGGAATGTTATTAATAAATTGTACAACTAAAGTCTATTTGTATTCGCGATTGAGAATGTATTTCTTCCGAGGAAATAGCTGTCCTGATCGACACGGCATAAACATACAAACTTTCAAATTATAGATACGCCTGTTCTATCATACGGAAGCAAATCTTGAACATTAATTAAGAAAGGAAAGGGAAGAATACAGATGAAATAATATTTTTAAAGGTAGTTAAGGGATGTGCACTTAGAGACCAAATATAAGGGAAGATAATAAGAGAAGAGCTTAAAATATTCGGAGTAAATGAAAACATACAGCAAATGTATAAAAAATGCAATATATCTTCGGAATGTGAGTAGACAGATTAGTTAAACAGGGAACAAGACGTCTGAGGATTGGATGACTTCAGTGAAGGTGAAACAGGTGCAAAGCCTACTGCAACGAGTGAAGAAAAGGAAAACGAAAAGCTTTGTTAAGGATATCACTTTGCTTATTTAACAACTGATGTCGGTTTTTTTCTCTATAAAAACATATTCTGATACTACCCACACAACTCAGCAGTTGTGCAGAGGAGCATAGATGCCAGGTGTTACCAATCCTTTCCATGTAAGCTCCTGCACCTCAAAGTATTTTCTTCTAGATAGTGAGTTGTACAGTACCAAATTTTGTTAAAATTGATCTGGTGGTTTATGAATAGATGTGGAACACATAAACACAATTACACCTATTTTCATACGCACAATGGAAAAAAATTGCGACACTAAGAAGGAGTTGCGCAATATAAACGGAAGTTGGTAGGCGTGTTTCTACATCTGAAAGAAGATGTCTGTCCGTATTTCGCGCCTGTCGCTTAGGACTGGCGCTAGTAGTGCCACTATGAGCATGCAAATC
Source organism: Schistocerca piceifrons (assembly GCF_021461385.2). NCBI lineage: Eukaryota > Metazoa > Arthropoda > Insecta > Orthoptera > Acrididae > Schistocerca > Schistocerca piceifrons. Next base: position 631,791,374 of record NC_060138.1, on the reverse strand, counting down.
CGGTTAGCCATAAATACGTTATGCAACAGTCGTGAGACTGGGCATCGTGAGTTGATGCTGGTCAAGAAATCCTTTCAGGAGACAAAGACGCCATTATCCGCACTTCCCTGAGTTTGTACGAGGGCTCCGACCGTATATACAGGGTGATTATAACTAAAGTTAAACTTTCAAACAGCTGTAGAAATAACTCCTCTGGTCAGAAGACGTCAAATTGGCAACGTAATTTTATCGGAGGAGGAGCAAAACGTATGGCAGAAGAGAAACAAATAGTTACAAAATGTAGCAATAGATTGTGCTGTAAGCATCATAATTTAATAGTGGTCGACTACAAATAACAAATGAATCATACAACAATGCCTAAGGTGTACGGTTGACGTTAAGCAGCGCGGGATTAGCCGAGCTGTCTATGGCGCTGCAGTCATGGACTGTGGCGGATGGTCCCGGCCGAGGTTCGAGTCCTCCCTCGTGCGTGGGTGTGCGTGTTTGTCCTTAGGATAATTTAGGTTAAGTAGTGTGTAAGCTTAGGGACTGATGACCTTGGCAGTTAAGTCCCATAAGATTTCACACACGATTTTTTTGACGTTAAGCAAACTGTACTACTCAGGGTGCATGGGTGTATAGGTGTGATACTGTTAGTTACGAAAGCCCATCCACCACAGCAAGGTCATATCACATCGAATGGGAAAAAACGGTTTTAAATTGTTCTTAGGCCAAAAGGTCTCATAAAAAGCATCACTCACATCAGTTTTAATTGTTCTGAGACCAAAAACCGGTAAAAAGCATCTTACTGGCACGAAACATGTTCAATATGCTGTCCACCGTTTTCTGCAACAAGTTGAAATCGAGAAAAAGCATGTTCCACAACTGATCGAAGTGTTTCCGAGGTCACGTTCAGAATGTGTTGCGCAATGCGTGCCTTCAATGCAGCTAAGTTTGCAGTCGGAACACTGAACACATCGTTCAGATAGCCCCATAGCCAGAAGTCACACAGATTAAGATTAGGTGATCGGGACGGCCAGGCTGTAGGAAAATGGGGCCTGATAATTCTAGCATTTCCGAAATGGCGCTTCAACACCTGCTTCACTGGATTTGTAAAGTGCGGAGGTGCGCCATCTTGCATAAAAATGATCCAGCCCACACATCCATGCTGTTGGAGAGCTGAAATGGCGTAGTTGCGCAAAAGACACTCATAGCGCTTACCAGTGACGATACAGGTAATAGGACCGAAAGCACCTGTATCTTCGAAAAAATATGGCTCTATGACAAATGATGCTGTAAACACGCACTACACAGTGACCTTTTCAGGATGAAGTAGTACTGTCTGACTTGCGTGTGAATTTTCCGTTCCCCATATTCGACAAATCTGTGTATTGACATATCCTCTCTGGTGGAAGTGGGCTTCGTCTGTCCACAAAATCTTCCACGGCCAATCAATCTCCACTTCCACGCGAGGAAGAAATACTGAAGCAAAAGTTTCTCTTGCTGGCAGGTCAACAGGAAGCTACTCGTGCACATGAGTAATTTTGAATAGATAGCAAAGAGGATGTTCGCAGGAGTTTAAGCACCATGCTCACTGGTATGTCCAATGTTCAGGCAATTCTCCGTGCACTACACATTTGCGCACCACCACACGTCTCCTCCTGCATTTCTGTGCCCACTGCTTCCACTGACGTCGAATCAATTCGTTTCCTCCCTCTATCAGGTTGCATACCAAAAGAACCCGTCTTTTCGAATTTCCGAATCATTTTCTCCAGACCACGGCAGTCGTCGGACCAACGCCTTTTCTCAAACACTTCAGTGTCTGCAACTTCTGCAGAGCGACGTGTGCACAGTCATCATTCTTGTAATACAACTTTACAAGCGGGGCGTGATATTGCATTGAGACAGTCATGGCGAACTCGCAGACGCGAAAAGAGGAAAAGCCGTGTACCCGTGTTTATACCAACTTCAGTGGGTCGTGCGCATGACAGGTGTTTTCATTTACGTATTCTGATACATACAGCGCCATCTATTGATCAATTTTCTCACCATTTTTTTTCTTCTGCCATACGTTTTCCCCCTTCTCCGATAATATTCCGTTGCAACTCGACGTCATTCTGACCAGTGGTGTTATTTCTACAGCGTTTTGAAACTTTAATTATAATCACCCATTATATATAACAGCGGCGATGCCTTGCGGCATGGAAACAATAAGGCCTTGGTAGGTCTCTGGAGGGCAGGGAGCTGGCACCACATCTGCACACACAAGTCACCTAATTCCCGTACATTCCAGGGAGGGTGACATTGAGCTGTGACATCCCAGATGTGCTCGATCGGGTTAGGATCTGACGAGTTGTGGGGCCAACACATCAATTGGGACTCGCCACTCCATCACACTCCTCTGACATGGCGCATTACCTTGTTGAAAAACACCACTGCCGTCGGGAAATATGGTCGTCATGAAGGGTGTACATGGTCTGCAACCAGTGTGCGATACTCCTTGATCGTCATGGTGCCTTGCACGAGCTCCACTGGACCCTTGGATGCCCATGTGATTGTTCCCCAGAGCGTAATGGAGCGGCTACTAGCTTGCACAGGTGTCTAAGGAGCTGTTACACTGGAGGACGACAGTTTAGAGCCCTCCCATCGGCATGATGAAAAAGGTAACGGGATCCATCAGGTCACGCAATGCTCTGCCACTGCGACAACGTCCAGCGCCGATGGTCACGTGCCCTTTCCAGTCGTAGTTGCCGCTATCGTGGTGTTAACATTGGCACGTGCGTGGGTCGCCGACTGCGGAGGCCCATCGTTAGGAGTGTCCGGTGCACTGTATGCTCAAACACACTTGTACTCTGCCCTGTCTTAAAGTCTGATTTCACCACCTGTTTTACCAGTCTGCCTAGCCTACGACATCCGACAACTGTAATGAGGGGTCGCCCGCCAACCCCATAACCTCTGGACGTAGTTTCACCTTAGTTTCGTCATGTGTTGAAGACAATCACGACACCACTCGTCGAACACGCGACAAGTCGTGCAGTTTCCGAAGTGCTCGTGCCAAGCCTCTGGGCCATCACAATCTGCCCTCGATCAAACTCAGAAATGCCCATTCTAAACACGGACAGCACCCTTACTGATACTACATGCGCCGTGCATGTGTCTGACTAGTAGTCATTACCCGACAGCTGACGCCGCTATCGCCTGGACCGATTTCTTTCGATAGTATTTCGGCAGTCATAATGTTCTGGCTTACTTTACAGAGAGAAGCAAAGATTGTTTTATCACCATTTACGTTACTGTATTCTATAAAGTGAACATAAAAAAGACCGCCCATTTGCCTTACGTAAAATATCGATAGGCGTCGCATTTTATCTTGCATACACATATCCATTGATTGTGACCCGGCCAAATATCATAAGAAATAAGCATCACACGAAAAAACTACAAAGAACGAAACTTGTCCAGCTTGAAGGGGGAAAGCAGATGGCGCTATGGTTGGCCCGCTAGGCTGCCATAGGTCAAACGGATATCAACTGCGCTTTTTAAATAGGAACCCTCATTTTTATTACATATTCGTGTAGTACGTAAAGAAATATGAATGTTTTCGTTGGACCACTTTTTTCGCTTTGTGGTAGATGGCGCTGTAATAGCCACAAACATATGGCTCACAATTTTAGACGAACAGTTGGTAACAGGTAGGTTTTTTGAATTAAAATACAGAACGTAGGTACGTTTGAACATTTTATTTCGGTTGATCCGATGTGCAACATGTACGTTTGTGAACTTATCATTTCTGAGAACGCATGCTATTACAGCGTGATTACCTGTAAATACCACATTAATGCATTAAATGCTCAAAATGATGTCCGTCAACCTCAATGCATTTGGCAATGCATGTAACGACATTCCTCTCAACAACGAGTAGTTCGTCTTTCGTAATGTTCACACATGCATTGACAATGCGCTGATGCATGTTATCAGGCGTTGTTGGTGGATCACGATAGCAAATATCCTTTAGCTTTCCCCACAGAAAGAAATCCGGGGACGTCAGATCCGGTGAAAGTGCGGGACATGGTATGGTGCTTCGACGACCAATCCACCTGTCATGAAATATGCTATTCAATACCGCTTCAACTGCACGCGAGCTATGTGCCGGACATCCATCATGTTGGACGTATATCGCCATTCTGTCATGCAGTGAAACATCTTGTAGTAACATCGGTAGAACATTACGTAGGAAATCTGCATACATTGCACCATTTAGATTGCCATCGATGAAATGGGGGCCAATTATCCTTCCTCCCATAATGCCGCACCATACATTAACCTGCCAAGGTCGCTGATGTTCCACTTATCGTAGCCATCGTGGATTTTCCGTTGCCCAATAGTGCATATTATGCCGGTTTTCGTTACCGCTATTGGTGAATGATGCTACGTCGCTAAATAGAACGCGTGCAAAAAATCTGTCATCCTCCCGTAATTTCTCTTGTGCCCAGTGGCAGAACTGTACACGACGTTCAAAGTCCTCGCCATGCAGTTCCTGGTGCATAGAAATATCGTACGGGTGCAATCGATGTTGATGTAGCATTCTCAGCACCAACGTTTTAGAGATTCCCGATTCTCGCGCAGTTTGTCTGTTACTGATTGACGTAATCTCACAACAGCCATACATCAACACGATATCGACCCTTTCCGCAATTGGTAAACGGTCCATTTTAACACGGGCAATGTATCACGAAGCAAATACCGTCCGTACTGGCAGAATGTTACGTGTTGCCACGTACTTATACCTTTATGACTATTACAGCGCCATCTGTCTCAAAGCGAAAAAAGTGGTCCAACTAAAACATTCATATTTCTTTACATACTACACGAATATGTAATAAAAATGGTGGTTCCTATTTAAAAAAACGCAGTTGATATCCGTTTGACGTATGGCAGCGCCATCTAGCGGGCCAACCATAGGGCCATCTGGCTTCCCCTTCAAGCTAGACGAGTTTCGTTCTTTGTAGTTTTTTCGTTTGATGCTTAATTCGTGAGATATTTGGCCCGGTCACTATCAATGAACCACCCTGTATATACACGTTTCGAAGGAGCGGGATGTGCTGAAGGACACATTTCCTGAGAAACGGGTGGGTGGATAGTGATAGGTCCATCACATGACGCCCGTGTCCCAGTGTCACACCAACAGACTTCTTTTTGTGAGATTACGTCAAGGAGGGCTTGTACGTAATACTAGCCAGTGGCATTGTTACCCTTGTTCCCGAATCAGAGAAGCAATGGGAACTGTCGATCCTGCGATGCTGAACAATACATGGGCAGAACTCTCATATCGCCTTGATGTTCTAAGATTGACGATTGGGCACACACTAAAATTCTGGCATAAAACTTTGAGAGCTACTAAACGTTTCACGTTGAACCAGGATGCTCTAACTCTAATAGTTTTCAAGTTATGATTTTTTGAAATGATAGCCTGGCTTTGTGCACACACTTCCATGTACGGGTTATGTTACCTTGGCGTCCAGTACATCACCTACGAGACTGCTATTTGTAATGACGCACTACTTCTTCCCAAGCTACGTAATGTCAGAAAGCATGCTCCAATAAATCAGGAAACTTCATGACTCGTAATAGTAGGATCAATACGATTTACCTTTTGTGCACGGAGTACAGTTAAGCCTTGAGATTAGATAGACCTACATGTGGGCAGAGTACAAAGGACCATACGAGGCTCGCGCTGGTGTTCAAGCCCCTGTTCAGAATTCTTCATTTAGGATTCCGTTACTTACCTCAACCAGTGTCCCTGAATGTCTGGGTGGTTCCTTGAACCCACGTCCACTCCCATCCTTCTCCACCAGAATCAGTTCGTTGTATGTTAGAGTCTGGATGTTGATTAAAATGCCTTTCTTCCGATCTTCCTTGACCTACTTCCGTAACTGAGGTCGCTAAGGAACGTCTGCAGAGATAGCTTGGCAGCGGAAGAAATATTCTCCAGTATTTTGCCACCAACGGGAGTTCCTTATCACAAGAATATAACCCAATGTTCTGGTTTAAATTCCAAACTTCTCCATAGCGTCTCATAAGGTGGAGGCACATGACATTGTCAATGACGGTCCGTCAGTTGCATTAGGATGTTAAATCCTGCGTCCCCCCCTAGGTGTTATTCTAGAGGAGTCTACATCTACACAAACTGATGGAAAAAATAAAACGCCAAAGATAATTAGTATAGAGCGATGATATTTCGGGAATACATTTGCCTAGGTAACACATGTAAGTGATTAACATTGCAAGATAGCAGATTAATGTAAGAGCAACATAAGCCATTGAAAGTATAAAATGCTGTACATTGATATCCGGCGTAACCGCCAGCATTTTGAATGCAAGCATGCAGACGTGCATGCATTTTGTTATACAGGTGCCAGATGTCAGTTTGTGGCATGGGGTTGCATTCCTGTCACACGTGGTCGGCCAGTGCAGGAACGGTTAATGCTGTTTGTGGACGACGCTGAGGTTGTTTTCCGATGATGTCCCGTACGTGATCGGTTGGAGACGGATCTGGTGATGTAGCAGGCCAAGGCAAATGTCGACATACTGTAAAGCATGTTGGGTTACAACACCGTATTTGGGCGAGCGTTATCCTGTTGGAAAACTCCCCCTGGAATGCTGTTCATGAATGGCAGCACAACAGAACGAATCACCAGACTGACGTACAGATTTGCAGTAAGTGTACGTGGCATAACCAACTAGAGTGCTTCTGCTGTCATACGAAATCGCATCTCAGACCATAACTCCAGGTATAGGTCCGGTGTGTCTAGCACGCAGACATGTTGGTTGCATGCTCATAACTGACCTCCTAACCAACACACGGCCATCACTGGCACCGAGGCAGAAACAACTTTCATCGGAAAACACAGTAGAACTCCAACCCTTCAACCTGCACCCCGAAGACCTCTCGCTTGACATCACTGAAGTCGCAAATGGTGGTGGTTTGGGGTCAGTGGAATATACACTACAGGGTGTGTGACGCGGAGCTGTCCTTGAAGTAACCGACTTGTAACAATTCGTTGTGTCACTGTGGTGCCAACTGCTGCTCAAATTGCTGCTGCAGGTGCAGTAGATACGCCAGACCCATACGCCGAACACTACGGTCTCCCCCCTCTGTAGTGCCACGTGGCTGCCCGGAACCCGATCTTCTTGCCACCGTACATTCCCGTGACCACTGCTGTCAGCAATCATGTACAGTGGCTAAATTCCTGCCAAGTCTTTCTGGAGTACCACAAAAGGAACATCCTGCTTCTCATAATCCTATTACACGACATCGTTCAAACTCAGTGAGGTGTTGATAATGACGTCTTTCAAAAATGGTTGAAATGGCTCTGAGCACTATGGGACTTAACTTCTGAGGTCATCAGTCCCCTAGAACTTAGAACTACTTAAACCTAACTAACCTAAGGACATCACACACATCCATGCCCGAGGCAGGATTCGAACCTGCGACCGTAGCGATCGTGCGGTTCCAGACTGTAGCGCCTAGAACCGCTCGGCCATCCCGGCCGGCAATGACGTCTTTGTGGTCTTAAAGGCATTCTTGACTAACATCAACTCACCACGTCCAATCTCAAAGATAATGAACGGTCACTGCCTTTACAGTGTGTTTTTAAAGTAAACCTGATTTGCAACTCGTAGTGGAGCTACTTATGCAAATATTATACGAACGGTGCAAAATTTGAAGAGACATCTTCTTTCAGATGTAATAACGCGCCTACCAACTTTCATTTCTGTCGCACAACTACTTCTTACGATTTTTTTTTTTCATCAGTGTATATACACGGCAGCCCACTGAACAATGGATGACACAGGGCACATCGTACCAATACTATAGATTTTCTTTCGTCTTCCATTCGCTTACTGAGCGAGAGCAAATGACTGTCTCTATATCTCTGTATACGTCTTAATCTACCTTATTCTCAAGCTCCTCACGGAGGGGGCAGCATGATGGTTATATAATCTTCCACGAATACACTTTTTGTAAGTTTACCTGCCAGGCTTTCGCGAGTGTTACAATGTATTTCTTGCAAGGATTCCCAATTAAATAACGTGAACACTTCTTTTACACTTTCATATGAACTATACCGACCTGCGACGATCCTAGCAGAGCGTCTCTGAATTCGTTTGACGTCTGTCGTCAGACCTGCTTGACAAGGCCTCCAAACACAGCAACAGACTAGAATTGGTCACACTAGCGCTTTGTATGAGATATCATTTAGAGATGTGCAAGCACCTCTTCCTACCCCCCCCCCCCCACCTCTCACTCCACCGCCCGCCACCGCCACGACCACCACTATATTTGTTTCTATTGAAATTTCCCCAAATCTGCTTTCCACTCTATAAAAGTTTACGAATTACCAAAGCCATGTCCCCACAAACTGTTATACAATCTCTGACCAAACAGAACCTAATTTGAACTGAACTGTAACTGATCTGAATGCAATTTGTCTTTATATTAAATGCTCAACTGAAGTAAAACAATTATCTGGCGCTAATCAAAATTTCCACTTACCTCGCGTCTTGGCAGCATTGTTGCAGATTTCTCGAAAGGACAACAGCAAACAGCAAGCAGGTAGCGTTTAAGCTAGAAAATAAAATTTCCAACTGTTGCATACCACACGTAGTAATGAATAATGATAAACAGTGGTGTGGGGAGAGTAACTATTCCTATGAAATGATATCCCAAGTCAACGATTGTAGAATAAAGTATATATAGAAAAAGACAGAGTAAAACTTCGCGTTATCTTCACATATAACATAGGTATGAAAAATGCCATGCCTAACAAAGTGAACAATTGTTTAAAGAGGGTACAATGTCAACAGCGAATTTCTATAAAAATCAAACAGATTAATCAATTAATATGTTAATGCATGACTCAGGGAAGTGGGGAGGTCTTCCTTTCATCTCTGAGAAGTTAACTAGTGACAACAATCATTCCGACAAACTAGCTGCACAAAGCAATAATATTACCTCAAAATTCATCTCTTCAAAAACTAATAACATTATTAAAAAGTTATATCCCTTTCACCTTTCAACATATACGTCATATTCATCCTTGCTGTCTTTTACAATCATTCTCTCTTCATCTAACAGATACAATCACAAGTCAACACAGAATACATCCATCGCCTACCACACTTCAACTCAGAATGTATCAGACTGCGCAGAGGCAAAGACTGTGCCACGACAAGGCCAAAGATTGTGTAACAGTAACGTAACTTGCTCTACCTCTGACGTGCACATCGATAACATACAAAAACCAAAATGACAGGACCACCATACAGACGAATTACATTTTCCCACAACCCTTCCCACAAATCTATGTCTTATATTCGGCTTCCCTAATATTAATTTTACGTCATAATTCAATTTCATACCGCTATAAATATTTATACGATCTGAGGTGCTCATGATGATAATCACTAATCTTGGAATCAAATACTATCCAGTTCTTTCTCTTTGTTATAGACAATGTCTTATATTATCTGCACTTGAAAAGAGCTGCCATCCATTATACCAACTGGAAATTTTGTCCAAGTCTTTCCGCAGTTCCTTACAACTTTCTAAGAGCGATATCTCCCTGTACACGACGGTATTGTCAGGGAACAATATTACAGCGCTGCAAATACTAATTGATAAAGCATGTATGTACTACGATTTCTTGCGGTACTCTCGATGTTACTTTCGCTTCTGCAGAACATTTCCCGTATAGTATAATGTGCTGGGTTCTATTAGTCAAACACAGACGACCACTAATGGCAGGTAAGACACATGCTAAGCAGAGGTTCACTGAAAAAATTCTCGGGAAATGTACTCCGTCAACAAAGCAGGTAACTTGGAGAACACGAGTTCGGTCTACATTTGAGGACTGTTCATCAGTATGGGATCCATACGGGATAGGACTGATAAGAGGCAATAGAGAACAGGCAAAGAACAGCAGTGTGTTTCGTTGCAGGTTCATTTAGTGAGCACTCCAGTGGCAGAAGCTGCAAGAGGCGTTCTGCATCACGGTGTGATCTTCTGTTAAAGTTCCGAGAGCGTACGTTCCTAGAAGAAACAACCAATATATTGCTTCCTCGAAAGTATGTTTAAGCAAAGACAGTGAAGGTAAAATAATGAGATTCGAGGCCACATGGAGGCTTACCAGCAATGCTTCTTCCCGCGAACCATTCACGACTGGAACAGGAAAAGGAGGAAGTGACTGTGGTTAACGAAGTACCCTCTGCCACCCACCGTAAGATAACTTGTGGAGTGTAGATGTAGCTATGTGTACAAGTCTCGTTGCGTGAAGTCATCAGCATGCGTACTAACAGAAATCCGCTAAATTTCGATTGCACGATAAATGACACAAATCTAAGGGCTATAAACTCATCTAAATCCTTAGGGTTTACAGTTACGAATAACGTAAACTGGAACGATCACATAGGTAATGTTGTGGGGAAAGCAAACCAAACAATGCGATTTATTGGCAGAACACTTAGGAAGTGCAAGAAATGGTTCAAATGGCTCTGAGCACTATGGGACTTAACATTGGAGGTCATCAGTCCCCTAGAACTTGGAAATACTTAAACCTAACTAACCTGAGGACATCACACACATCCATGCCCGAGGCAGGATTCGAACCTGCGACCGTAGCGGTCGCGCGGTTCCAGACTGAAGCGCCTAGAACTGCTCGGCCACACCGGCCGGCTAGGAAGTGCAACAGATCTTGTCCGCCCCCTTCTAGTGTATGGTATTGCTATGCGGTGTGGGATCCGCATCAGAGGGAACAGACGGACGACACAGAAAAAATTTAAAGAAAGGCAGTTCGTTTTGTATTACGCGAAATAGGGGAGAGAGTGTCACGGACACGATACGTGAATTGGGATAGCAATCATTAAAACAAAGGCGTTTTCCGTCGTCGCAGGATCTTCTCGTGAAATGTCAATCACCCAGCTTTCTCCTCCGACTGTGACAATATTTCTTTCACGCCTACCTTCATACAAATGAGCATTATAATAAAATAAGACAAATTAGAGTTCGCACAGAAAGTTTGAAGTGCTCGGTTTTCCTTGCGCAGTTCCAGAGTGGGACGGTAGATAAATAGCTTGAATGTATTCGATTGAGCCTTTGCTAACCACTTAATTGTAAATTGAGGAGTAATCATGTAGATGTAGATGTGGATTTCTCGAACATACCATAGTTTTGGAAAAATACTCCGTATGATCCTATCTTCGTTAGAAGTCGATGATGTGCCTGCACCTGGTTCCACGTCTCCGTCCTTTCAATCGCCATAGAACGCAAATATGACATCGCACTTTATGAAAACCCGTTGCAGAATAATTGAAGCCCTTGATACCGCTTCATAAACTTGTGTGGTTTCCATATTACAAGAGGTGGCAGTTTTGTTTGAACAGTTGACACAGAAATCGTATTCCCTGAGTACATGTATAGAGGAGACTCTTTGGATACCAAAGTTTATATTGCTGCGCGTAAATAGTCACGCTGGCTAGCCCTTGTTTGTAGAGCGCTGGTAGAATCGGACGTGTTGTCTTGGTCGTGCTGGTGTGCAGGATTGATCTCGGAATGCAGCTGATGCAGCTTGGTGCAGGATTGATCTTGGAATGCAGCTGATGCAGCTTGCAAGATTTCAGGTAAGGTAATATCTAGATATACATTTGCATGCGCTAATATGCCGTGTTAGGGACGGTTTACAGTTTAAGCTTCTTCAGTGTTTGATTATTGGAATATTTTATGACTTTGCCTTCATGTGGAGCCACAGTCATATAAAACCACCGAAAAATGTAGCCGCCAATAAAAAAAGTACCCAGGGAGTTGTCGCAGCGGTTAGCACACTGGACTTGCATTCGGGTTGGACGACGGTTCAAACCTGCGTCCGGCCATCTTGATTTAGGTTTTCCATGATTTCCCAAGATCGCTTCAGGCAAATGCCGGGATGGTTCCTGTGAAAGGGCACGGCCGACTTCCTTCCCCATCCTTTCCTAGTCCGATAGGACCGATGACCTGGTGTTTGGCCGCCTCTCGCAAATCAACCAACCAAACAAATGTCAAAAATCATCGGACTTGCGTGGAACACAGTAAAATGGCGGTTGTACCCCTACGTAAATATTACAACATTGTCGCTTTAAGCATTTCATAATATGCATGAACTCACGAAAGCATGACATCACTCTTTCCTCATTTCTTTTTAAAGTGCTGAATGTAAGAGGAAGTTTTGTCAAAACGCTCATTTCGTGAGCTTTACATCCAATTTACCATAACTGTTAAGTACAATTACCATCAACGTAAATACCGTAAAGTGACAGAAGTCATGAGATAGCGATACGCAGATATAAAGATGGCAGTAGTATTGCGCACACAAGGTATAAAAGGGCGGTGCATTGGCGGAGCTGTCGTTTGAACTCACGTGATTCCTGTGAAAAGTTTCCGATGTGGTTCTGGGCGCACGACGGGAATTAGCAGCGCAGTGTTAGTTGGAGTTAGACGCATGGGTCATTCCATTCCAGAAATCGTCAGGGAATTCAGTATTCCGAGACCACAATATCAAGAGTGTAACGATAATACCCAAGTTCAGGACTTACCTTTCATCAACGGCAACACAGTGACAGGCGGCCTTCTTAACGACCGAGAGCAGCTGCGTTTGCGTAGAGTTGTCGGTGCTAACAGACAAGCAGCTCTACGTGAAGTAACAGCAGAAATCAATATGGGACGTGCGACGAATGTAGCCGTTAGGACAGAGTGGTGAAATCTGGCGTTAATGGGCTATGGCACCAGACGACCGACGCGAGTGCCTTTGCTAACAGCACGTCATCGCCTGCAGAGCCTTTCCCTGACTCGTGACCATGTCGGTTGGATCTTTGACGACTGGAAAATCGTGAAATACCGATTTCAGTTGGAAAGAGCTGATGGTAAGGTTTGACTGTACACAGACTCCAAAAAGCCCTGGACCCAAGTTGTCAACAAGGCACCGTGCAAGCTGATGGTTCCATAATGCCGTGGAGTGTGTTTACCTGGAATGGACTGGATCATTGCCAGGAAATGCTTATATATCCGCTACTTGGAGACCATTTACAGCCATCTTTGCTCTTCATGTTCCCAATCAACGATGGAATTTTTATGGATTGCACCGTGCCATGTCTGCGTCACAATTGTTCGCGATTGGTTTGAAAAAACATTCTGGTCAATTCGAGCGAACGATTTGGTCACCTATCGAACATTTGTGGAACATAATCGAGAGGTCAGTTAGTGTACAAAATCCTGCACCGGGAATACTTTGATAGTTGTGGACGGCTGTAGGGCAGCACGGTTCAGTATTTTTGCAGCCGGCCGTTGTGGCCGAGCGATTCTAGGCGGTTCAGTCCGGAACCGCGCTGCTGCTACGGTCGCAGGTTCGAATCCTGCCTCGGGCATGGATGTTTGTGCTGTCCTTAGGTTTGGTTAGGTTTAAGCAGTTCTAAGTCTAGGGGACTGATGACCTCAGATGTTAAGTCCCATAGTGCTCAGAGCCATTTGAACTACTTGAAGTATTTCTGCAGGATACTTACAACGAATTCTTGAGCCCATGCCACGTCGACTTGCTTTACTACTCCGGGAAGAAGAAAATCTGACACGATGTTGGCAGGTATCACAAGACTTTTGTCACCTTAGTGTACGTGCACTGTGGAATAGATCGCTCTTCACAATCGTTGACTTCACCAACTCACAGTCAAGTTATCACCCTTCAACCTAATGTATACGTCAGGTTACGCTACGTTAGTCCGTCACCAGAACCAACCCTCCAAAAAATAACAAAAAGTATTCCCTGTTTTCTGTTCTATTTGCGCACGTGTTATATGACGTCCTACAACACCGTTGCGTTAAGGGACGAAGCGTACATCCGATGTCAGTTCGTGCAATTGACCTGTCACCTCCACTCAATAGATACATTTGAGACACAACCCTCGTACACTGCGTGGAAATGCGGGGAGGAAGAAAAGCCTTTCCGATTAGATGCATGAAGCTACGCCTCGGGTTAATAACGCATGCCGACAAAAAATTTTGGACCTTACAGAGACCTGAACTCATAACGGTGTACATACTTCTGTGGCTGGCGGGCCTCGTTGGACAGAGACTGGGGACGCAAGACGGCGGGGCAGCAAAGGGGTGCGTCCCGCCGCGGGCTCGGCGCTTTCTCTTCCGCTCGGAGCGGAGCGGCGAATTCGCGGCGCACTGCACGATGCCCGCTTGTCAGAACGCATTTAAACGTATGGAGGGCCCTCAGGCGACATTACTAATTGCTAAAGAAACTGCGATTACGCGAGGAGGGCTCTCGGCGCTATCCTCTTTGCGCGGCGTGCTACTCACGCATTCGCGGGCGCGCCGCGGAACGGAACGGCGTGTAATTAGAATGCGGGACACTCGTCCCTACACGGAGTAATTAATGCGCCTCTGAGGCCGGCGGCCTGGACAGCGACACAGAACGGGGACAGGCGGAGACGGAGACGGCGGCGGCCGCTCGATACGCCCAGACTGGTCGCGCTACCGGGTCGGCGTCGTCTCCATTCGTAGCGTTCGGTTGGTGCTCTTCAGCAGGCGTATTTGACAGTGGGGCGACGACAAAAGCAGTAGAAGTTAACCTAACTTAACCGAACTAGGTATCATTGAGACCTACACACTTGACGTAGCCTTCCATGGACGAGCCAAACAAATATGTAACGCTTCCCATGCGCTGTTGTAGACATATAGCAAGAAGCGTGTTATCTTAGTTGCCAAACTGTGCAGATCTGTAACACTTCAGGTTACAAGTGTAGGAAGCGACGCCACGCTGTGCCAAATTATTGAACCACTTCAGCAGTTGCACCTTGAGAATTCTTGTAACTCCTTTGTTTTGAGATCTATTTATTCTCGTCTTGGAATTACTTGTGCAGTTTGACTGTTTCATCATTTACACAGTCTATTCACTCCACCTATAGTCAGCCAACGGATAACATTACCCGGATTCAATGACCTGTTGTTTGAACCGTATTAGTGGTTCTCTTATCATGAAACAAATTGTATCGCCATTGCAACAGATTTAATCAGGCCCCCACTCCAAGAGCTAAACTCAACCCTCTTCCTAACTTACAGGCCACTAATAGGATTTATTCTTCACTAAGCAAATGGGATATTACATATCTTTTATGCAGAAGCTCTAACCTGGCTTTGATTTTATCCATACTGGATGAGAGTCGTGGTTGTGAATGTCAATGTTAAAAAATATATCGGCTCAACCACTTGTTTATAGTGTAAAACACTAAGATTGACGCGTTTCGGAAGTCAGGCTTCCATCATCAGAATAATAAAAAGTGAGAGAACCTGTTAAAACTCGCTAAAATGGAACATGCACCAGGCACAATAAAACTGATAATAAAATTAAAACATCGTGGCTACTTCCCTTGTTGCAACTGTGTCTTCCAAGGTGCATCTCCACATAGTCGTCCAAATTTAAAAAACTCTAAAATGGTGTCGCCTATGGTGTTCAACATCTAACCACATGGCTCTCTTCTCTATCGTCGTAAACCGTCCGTACGTCTTCATTGATACCACACACCACGTAGCCAAACACGACACTGAAACGCGAGTGAGCCCATGCTCAAGTAAACAAGTAAGTCACAGAGATGTCTACACAAACAGATAACGTATACATGTTCCAAGGACCTCATGAAATGACGGTATCCTGCCAATTGCTAAAAATGGCTGGCTCTGAGCACTATGGGACTCAACTGCTAAAACTGTAGTTACTAAAACAAACCAGTGAAATGTTTGAAAAAGTTATTTGTATCACCAGTTAGCTGTTCATTCAGTGTGTTCTGATTATCCACGCTATGTATCGTCATTTCCAGCTGTTCTAGTAGATCCAGCTTTTTGCCTTTGTCCTGTCTATGTAAAATAACGAGATCCTGATCTATTCCCAAATATGCGTGGCTACAGCTGACTTTTCGAAATTATTAAGCCGGAAAGCATCGCTATGTTCCATGTAACGTACTTTAAAGGACCTACCAGTTTGGCCCACATAGCTTGCCTTGCACGTGTTACGCTGAATTTTATAGGCCCCAGCTCTCTCTTATTTATCGCTTTCCTGCTGTAAATTATTTCTTAGTTTAAACCGCAGCGTATTATTGGTCTGAAAAGCGGTATGAACTTTAAAAGGTTTGAAAATGTTAGCCACTTTTTGCGAAATATCACCGAAGTATGGTATTGTGATCTCGTAATTTGTCAATCTTATTGTGCCTGGTGCATGATCCATTTTAGCGAGCTTTAACAGATTCTTTTACTTTTTATTATTCTGATGATGGAAGCCTGACTTCGGAAAGGCGTCAATCTTAGTGTTTTACACTATAAACAAGCGGTTGTGCCGATATATTTTTTAACTTTAACTCTAACCTGACTTGCTTTTCTCAAATATACCTTAGCACATATGTTATTAACGTCATCTCAAATGCTGTAGGTAGTGGTGTGAGATCACCGTAATGAATGTTACTTCCTTCTGGGTATATCTAG
The DNA here is from genome assembly GCF_021461385.2 of Schistocerca piceifrons. Taxonomy (NCBI): domain Eukaryota; kingdom Metazoa; phylum Arthropoda; class Insecta; order Orthoptera; family Acrididae; genus Schistocerca; species Schistocerca piceifrons. The sequence continues at coordinate 631,774,831 of NC_060138.1, read as the reverse complement.
CGAAATAACCACGAAGATAAAATTAGAGAGATTTGAGCCCGCATCGGTTACGAGCAAGCGCTCTTCCGTAGTGTCCTGCTCTCTTTAAAAGACAATATGTTGGGTAACTTTGAAAATGATCCTGATAAATGTCCTCAACAAGATTTTGTTAAAGATCTAGACTGTAATGAAGGAAGGTTATTCTGTCATCTCATCTCACAAATAACCGGTAGTGTCTCTAAGTCGACAGTTTTAAGGTGTTTTCCAACTCTTGCAACTCCGAGAGCTCTGTATCACGTTACTTGTCTCGTAGTTCTCTAAATCACAGTCTATAGACACAAAAGGTGACCTGTAACATCTTCTATATTGACATAAATCTTCAAAGCCTTTCTTAACTGTTCTTTTGACCAAAGAATAGCCCAGGTAATTAAAAGTTAGCAGCGGGTTCAAAAGAGATGTAGTGAGTATGACGCTCACAGAAGAATCAGAAAGAGCAAGTAAATTCTGGATTGCCATTTTGATCAACTGGTGCGTTGTCGTGAAGCAATTACAGTACTACACGTTACAGAATACCCTTTTCTTCTTCTAGTGCCACTGTCATTTCCCATTTCCCCGTTTTCCTGTTCCAGTCACGTACGGTTCGCGGGAAGAACGATTGCTGGTAAGTCTTCATGTGGGCTCCAATCTCTCTGATTTTATGTTCACAGTCTTTCCGCAAGATATACGTGGGAGGAAGTAACATACTTTTTGACTCTTCCAGGAATGTATGCTCTCGGAACTTACACAAGCTCTTGGAACGTTAAGGCAGTTTTTCCCACTTCACTCTGAAAAGACGGTTGACGCAGATCAGTCTACGCTAAACTGTTTTGTACTCTGGTTTTGTATTCTGGTTGATATATTATTTATTTATTTATTTATTGCAAAATTAAAGGCCTGTTACCTGATGTTTTAAAACATGTCGTACATCTTACATTTTTGGTTGTCATCTTTTTTATAGTTTTTTTTTATCTACAAAATATAATAAAGAATAATACTTTTTTAAAAATAACAATAATTTAAGGTTGAAATATAAATAAAATTTTGTTCTTTTAAGGAGAGTGTAAAAAGATGACAGAATAGAAGAAAGTTTTGTTAGTGTCACAACCGATTGCGACTGGTTGTGAATACCACGGAATGGTGTCTTCAAGCTGTTGATCGTCAGTCACAACAAAAAAGTTTGGTTATTATTAGAGAGGTGCTCTTCTGAGTACATTTCGTGCTTTCTTCGCTGCATTGCCAGCACCCTACGCCTACTCACTGTTCATCCTGTTTTCGTCCTCCTGTTCCTCTTTAGGGTCACTGTTTTCGATGTCACTGGGAGAATTGCTGTCCACCCTCTGGAGATTGTTGTTACATTACTTATAGGCATGTCTGCTACGTCGTGTCCGCAAGTACTCTTCATATGTTTGTGTTGTCCTCATCATTTCATCGTCATTCAGGAATTGGCGAGACTGGACGAAGGGAAGATCGGGAATTTGTACGAGCCCTGATAACCACGGCGTTGAGCGCCCCACAAACCAAAATCATCATCATCTTCATTTTCATATGTTGTTTTTGAATTACTGTTTGTTAAAGCATTACTTGTGCCCATTTTCTTCGTTTATTATTGCTGTGTATAGATGTGTGTTTATTTCTGTGTGGACTAAGTGTAGTGTGTCTGTTGTTCGCGTACTGCCCGCAGAACAAGACAGTGTACTGTGGAGAACCTTCTCCACATGTGCTTATAGGTGTCTGTCTCACACTCACGTGGCTTAAGAGCATGGTGTAAGGTCCAAATCCAGTTAAGAAATGTACTACATTGCGGCTGGGATCGGTATGTTTCATTGTCAACCGCTCCCGTATGTCAGGGAGGAAATCTACGTCCCTTATCACTTACATCCCTCTCACCTTGTCAACTTTTAAGGTGACGTATCGTCTGTATCGGTGCACCGGTTATTGTGTGTACCTTATCTAGTCTCCCCATCTTTAAGCAGTACTTTGCAACTCTGTATATGATCGTGATATCTATGAGGAAAATATCGAGCAGCTCATAGCACACACAAAGCGTTCACTGAGGTGGTGCCGAAGGCTCCATATAGCCTAAGTAGGACATTTCTCTGCACTCGTCTGACATGCTTTGTTGGTGACCAGGTTTAGTCTCTGTGCCCAAGTGCTAACTGCAAAGCTGAGTACTGATTCGAAGAGGGCACAGTGGTGTGTCCGTATGATTGGTAGAGATAGTCTGCACTGTTTTGAATTTAGTCTCTCCAATCTATGCAATATTTTTCAGCTATGTTTTTATCCTTATGTGGAAATTCTATTTCTCATCTGTGTGTACCCGAAGATAGTGCGTACCATGTGCTCGTTTGATGTTTGTGTCTCCTATTTTAACTGAAGGATTTCTTTGGAGTGATCCTTTCAGTAATGTGTGTGTTATTTTCATTTCAGCAAACCTGAGTTTGTTATTGTGACACCACTGTGTAATTGTTTGTAGTATTCCACTGGCTTTCTCTTCTGGCTGGGATTTGTTGTCTGCAGTGACCACAATTATTAGGTCATCTGCGTAGGCGACAATTCTGTCTGACCTGTCATTTCCATCTAAAAGTTGCAGGAGGGGTTCGATTGTTATGTCCCAGAAGATGGGGCAGCAGATCGATTGTTGAGGACAGCCGTTGCTGATTCTTTTCTTTCCGGCTGTCCAGCTACCGTTCGACTCAAAAAATGTGAGTGAAATCTTATGGGACTTAACTGATAAAGGTCGTCAGTCCCTAAGCTTACACACTACTTAACCTAAATTATCCTAAGGACACACACACACACACACACACACACACACACACACACACACACACACACACACATGTCCGAGGGAGGCCTCGAACCTCCGCCGGGACCAGCCGCACAGTCCATGACTGCAGCGCCTGAGACCGCTCGGCTAATCCCGCGCGGCGCCGTTCGACTGCTCGATCTTTACTGAAGTCCAGGGAACTGTCACAGTGATTGCGGCACCTCCAGATCTTAACCTTTAAAACATTGCAGGCCACCACAGGTTATCGAATGACCTGCAACGTCATTCATTATTGTCATGGAGTATTTTCGTATTTTAGTATTAACTATTTGTAGAGCATGGTTGATGGCATCATCTACTGATTTGCCAGTTCTGAAACCGAATTGGCGCTGGCTCATGCCCCTGAGAGCACTGTTGGTTTGTAAGCGCTTACACAATAGCTTTTCCTGAATCTTTGCTAGGGCGTTTATTAGGCATATTTGCCTGTAATTCTTTGGATCTGAAGCATATCGGTCTGCTGATTTCTTCATAATGACTGCTTTCGAGGTTTTCCATTCTGTAGTTACCCAGCCGTAAAACATCAGTAATGTTGTTAGGAACGGGGTGATGCGAGGTGCTAGTCTTTCAGTGTTTCCGAGTGGATACACTATCTGGTCCAGGTGCTTTTTTGCTTTTGAGCTCTGAGATGGCTAGCGAAACCTTTTCTTGTGATTTGGAGACATTTTAAGATCTCTTTGGCATGTCACAAGGTTACACTTCATTTTGTCACACATTTCTTCAATGCCTTTTGCCTTCACACGTTTTCCACTGATGTTGGTGGTTCTTGCTGGTTTGGTGTCAACGATGGCGGTGATTTGTGTTGGACTGACTATATGTGTTATGGTGTCTTTGTTGATGTTTGAGGTAGTTTCGTTTCTAGGCGCACTTTGTCATCTGTGCAAATGTCACATGCCTCCCTCAAATTTGTCTACTTTTATAAGTCTGGGTTCGGTAGTCATGGGTTTTGTACTCGTTCGCGGCCTGATTGTTTCGGCGTCTATTGATTCAGGCTCTATGGATACGTCTGTTACCTGCGGTGGAGAGTGTCTCCAGAAACAAATTTGACTGTTTTATGTATTGTTCAAATTTACGTGTGTCGTGGGGTTTTCCATGTGATTGTGATTCTGGTTTGTGTGTGTCTTGTGTATGTGTGATGTGATGTACTTCGGTTGGGTGAAATTGTGTACGAGTGTGTCGGTTTTATTTGTACATTTTCTTGTGTTCAGTATATGTAAGCTCATCTTCCAACTCATCTATCCTCTGCGTTAATGTTATGTGGAAGTTTGTTAAGTGGTGTAATTGTCTTTTGATTTGCTTTGTTACCGCGTAGTGGATGGAGCCACCAGCTGTCATGTCATAGTTATCCTGTAACGTCGTTGAGTGTGCTAGGAGCGAGATGAGTTCATTTTCGTCGTAATTCTCTGGGAAGAGACTCATTGGCTTCTCCACTAAATTGTTCTTCCATAACTTCTCTGTATTGTTGATGGCGATTTGTATTTATGTGTTCTGGGCGATTGGTTTTGGATGTTCATGTTTGTTGTGTGTGTGAGCTGATTTTAGTTGCCATCTCTTGTATTGTTCAGGAGCCGGTCACGCAGTTGTTTATAGGTTTGACACTCAGTGCGCTTGTGTCCTTGGTTGCCAGACTTGGCACGCGTAACGTCGGCCTCTCTGCAGGTTTTAGTCGTACGTCCAAGGTCATAACACTTAAAACACTGATGTATTACTGTATAGTCTTCACAGACAGTGATTCGAAGTCTATGTGGACTCCTTGTCTTTGTGTTAGGACTCTGTACAGCTGGGGTCCGACCTCCAGTGCCTGACGATTGAAACCCCTTCCCTTAAGCTCTATTTGAAACTCTCTTTTGGTTTCTCTGTTGAAGGCTTTTTTCGTGGTGTCTGCTCATAAAGGCTTTCTAGAAATTCGTCGTCGACAAGTGTATCGGGCACGTGATACGCTGCCACTAGAGGTTTGCGTTTTCGCGGCCGTTCAGAAAATGGTGTGCAGGTCTTTTGTTTTTTTTTTTTCTATTATTTTTCGACAATCGTTCAGTATTGCCATTTCTATTGTAACTGCAGTTGAGGTGGTTCTGATTCGCTTGATATGTAAATTCTGTTTCCCTGGGTTTATGTTCTTGGTGATGACTGTCGTACACCTTAGGCGTCTTGATTTGCTGTCGATTTGATACACAGTGTTGGGAGCTGTTTTGTTTTAGCCTGTTCTGTTCCACGCGACTCTTTGGTTTTGCACTCTATTGTTGAGCCGGCAGCATATGTCAATGTTTGCGCTTGTGTTTGGGCTTCTTCTGTGACTTTATCAGTTAATTCTCTAGTTTGCATTCCGCAGCTCGTGGTCTCGCGGTCGCGTTCTCGCTTCGGGAATCGTGCCAGCAGATGGTGGCCCACATCAACAGAACGGCGCCGGGAAGCATCGCAGTGGAAGCAATTACCGCTCCAGACTGCAACCCAAGCGACTGGTGACTCTCTGGACCCTCGTCATGACGGCACTCGCCATCGTAGCGAGGAGGCAGACCGACCAGCTGGCCTTCCTGATGGACCTCTGGGAGGAGAACAAGACGGCCTAGCAGCACAGGCGCTACCGCGAGAACTTCAAAAACTTCCTGCAGATTCCACTGCAGACAGCAATCGCCAGAGTCCTTCCCAGCCTGTGACCCTCAGCACCGCCACCAGCCACCTCACCACACTCACCACAAGAAGAACGTCTGCAGTGATAGTGAATAAATGCAACAGAAAAGATAAAGTGCTTTCTCCTCTCGCCTCAGATAGTGAAGTATAGTAGTATAAAATGTTTCTTGTTGGTGAAATGAGTGATACAAAATGCTTCTCACCAAACATCTGTCATGCTCGCGGCCCAGTACTACTACCAGTGGTTTTTTTCCGTTATTTTACTGTATTGTCTAGGACACAAGCATTACTTAGTGGAAAGAGCCAACTACTCATAATTTTTTCTTAAATGATTCCCTTTACTTGTGCCCTATAAAATTAATATTGTTTACTCACACTTTCCTCTCTGCTTCTCTTACATAATATGACATAAATTTCTCTCTTCTTCAATTTATGTATAATCTGTAGTGACTGTAAAAAAGTTTCTTCCACTTCTGCTCCATCTATCATGCTGATGTTTCCCTCATACTGTCCCACCTAACAGTGCAAACTAGAGGAAGAGATCAAACCAGAATGCACAATGTGCCTGTGGCATCACAAGTGCATGACATACAGAAACATTAACTCAAAATCAATGTGTCGATGCTACATATAAATTATTATGCCTGTCCTGCAATGTTTTACCCAAAATAAGATGACAAGTGGCCATGTAAAAGGGTTCAAGGAACAACAATAAGAGAAAAACGAAAACGGAAAAGAATATACAAACGAGAACCTATAAAATGACAGTAATGTTAACCAACACTAGGAATATAATAGGTTTATAGAATAAAATGTTTTTAATGTATCGTTGTTAATATATTTAAAGATATATATATGGTTACAAAAAGAAGGTTCATTTCCCGGCGGGATAAGGGATTTTCACCTGCCTCGAGATGACTGGGTGTTTGTGTTGTCCTCATCATTTCATCATCATTCATGAAAGTGGAGAGACTGGGCTGAGCAAAGGTTGGGAATTTGTACGGGCGCTGATTACCGCGCAGTTGAGCACCCCACAAACCAAACATCATCTCATTTTTATTTATTTATTTTTATCAAGTCTTGGTTCGGTAGACTGCGTTCCCTATTTTCGTCCGCTAATTTCTCAGCCTTCTGTTGCAGAGTTTGTATTTGTAAGTCTTTAACTGGATTAGATACTCTCTAGTTCAAATGTTAATCGCCTGTTTTCATCGTTTAGGAAGGGCACTTTAGCTTCAAGGGTGGTTATTTTGAAAACTAACGGAAACACTCTGTTTCTAATGACGGTTAATAGAACAAACTAAGCACGCTTAGCTTTTAGTTCCATCCCCGTTTCGCTCAGTAGTTTATCTGTGGCTATTCTGTTTTGACGGGGGAACGCAATCCCGAGTTCTTCGTTCACGTATTCCATTCCGTATGTGAGGTTGATGGCTTCGACTAGCGTCGTACCCCACACTGTCCTTCTTCCTTCGGCCCCTGGTGCGGTGGTGCCACCGCTTCGACTGTTGGAATCAGGGACCGAGCGTAGGCAGGCGATTGTTTATCGACAGCAGCGACGAAGCTGGTGACCGCGTGTGCTGTCGACCGCGCGGCGCGGAGCAGCCGATGGCCGCTGCCGACGCGCCGGATTCCTCTGCGGCAGGCGATGGGGAGGTGTCGCAGTGCACGGCACGGCTCGCTGACACGCAAGAACCGACGTGGGAGGGCGGCGGCCTCTCCGTCCACGCGTCGCGACAGTGCCAATAGATGAACGCACTACGGGTTCTACAATCGCTCTCTCTGTTTTATCTACAGTACCCAAAGGGCAACGAGTCCGAGCTATGTAATAGAACACTCTCGTTACCCGAGAATTAAATATCACTGTCCATAATCCAATTTTTACCTGGGAAAATTGTGTATGAATGCCGAGCCACCCGATTCGGCGGCCATCTTGGCACCTTGTAAGTAGGCTGTGAAGGTTTTTATATTGGTAACGCCACGTAGCGCTCTCTATTAAAATCGCTGACTGCGCTGTGTGCAGTCTGTGGCTGGTTGGACTCGTTGTTGGAAGTTATTCGCCAGTGTGTAGTATCGGGCAGTTGGATGTGAACAGCCCGTAGCGTTTGGCAGTTGTAGGTGAGCCGCCATGAGTGATGGATGTGGGGAGAGAAATCCCAGAGGTTTGGGATGTTAATACGAGCGGACGATCTGGACGTGTGTCCGTCAGAAAAAGGAAATCTGTTAAATTGGATGCCAATATATATATATATATATATATATATATATATATATATATATATATATATATATATATATATAATGACTTTTGAACACTATTAAGAAAATACATTGTTCTCTATCAAAATCTTTCATTTGCTAACTATACGTCCATCAATAGTTAGTGACTTCAGTAGTTAGAATCTTTTATTTAGCTGGCAGTATTGGCGCTCGCTGTATTGCAGTAGTTCGAGTAACGAAGATTTTTGTGAGGTAAGTATTTCATGAAGGGGTAGCGTCTTTGATTCATAATCAAAACGTCTTCGGTCCCGGGTTCGATCCCCGCCACTGCCTAAATTTTGATAAATAATCAGCATTGGCGGCCGAAGACTTCCGGCATAAGAAGTCAGCCTCATTCTGCCAACGGCCTTGTTAAAGAGGGCGGAGGAGCGGATAGAGGTTCAGGGCACTCTCTTGTCCTAGGGGTGGGAAATTGCCCCTAAAGGCGGAAGAATCAGCAATGATCAACGACATGAGGATGCAGAAGGCAATGGAAACCACTGCATTAAAGACACGTAACGTATATCCACAGGGCATGTGGCCTGTAATTGAAGAAGTATCATGATGATCTCTCCATTGGCAAAAGATTCCGGAATAGTCCCCCATTCGGATCTCAGGGAGGGGACTACCAAGGGGGAGGTTACCATGAGAAAAAGATTGAATAATCAACGTAAGGATAACGTTCTACGAGTCGGGGTGTGGAATGTCAGAAGCTTGAACGTGGTAGGGAAACTAGAAAATCTGAAAAGGGAAATGCAAAGGCTCAATCTAGATATAGTAGGGATCAGTGAAGTGAAGTGGAAGGAAGACAAGGATTTCTGGTCAGATGAGTATCGGGTAATATCAACAGCAGCAGAAAATGGTATAACAGGTGTAGGATTCATTATGAATAGGAAGGTAGGGCAGAGGGTGTGTTACTGTGAACAGTTCAGTGACCGGGTTGTTCTAATCAGAATCGACAGCAGACCAACACCGACAACGATAGTTCAGGTATACATGCCGACGTCGCAAGCTGAAGATGAACAGATAGAGAAAGTGTATGAGGATATTGAGAAGCTAATGCAGTATGTAAAGGGGGACGAAAATCTAATAGTCATGGGCGACTGGAATGCAGTTGTAGGGGAAGGAGTAGGAGAAAAGGTTACAGGAGAATGTGGTCTTGGGACAAGGAATGAAAGAGGAGAAAGACTAATTGAGTTCTGTAACAAGTTTCAGCTAGTGATAGCGAATACCCTGTTCAAGAATCACAAGAGGAGGAGGTATACTTGGAAAAGGCCGGGAGATACGGGAAGATTTCAATTAGATTACATCATGGTCAGACAGAGATTCCGAAATCAGATACTGGATTGTAAGGCGGACCCAGGAGCAGATATAGACTCAGATCACAATATAGTAGTGGTGAAGAGTAGGCTGAAGTTCAAGACATTAGTCAGGAGGAATCAATACGCAAAGAAGTGGGATACGGAAGTACTAAGGAATGACGAGATATGTTTGAAGTTCTCTAACGCTATAGATACAGCAATAAGGAATAGCGCAGTAGGCAGCACAGTTGAAGAGGAATGGACATCTCTAAAAAGGGCCATCACAGAAGTTGGGAAGGGAAACATAGCTACAAAGAAGGTAGCTGCGAAGAAACCATGGGTAACAGAAGAAATACTTCAGTTGATTGATGAAAGGAGGAAGTACAAACATGTTCCGGGAAAATCAGGAATACAGAAATACAAGTCGCTGAGGAATGAAATAAATAGGAAGTGCAGGGAAGCTAAGACGAAATGGCTGCAGGAAAAATGTGAAGACATCGAAAAAGATATGATTGTCGGAAGGACAGACTCAGCATACAGGAAAGTCAAAACAACCTTTGGTGACATTAAAAGCAACGGTGGTAACATTAAGAGTGCAACGGGAATTCCACTGTTAAATGCAGAGGAGAGAGCAGATAGGTGGAAAAAATACATTGAAAGCCTCTATGAGTGTGAAGAATCGTCTGATGTGATAGAAGAAGAAACAGGAGTCGATTTAGAAGAGATAGGGGATCCAGTATTAGAATCGGAATTTAAAAGAGCTTTGGAGGACTTACGGTCAAATAAGGCAGAAGGGATAGATAACATTCCATCAGAATTTCTAAAATCATTGGGGGAAGTGGCAACAAAACGACTATTCACGTTGGTGTGTAGAATATATGAGTCTGGCGATATACCATCCGACTTTCGGAAAAGCATCATCCACACAATTCCGAAGACGGCAAGAGCTGACAAGTGCGAGAATTATCGCACAATCAGCTTAACAGCTCATGCATCGAAGCTGCTTACAAGAATAATATACAGAAGAATGGGAAAAAAAATTGAGAATGCGCTAGGTGACGATCAGTTTGGCTTTAGGAAAAGTAAAGGGACGAGAGAAGCAATTCTGACGTTACGGCTAATAGTGGAAGCAAGGCTAAAGAAAAATCAAGACACTTTCATAGGATTTGTTGACCTGGAAAAAGCGTTCGACATTATAAAATGGTGCAAGCTGTTCGAGATTCTGAAAAAAGTAGGGTTAAGCTATAGGGAGAGACGGGTCATATACAATATGTACAACAACCAAGAGGGAATAATAAGAGTGGACGATCAAGAACGAAGTGCTCGTATTAAGAAGGGTGTAAGACAAGGCTGTAGCCTTTCGCCCCTACTCTTCAATCTGTACATCGAGGAAGCAATGATGGAAATAAAAGAAAGGTTCAGGAGTGGAATTAAAATACAAGGTGAAAGGATATCAATGATACGATTCGCTGATGATATTGCTATCCTGAGTGAAAGTGAAGAAGAATTAAATGATCTGCTGAACGGAATGAACAGTCTAATGAGTACACAGTATGGTTTGAGAGTAAATCGGAGAAAGACGAAGGTAATGAGAAGTAGTAGAAATGAGAACAGCGAGAAACTTAACATCAGGATTGATGGTCACGAAGTCAATTAAGTTAAGGAATTCTGCTACCTAGGCAGTAAAATAACCAATGACGGACGGAGCAAGGAGGACATCAAAAGCAGACTCGCTATGGCAAAAAAGGCATTTCTGACCAAGAGAAGTCTACTAATATCAAATACCGGCCTTAATTTGAGGAAGAAATTTCTGAGGATGTACGTCTGGAGTACAGCATTGTATGGTAGTGAAACATGGAATGTGGGAAAACCGGAACAGAAGAGAATCGAAGCATTTGAGATGTGGTGCTATAGACGAATGTTGAAAATTAGGTGGACTGATAAGGTAAGGAATGAGGAGGTTCTATGCAGAATCGGAGAGGAAAGGAATATGTGGAAAACACTGATAAGGAGAAGGGACAGGATGATAGGACATCTGCTAAGAACTGAGGGAATGACTTCCATGGTACTAGAGGGAGCTGTAGAGGGCAAAAACTGTAGAGGAAGACAGAGATTGGAATACGTCAAGCAAATAATTGAAGACGTAGGTTGCAAGTGCTACTCTGTGATGAAGAGGTTAGCACAGGAAAGGAATTTGTGGCGGGCCGCATCAAACCAGTCAGTAGACTGATGACCAAAAAACAAAAAAACAAAAAAAATAGGTTATTGCTACTCAGGGCTATTCTTTTGTAGGGATTATTAAAAGTCATCTAACGTTGCGCTAAAATATTCTGTGTCAGCTTAGAAATGATCAGAATAAGTAAAGGGAAAACAGTCTCACTACGTTCAGTTTGAAAATCAAGTAACGTAGAAGTTCTACCAGCATAGTCATTCTTTACATTCAAAGGGGAAGTTTCAACGTCAACGTCTGGTTGATATAACCGGCGATTTAGAAAAGCGATCTTTCTGACATAGTCCAACGCACACGTACTGAAACTTTCCTTCCTACGGCAAACATCCTTCCGGCCATATGGAACAGCTTGTCAAAATACGCAGTATACCCCCAGTAGTATCTCGGGAGGCACCACCTTAAAAGTTACAAATAAAATAATAGAGATCATTTTCACGGTGCGTTCTTTGACGTTTGTGGGACACGGCCACCTTGAAGAAGTTGCAGTTTTATTGGGCACAGTGTACTACGAAAAGCCGTTCCCGTAGGCTCATAAACGGCAGATTAGCGAGCGCGGCCAGTGGGAGGAGCGGCGTGGGTGTCCGCAGGCGGGGTGCCGGGTCGCGTGTCAGCCGGGACGGGGGCGACCTGCAGCAGCAATAAAGTGGCGATTAGGAGACCGGCTTTAATAACGTTTTGCCAGTCATTACCGGCGTTATCCGGCGCGGCGCGCAAATCGCTGATCGGGCGCGCCGGGGATTACCGCCCCCGCCGCCTCCGCCTGCCCCCGCAGACCCTCCGCGGACCGCCGTCCCCGCTCCGCCCCCGCCGCGCGCGCGTAATTAATATGAAACAGCAGTAAAGCGTAATTGCATTGCCGCTGCGCTCGGCCCCGCTGCGCGACTACCGCAGCGCAAACAATGCGAGCGAGGGACCCGCCAGAGGGAGCAAAAATCATAAAGTAATGCGATCGTGCGCTGTGTTTGGTGCGCAAACGCGGAAGGGGCGTCCCGCGGGGAGCGCGGGTCTGCCAGTCTGCTGCGGAAGCAAAGGCGCCCTGCCCTCCACTCCTGCTGCTGGCTGCACGTTTCCCAGGGACCTGCGCAGCCTCCACGGAGCGCTGCAGTCAAGCGGGGGCGCGCATATCCGCAGGAATGATTACTTTCCGGATTAAAGCCAACACCGAGGCGAATCTCCTCGTCCATATATTTGGATATCTCAAATAATAATTACTTTCTGGTTCAATTTTAAAGCGTAGTGTCTTTTTCACATACAGGGTGACAATTATTGAACTATATAAAAAAATGTAAATTAGTTACAAACTAAGGTGTGCACACACATGTAAGTTTATTTATTTCTCGTTCGATCTGCCAGATATATTTTACAAAGAACAGATAAGATTAATATAAATCACAATAAACGTTTGGAACTTACAATGTAGGAACAAATTATATTAGTTATTACATTACAATTATGTCAGGGAAACTACATTATTACATTAACTGGGATAAAAATCACATTAATTGAAGACAATTAACTACACATAACATTAAGATTATGGAGCCATTTTCTGGCATTGTCCGTTAACTTGTGGAACCATGAATGCTACAAACCAGAAGATGGTCCATTGTCTGTACCTCGCCACAGTCACAACACGAATCATCTGTATAGCCCCATTTGGTTGTTTGCTGTCTGCATCGTTCAACTCCCGTGCGAAACCTGTTTAGAGCGGACCCGTGTTTCCTGTTGAAATTGAAGCCTTCAACCTTTTTGGTTGGGTCGTGGATTTGGTGATGGTTTTCCACGACCCGTCTTCTCAGACCCTGCCATGCATTCTTCCATTCAGCATCGAAACCCTCTGTGCTCAATGTTCTGCTCCAGACGATAGATTTCCTGGACTTGAGTCTCGTGGGTCCTCCCATGCCGGCATGTATGGGTAGCCTTGGGTTTGCTTCAAAAATGGTTCAAATGGCTCTGAGCACTATGGGACTTAACATCTGAGATCATCAGTCCCCTAGAACTTAGAACTACTTAAACCTAACTAACCTAAGGACATCACACACATCCATGCCCGAGGCAGGATTCGAACCTGCGACCGTAGCAGTCTCGCGGCTCTAGACTGAAGCGCCTAGAACCGACGGCCACAACGGCCGGCGTTTGCTTCAATTTTTTCTACTATGTCCTGGGTTGCTTTCTCTCTGCGTATAGAAGCAGGAGCGATGTTTGCCAGCACCGGAAGCCACTCAACGGGGGTTGGCTTGGGAGTACCGGTGACGGTTCTCAGAGCGGCATTTAGTTTTACATCCACTTTTTTGCCGTGTGGGCTTCTGCTCCAGACTGGGGCACAGTATTCTGCAGCGGTATACACCAGTGCCAGTGCAGCGGTTCGTAGAGTGGCAGCATCACAACCCCAAGTGGCGCCTGCCAATCTGTTGAGCAGGTTATTTCTCGTCTTTAGCTTTTGGGCAGTACCAGTTAGGTGTTGTCTGAAAGTCATGCTGCGATCTAGCATAATACCGAGATATTTTGAGAAATTCTCGTGGCTGACAGCTTTACCATTTATAACCACGCGCAGTTCCCTTCTCGCTTCCTTGTTGTTTAGATGCATGACTGTGCTTACTGTTTTTGTCACATTGATTTTTAGATGTCATAGTATTTTTTCAGTGTAGCTAGATCTTCATTTAGTGTTGATTCCAGGTTTCCAAACGAGTTACTTTGCGCTGTAATTCCTAACTCATCTGCGTAGGCAAATTTACGTGAGTGCAGATCAGGCAAATCTGCTATATAGATGTTGAAGAGCCAGGGAGCTAAGACTGATCCTTGCAGAAGACCATTTTTTAGGGTATGGCACTTGCTGGTTTCACCATTTAATTTGACCCTGAACTTCTTTTCGCTCAACATGTTGTTCATGAGCTTCAACGTTGTTTTGCATTTGACTATCTTTGCCAGTTTTAACATGAGACCATTTAGCCATACAATGCCATACGCTGATGTCAGGTCAATGAGGACTATCCCTGTTTTCTTCTTTTCCTGAAAGCCTCGTTCAATGTGTGTGGTAAGTGCCAGCACCTGGTCGCAGCAGCTGCTTCGTTGTCTAAAACCTGCTTGCTCCACTGGTAGTAAGTGTCACTACAGATATTAGCATTTAGTCTGCGACTTAACTGAATTATGTCTTCGTTCGAGCTATTTTAAATACAGTGGTGAATTCTATGAACAGGCTGACGGCCTTGCTATGGGATCACCCATTTCGCCAGTTGCAGTTGACGTTTTTATGGAACATTTTGAGCAACAGGCATTAAGTAATGCTCCTTCGAAGCCTTCTTGCTGGCTCCGCTATGTGGACGATACATTTGTTATATGGCCACACAGCGAAGAAGAACTTCATGCGTTCCACAATTTATTGAATGGAATTCATCCCAAAATCAAATTTACCTTGGAGGATGAGAGTGAGGTTGGTCTCCCGTTCCTAGATGTTTTGGTATAGAGAAGATCTGATAACATTCTAGGTCTTAGAGTGTACAGAAAGCCGACTAACACAAACAGATACTTAGATGCCACTTCGCACCACCACCCAGCCCAGAAGCAAGAAGTACTCAACACTCTGTTCAAATGGTTCAAATGGCTCTGAGCACTATGGGACTTAACTTCTCAGGTCATCAGTCCCCTAGAACTTAGAACTACTTAAACCTAACTAACCTAAGGACATCACACACATCCATGCCCGAGGCAGGATTCGAACCTGCGACCGTATCGGTCAGGCGGTTCCAGACTGTAGCACCTAGAACCGCTCGACCACTCCGGCCGGCTCAAAACACTGTCTTCATGTGCCTTCCGTATAAGCGATAACGAAAACTTGCAATCTGAGTTGAATCTTTAAGAAGGACATTGAAGGTAAATGCGTATGATACTTATTCAATCGACAGGACTTTTATGCGAAAGATTTATAACGATAATAAGAATGACGAGGAACCGCTTTCTCACTCCGTTAGGTTAGCGTTCGTTTCTGGGGTAGCTGACCACATAAGCAGAATTCTAAAGAAAAATGGTATTCAGACAAAACAAAATAAAAGATTTTTTCCGACGGAAAACGGATGCACCTGATTGCCTCCACAATGCAGGCGTCTATCAAATGACATGTGGCTCTGGCAAAGTGTATATAGGCGAAACGGGAAGAACTGTTAAAGAACGCAAATAAGAAACACCAACAGCACATGCGGCTAAAACAAAGCGCAAAATCGGCAGTAGCGGAACATCATGAGAACTGTGGCTCTGACATCGATTTTAATAATGTACGTGTACTATCATGTAAATTCAATAGAGAGGACGGCTATAAGCTTCCGGCATCGTGGTTCCCCGCCGCCAAGGAAATGAATACGTGGCCGCGGTGTGCGAGCGACATAAACAACGCGCTGCAAGTCACCTCGGCGGACAGTAATATTTTGGGTAAACATTCCTCCTCTCTTGCTCTGTCCCTTTAGAATACAGCCAATGATGACGACCAACCAATAGCAATAGCAGGAATTTCAACCAGTCCCCCTTTTCCAGTGTAAGTGTGGAATAGTGTCTTTCTATCCTATGGCGATGGGCCGCAAATGATATCCACAGGAGACTAGCCAACAACGCCTCATCTTCTGCATCAAAGCGGGAATATTAGCCTATGACTATGGCCCACCAACGGTAGCTACACGAATTTTAACCAACAGTATTACTTCTCCAGTACGAACGCGAGAAATCCCCTTCATAAGAGGACGCGACACTCGTCTCTGACAGTGTTCTAGCAGTAGTGGACGCCATAAGATCCTGAGGAAGATCCCAGCAGAGAGGTCGAAACGTCGATCATTTTAGTAGAAATATGACGCGGCTTAATAACCCAGAAGATTTTAACTTCAGTTATTTTCAGTTTATGACATGTCTGATACGCCGGCCATCATTGGCGATGATGTGGCTCAGGCGATTAGTGAAATTCTGCATGGCCCGATGAAGTGTCGGAACATCGATGGTGTCGATGACCTCCTGAATGGCTATTTTTAGCTCAGAAATGGTTTTGGTGTTATTGCTGTGCACCTTGTCTTTAATATAGCTCCATAAATAGGAGTCGCATGTGTTTAGATCCGAAGGATATGGAGGCCGATCGAGGTCCATGGCAGTGGCCTCTGACCCAGAATGTGGTTTCCAAAGTGCTCCTCCGAGACATCAAAAACTCTCATAGGGTCGAGCTCCGTCTTGCATGAACCATATCAGAGTCACTCTGGATAATAGGGATGAAATTATCTTCCAAAAGCTTCCTGTACCGTTCGGTAATCACCGCAACGTCAGGGAATATCGCACCAACTATTCCGTGACAGGACATTGCACACCACACAGTCAACCGTTGAGATTGGCAAGATATCACGATCGCAAAATGCGGATTTTCAGTACACCAAAAATGCACCAATTTTGCTAATTGACGAACCTGGCCGGCCGGAGTGGCCGAGCGCTTCTAGGTGCTACAGTCTGGAACCGCGCGACCGCTACGGTCGCAGGTTCGAATCCTGCCTCGGGCATGGATGTGTGTGATGTCCTTAGGTTGGTTAGGTTTAAGTAGTTCTACGTTCTAGGGGACTGATGACATCAGAAGTTAAATCCCATAGTGCTCAGAGCCATTTGAACCATTTGACGAACCCATCCAAATGAAAGTGGGCTTCCTAGCTAAACTAAACCATCATGCACATACTAATTTCCATCATTACCCACGGCGACCGTGCAATTTGAACGTCATAACGCAAACAGTTCAGATGTTACGACGATTTTATTTCATATAATTCAATAATTCTCACCCTGTACGGCCGATATTAGGAGATGTGTCAGTGACGGACACACACTCCAATTTGTACATTTATAAGAATTCCCCATATTTTGCCTCATCAGCCCACTAACTGCTTTGAAATGGCCCGCCGAGACATCCTGAGAATAAAACTTACACCCAACTTCCTCAATTATTTGTTGCATGTTTTTCAATATCTGGCTTCCACTACAGTTTTTACTCTCTACTGTTCCCTCAAGTACGAGTTTGAAGTTATTCCTTGACGTCTTAATACATCTCCTATCAACTTGCCGCTTCCTTTTCAGTGTTTTTCAAATTACAGACCACATTTTTTTTCTGGAATACCATCAACGTAAAAATCTTATCACTGATAACAATAACTGTTCCAGAGATTCGACAAGCAGTAGACCACTTCATTCTCACCATCAACAGAACAGGCTCTGCTAACGGTATACTTCGCCTTCCAAGTCGCTGGAAATGGGTTCTACACAACGTTGGTGACTACTTTGAAGGACAGTAACAGGTGCAAACATGTAACTATTTGTATCGGTTGTGAATAAATAGTTGCCATTATTTAAGTTCCAACCCTCGTAGTAGCCTTTATGGTTCGTGTGTGTGTATGTGTGTGTGTGTGTGTGTGTGTGTGTGTGTGTGTGTGTGTGTTCGCGCGCGTGCGTGCGTGTGTGTGTGTGTGTGACTGCTAGGGCGATGGGAGAAGGAGCGCAATTTTGGTATCAGATTGATATGCAAATTAATTAAATTAATCAATTCATTACCCCAACCAACCCACAGATGAAGTCTTGTATTTTTCTCAGCCTGCACGTGGGTCCCAGCCCCATCCCCCCTCCCTCTCCCCCACCTACCCTATTGTCGAGTATTTTCGGAATCCTGAATTTTGGCGGGAATTTCGAATTTTGCTGGAAATTTAATCCCAAGGCTGTGCTGACGTCCCATCCCACCCCCCACCCGGGAATTGGCGGGAAGTTAAAAATGGCAGTGCCCTTTCCGGGACACGAAACCTGGTCCTTCCGGACGGAAATCCCAAGTGCACCCCCACCAACACATGGAAACTGCCCAGAAGCAAGAGAGGAAGGTTAAGTTAGGGTACCTTATTTATTTTGGTTGGGAAACTGAGGTAGAGATCGGTCCTAATTACGTAATTAATCCTATAATTTGGTGCTAATTACACAACTATACGCATAGCGCTACACAAGGATTGCCTAAAACCGCAATGCAGCTCAAAAATTGACGACGCCATACTCCAGGTGTTATCCTACTGGGAAAAAAATTCACAATACCACTCAAAACTAGCGGCAGACGCACTCAAAGTCCACGCTACACCTACAGTCTGGCAGGAAAAAGGCTGGGTTGTAGGGTACTATCGACAAAACTTTATGCAGATCTGTGCAAGCCTGGCCACGTGCTCCATTGGAGCGATGCATGTATATGTAATATGCTCAACGTCAACATGCAGGTGGTATTTGTTTTTTCAATATATCGGAAGAAAGAGATGTGATAAAATCTTATAGGAGTTTCTATTACAAGGAGTGGTATAACTGGTTAAAGTTTGGATACAGATATTTCTCTCCAAACTGTACCAATTTTGCTTATAAATCTAATATAAATTGGCTGTATCTATTCGTATGGAATCATGACTGTTTTTATTATTATTATCATCATGATAGCGTGTTTAAAAAACAGGTGTTACTGCAAGTCCTGGGTTATTTCATACTTCATAACCTCTTATTATAAAGTTACCAGCCGGCCGGTGTGGCCGTGCGGTTCTAAGCGCGTCAGTTTGGAACCGCGTGACCACTCCGGTCGCAGGTTCGAATCCTGCCTCGGGCATGGATGTGTGTGATGTCCTTAGGTTAGTTAGGTTTAAGTAGTTCTAAGTTCTAGGGGACTGATGACCTCAGTAGTTAAGTCTCATAGTGCTCAGAGCCATTTGAACCATTTTTTATAAAGTTACCACCATTTGAATTACAGCTCGCTGTGGAACCTAGAAGTGATAGTGTTTTTTTCTCCGCCGACATGTGAGTAGATTGCATGAAGCAGGCTGAGATGATAAAATTGCTTACAAAATTAGAACACTAGAATTTCCTGCATGATTAGAAATTTTACAGACATGTCGGTAGAGGGGAGTTATGGAACAACAATATGAAATTTAAGCACGCAGATGGTAATTGATTTCGATGTAACGGAAGAGAGAGAAACACGTTAAAATCTCATAGGAGGTTCTATTAAAAGACAGGTTCTCACGATTTGTTTCGTAATTGCAGGAGTGATATAGCTCTACATTTGTAAAACGGGACTTGCTGTACTGTACAAAACAGTAACGTCCTCTTGAACTGTTGCATGTTGTTGTCGAACATAAAATGATACTGTTTTTTCCGAAATGTGAGCCGGTGGTGTGCAAGATTTTATTCGCTAATGTTATTTCGTGTGGTTGAAATGTTTGTAATGCGCATGTGCATGACAGTTTATTTACAGATACTGATCTGAATGCGAGAGATGCTCTCAGGTCATGTAATTTGACCTTCAAGCTGAAAGAAACTGTTTAACATAGATGTTTTTTCTTCAGAGTTTAAATTCACGCTTTTTCTTTGATCAAATGACGATTTTTCTTTGATCCAATGACGATTTCGAAATAATGACAACGTTCTGTGGTGCACGGTTGTTTTCGAAGCAAAACAGTGGAAGCTTTTTTCTCGTTTTCTTGCAATGTGTATGTGTGTAGGGGTTCTATAGCCTAATCATTTGTTATCGGTGGTGGTGTGCTTCACTGGATGTCGTAAACTATTGAAATGCGAATTGTATCCTGCTGTTGAACGTAAAAACTATACCGATTTTGCTCAGAAACTAAAAGAAAATGGACTGCGCCTATTTTCGTGGAAAGAGGACATTTATTGTCAAAAAAAAAAATGGTTCAAATGGCTCTGAGCACTATGGGACTTAACATCTATGGTCATCAGTCCCCTAGAACTTAAAACTACTTAAACCTAACTTACCTAAGGACATCACACAACACCCAGTCATCACGAGGCAGAGAAAATCCCTGACCACGCCGGGAATCGAACCCGGGAACCCGGGCGTGGGAAGCGAGAACGCTACCGCACGACCACGAGCTGCGGACGGACATTTATTGTCGTCAGGATTGTGTTTTCGTTATTAAAAGGTTCAAATGGCTCTGGGCACTATGGGACTTAACATCTGAGGTCATCAGTCCCCTAGAACTTAGAACTACTTAAACCTAACTAACCTTCAGACATCACACTCATCCATGCCCGAAGCAGGATTCGAACCTGCGACCGTAGCAGTTGCGCGGTTCCGGACTGAAGCGCCTATAACCGCTCGGCCACACCGGCCGGCCGTTATTAAAAGAAGCTTGATTATAAGAGATGCATTGACGTTAAATACAGTTGCTCTCCATCGCAAAACTTCGATCGCATGTGGTGGGGGAGTGTGGAGGACAGTCCAGTGTGTGTGAGATTGCCGATGCAGTTGCATGTGACCTGGGCGGTGGCATGTGGGGATGGGGCTGTGTCGCTAGCTTTTAGACGAACAAGTTGCACTTCCGGCGGCCTTCCATTTATTTCCAGTTGTTTAGAGTTGACTGTACACGCTTTTGCGTTAGCGAAGGACCGTCACCTGAAGGTGGTCAGCAACTGCAGCGAGCCCTTGCCATGTGTTGCAGGCTGCTCTGGTCGTAACTGAGGAATACTGTGCTCACAGATATGGCGGGGTCTGCGGTCGCTTTAGACAGAGGACTTCGTGTTTTCCAAGTCGTTGCTGTTCCATGGGGATCCAGTCTTTCCGAGAAATACGTTTAACAGATTGCAAGAAGCGTTCTCTTCACTTGAAGGATCTCTTTGTGGTCCACCAATGGCAAGATAGGACCTGTGGAGAGCAGAGGGAGGGAGGAATGGGGGGTGGAAGAAGAGGGGGTAAGATTACCTTCAAGTTGGTGAGTCCGCGAGCACCCATCGAGGAGGACACAGCTGTAACTGCTGTTCCTCAGCAATCTTCTGGGGTCGGTATTTGCGGTAGTTGTGTTATTGTGATGATTTTTTTCCCAATCCCCAGTACATGTGTTGCATTACCACCCATTGATTACGAATGCTGGTTTTTTTGTTTTCACGACAATTTCGATTTGTTGTTAGAACGGTGATGCATTTTTCCATCAGTTGTGGTAGTGTTGTAAGTAGGCTGTTTATGTTTTTATTTTGGTAACGTCACGTAGCGCTCTGTATGAAAATCACTGGCTCTGCTGTGTGCAGTCTGTGGCTGGTTTGCATTGTTGGAGCTATTGCTGTTGTAGTGTTGGGCAGTTGGATGTGAACAGCGTGTAGCGCTGCGCAGTTGGAGGTGAGTCGCCTGCAGTGGTGGATGTGGGGAGAGAGATGGCGGAATTTTGAGAGTGGACGATCTGGACGTGTGTCCATCAGAAAGACTAAATTTGTAATACTGTATATCATGAACTGATATATATATGATGACTTTTGAATATTACTAAGGTAAATACATTGTTTGTTCTCTATCAAAATCTTTCATTTGCTAAGTATGCCTATCAGTAGTTAGTGTTTTCAGTAGTTAGAATCCTTTATTTAGCTGGCAGTATTGGCGCTCGCTGTATTGCAATAGTTCGAGTAATGAAGATTTTTGTGAGGTAAGTGATTCATGAAAGGTATAGGTTATTGTTAGTCAGGGCCATTCTTTTGTAGGTATTATTGACAGTCAGATTGCGTTGCGCTAAAAATATTGTGTGTCAGTTTAGTGATGATCAGAATAAGTAAAGAGAGAAATGTCTGAGTATGTTCAGTTCTGCTCAGCTGCGAAATACGTGGTGCAAATCTAAATGCATGCCACAACTGTTTTACTGTACAACAATGAAAAATTACAACTACAAAGGAAATTCTCTCTACAATTACGCTCTAGCAATAAACAATAGCTACACTAATTACACAAACTACAAGAAAAAAGTGAGGTATCCTGGCAGGATCGCCATATGAAACATACCCTTAGAAAAATTAATGAATTACTGTGGTGATAAACCGCTTACGTTATTTGTTTTTCAGACAGCTGAGCAGAACTGAACATAATTAGACATTTCTCTCTTTGCTTATTCTGATCATCAGTAAACTGGCACACAATATTTTTAGCGCAACGCAATCTGACTTTCAATAATACCTACAAAAGAATGGCCCTGACTAACAATAACCTATACCTTTCATGAATCAGAGTATTACAATTTTACTCTTTCTGATGGGCACAAGTCCACATCGTCCACTCTCAAAATTCTGCCATCTCTCTCCCCAAATCCACCACTGCTGGCGGCTCACCTCCAACTGCCCAACACTACAGTAGCAAAAATTCCAACAATGCAAACCAGCAACAGACTGCACACAGCACAGTCAGTGATTTTCATACAGAGCGCTACGTGACGTTGCCAACATAAAAACCTAAACAGCCTACTTACAGTGTGTATTGGCTTCGATTACTTCGGCTGCAGGATGATTGTCAAGCAGGGGTCTGTAGCGAACTCTGACGTCATACAACCATAGATCCAGTACTCAGCTATATGCTTACAGGTAATACACTTATTAAACTCCTCTCTGTCCAACACCACCATCTGGTCAGTTGAACGTATTTCGAGACAAAAAGAATAAAGATAGTACCTTACACCTCAGTCTTTTCCCTGCCAGATTGTAGGTATAGGGTAGAGTTTGAGTTCATCTGCCACTTGTTCTGAGTGGTATTGAGAAAATTTTTCCCAGCAGAATAACGCCTGTTGTATGGGGTCTTCAATTTTTTAGCTGTATTGCGATTTTAGGCAGTCCTTGTGTACCGCTATGAATATAGTTGTGTAATTAGGACCAAACCGTTTGATTAATTACATAATTAGGACCGATCTCTACTTCAGTTTCCCAACCAAAATAAATAAGGTACACTAACCTAAACTTCCATTCCTGCGTCTGGGCAGTTTCCATGTGTTGGGGTGTGCGCTTGGATTTTCTGTCCAGAGTACCAGTGTTCGAGTCCCAGAAAGGGCAACGCCATTTTTAATTTCCCGCCAATTCCAAGGAGCTGATGTGGAAGAATTGTGTTAGGCGGTGCACTTGGTCTTTCCATCGCGGAAAGGGCACTGCCATTTTTAACTTCCTGCCAATTCCCGGGCGGGGGGTAAGGTGGGACGCCAGCACAGCCCGGGAACAAAGAAATGCGCGTTGAAATTCGAAATTCCCACCAAAATTCGGAATTACCAGCAAAATTCGTAATACCCACCAAAATTTGAAATTTCAGCCAAAATTCGAAATTCTCACTGAAATTCGAAATTTCCACCAATAGTATAGGTGGGGGAGGGGGAGGGGGAGGGGAGAGGGGGCTGGGACCCATGTGCAGGCTGAGAAAAACACATGGCATCATCCGGGGTGGAGGTGGGCTTGGTTGAGGGGGTAATTAATTGATCTATTTAATTAATTTGCATATCAATTTGATATCAAAATTGCGCTAGTGTCCCTATCTTCCTATACTTGTGTGTGTGTGTGTGTGTGTGCGTGTGTGTGTGTGTGTGTGTGTGTGTGTGTGTGTGTGTGTGTGTCCCAAGAAATGATTAGGAAATATTTTATCTGATTCTGTAATTCTTACTCTTTTTATCTACTTTTGTTTCCTCGAACTTTAATAAAGAACGCTAAAGACCTGAATATGATGCGCGGAAATAAAAGTGTAACCCATCCATTCGTCCAGAGTGTGACCATAGGAGCACAGAAGTGGTATCTCGACCGTTCACAGAGCGTAGAAACAGCTCCCTCGCAGCACATTTGTGCAAGTCGTCCACAGAGTACTTAAATGAAACCCTTTTTGTCTCCTTTTTCCTACTGGCTGACGATACAGAAATTCCACTCACAGCAAATAGTACTTTTATTTTACAAACAGCTGTCTCATAATACTTTAGCACCCTGGAAGCACAATCCGGCCCCGTTTTCATCGACGCTGTCTCGGCTCTCCTTCTGGGAGTCAGTTAACATAATGAAGTTAACATCAGGCCGCCTCGAGTTTTCTGTTCTCTCTTGCTGTACTTAAGCGACAAAGTAATAGCGCACGCCACTTTGCATCTCGTCACATCAAGGGCTGGAACTACACTTCGCTGTGCCCAGTAATGGCACAGAATTCGAAAAAGAAAATAAAACAGTAAACAAAGCGAAGACGAAAGTAATGAAGGGTGCTGGGAAGAAGACTAGCAAGTTGCAGCATACCAAACCTGAGGAAGGAAGCTTTCTACGAAAAGAGGGTTTAGTCGTATCGTACATACAAGGGTTGGACAAAAATACGAAAATATCGCGAGAAAAGCATGCTTGAACAGATATGCAGACGCTAGCGATGTCTGCAGGCTGTGCTGTTGTATTTGACCGCGAACGGCAGCTGTTGCAGGTGTCAGTTGTGGTCAGAACAATGTACTGTGTAGTTTTGGGGGCATAATTCGGTTTTGGGAAAATTGGTGGTGCCGGTTTGGGCTTCCGTAAGCAAAGTAGCGAAAGTGTTTTGTGTTTGGATTGGCATCGTATCGAAGATTTATACTGCATACAGAGGAAGTGGACGCACGTCATCCGTTAACTCACAACGAGGACGAAAGTGTGTGTCGAGTGACCGCGACGCCTTTATTGAGTGCCGTCCCGGGGACTGTGTGGGAACCTACAACCGAGAGCCAGGCTTCGATTGCTGCTTACTCTTAGTCCTGTTCCCCATGAGAGGCACCCACATGCCTTGCTCATACTGTGGCATCAAGCAGTCAGGCCTGCAAGATGAGTGGTCTGCCAAGCGAGTGGATTCATTCTTATTTATCGAGTAACATGAACTCTAGTACTCACACTTAAGTTACAAGTTATCCTCCTATATGATTAATACGCAACGGAAACACGCATCTGACTATCAGTAATTTACAGAAGTCTGACTGTACACTACGCACTGGCAATACCACATTTTCTTTCTTTTTTTTTTTTTTATTCAACGGCTTTTGTCAACAGGTGGCCACCGCACTGAATACGAATGGCGCACACATTATAAATTCGGGACACTATGACAACATAAAATTAATATTACCTGCCTGACATTTAATTCTCCCCACAAAAGTTCCTGAAATAGAGAAATTAATATTTCAAACTACTCTTAAATATTCCACATGCATACCATGTTTCCACTCTTTCGTCATTATGGAGCACAACTAAAACAGGTCTTAACAGCACAAGATCCAACGGCATAGTGCTGAAACGTGGCCGTTCTCTAGGTCCTCTCGCACCTGTGTCGAGGTGGGGGAAGACCATGCTACCGTATTGGTCAGCCACATTTCAGGCGCTCAAAGCTCAGGTAAATTTCATCTCTTTGGTCCCACCAAAGGTGGCCAAAGGATCGACTCAAAGATGATCATATATTCACATTCACTATCTGCGGTTAGCAGACGACCATACATTCATTCATTTCACAGACCTCACCAAACTGGATGTAGGGATTTATTTTGTGGGAGTGCACATGTGATCAATTAAATAAATAAATTGTCATTCTTTCCCACACTGGTATCCGGCTTCGCTGTATTAATTGAAATTGAGTTATTTCACAAAAAATGTGTTGTTCTGACAAAAATAATGAAGTATGTTGCACCTATTTTCAATGTCGGGCGGTACTGTACCCTTTCACCCAGACTCTGAAAGGCTTTGCGTATCTGTTTTAGCTGAGCTGTGTATCATAGAAACGTCTCTATGTGCTATTGCATTGCCCTATATGAAATATATATCACAAGTCATAATTTGGTGTAAATGTAATGATCCAATAATCAGCAATTCGATTTTTACTAATTGCACACCACATTCCTAACTGAGCGAGCGAATGTACTTGAGACAGAGCAACAGAAAACACTTCGGCCAAACAAGTCAGTGACCGTTGTCTGGGACCACGGTCTGGGTGCCGCGAGATTTTTGGAAATGAGATTGGCCCGGAACCCCAGAGGGCGGCAGGCATTGTCCTCTCACGTGTGTTCAGCAAAGGTGCTGATGACTCCGTCATCATGAAGGGGCCAGCATATCTGCAGTGCACAGCTCGGCACCACTGTAATACTTACGGTGAGCATATTCGTAGACTGGCAGAGTAGTTCAACTTGACTTGCACTGGTAATGAATGTCTGGACTTTCGGGTTTTAGTCACCAACTTCCAGTCATTGCTCCAACAGAGAATTACAGGATTGTTGAACTCCGACAGATAGTAAATTCTTCAGAGGGCAGGAAATAATTGATAGGGGCGTGAAACTGCTTTCCATTTAATCTTTGTGCAAATCTAGATAGATACAACTATCATATGCTTTTGATTACTCATTTTATAAGTTGATCCCATCAATGTGTTTATGAATGAGTACTGAATTTATTCGTTACTTCTGTTCGGCTTACTTCAAGTTGCAGGCTTTTAATCAGTCTCCAGGCCAATATTAGCGATCAGGTCAAAATCATAACCAGCATACTATTCCAGTAAGATAGCGTTAGAGAGAGTGAAATTTTGCGCTAATTCCCCATTTTAAGAGTTGTGCGTAGGGCCATAAATTTTGCGTTATCCACTTACCTTGGCGCACAAAATATTTAGAGGTGGCCTGAGCACACTTAGTTTTGGAAGGTTGGGAGAAATTTTACACGACGGGTTTTTGCGGGGTTGAAACATGGTTGCTAGCTCGGTTTTTTTCCCACCACGATATCCTCTCCTCTGCCAACTTCTTCGTCTCAGAGTGGCAACTGCAAGCCACGTCTTCAATTTTTTGCTGCGTGCATTCCAATGTCTGTTTTCCTCTACAATTCTTAGCTTTTACAGCTCCTTGTAGTACCATGAAAGCTATCCCCTGATGTCTTAACATATGTCCTACTGTGGGGCGATGGGTGGAATTAATTGCGATATATAAAATGTAGAATGTAATGTAGAAAAGATGCATTTCCCGGCCAATGCACCATATGTGGGGCGGCGGGTGGAATTATTGTTATATAATAAATATGTTGAATGTCTGTCCCGCGACGGCACGTGAAAATACGACATACGCAAACTGAAGATAGATCATTAAAGTCATCCCAGAATTAACACTTCACTCGAAAACGATTTCATGGTTACGCATATCCCGAGTAACTTATTACGGCATCCAAGGCTGCTTATAGCAATTATACCGATCGACGCGACTCCCGCCACAGATGGTGCACTAATCAGCGTCTGGAGAGAACTGGGGCCCTTTTCTCTCGCGCAGCGTTCTTATATATAAAGCCGCGGTGCGGACGGCTAAGGTAACGCCTGATCAAATCGGCTCTCCTGACTAGCCGCTGGGCTAGTAATGCACCACTTTAAGTTATCGAATAAATCATTGCTTCCTTTGCTGGTGGCCGATGAAGCTCTCAATTTAAATGTAGACTCAGCACACAGGTAAGTAATCATAATAAAAGTCTGACATGGCTAAGTCAAATATTTTGGGCGAGAGAATTAATTTAATTACACTACACGCAGTAGACGAGCTCTGAATTTACCCTTTGGAGATACGCTATCGCTATAGTTTTATAGTTATTCAGTTCAAACTTCTCACATCTTTATGATTATAGCGGATCTCCCTTCTACTCAAATTTAAACATCCTAGCTTTATTTACTCGCCTACTTAATCTATCTTGCTTCCTTAATTTTTAAGACAAAAACCAGAAAATCATGAATTTCAACTAAAATTTTAATTTGTGAGATCCAGAATACTGTTTCTACTAAATTATTATGAAAAAGGTATCTAAATATAAATTTTTAAGTTTCTAGCTCTTTTCTGTTGTGCCAATGATTTTTACAGAAAAATGTCCAAATTTCGAAAATGGTTAAAGTTATTGAACTAATATTCAACACATATTGATTTAGTATTACTCCTGACATGCTAGAAACGTTTCAGGTTATTTACTTGATTTTTAAAGTATTGCGCAACATTTATGACGTCAGAGCTAGTTACAGTGGACTGGCTGGCACACAATGGAAAGACTGATGTGAATTTTATACGGCGTGAGTAGGCTGCTTCCCTACACTACCACAGTGGCCCTTCTTCTTGCCCGTATTTTCCATATATTCCTTTCCTCGCCGATTCTGCAGAGAACCTCCCCATTCCTTACCTCAACAGTTCACCTAATTTTCTACATTCTTCCGTAGCACCGCATCTCAAATGCTTTGAGTCTCTTCTTTTCCGGTTTTCCCACAGCCCATGTGTCACTACCATTCAATGCTGTGGTCGAGATGTACAGTCTCCGAAATTTCTTCCTCAAATTAAGACCCATGTTTGATGATAGAAGATTTCTCTTGTCCAGGAATGATTTTTGCCATTGCTAGTCTGCTTTTTGGGTTCTCTTTACTCTGTCCATAATGGGTTATTTTACTGCCTAGGTATCAGAATTCCTAAATTTTCTCTACTTAGTGATCAACATTTCTGATGTTAAGCTTTCCTCTGTTATCATTTCTGCTACTCTCAATCCATATTCTATACTTATTAGATTGTTCATTCTATTCAGAGTATCATTTAAATCTTCTTCACTGACACTGAGGACAGCAATGTCATCAGCTAATCTTATCATTGACATCCTTCATGAATTTTCTTTTATTTCCCTCATTGCTTTTTCGATGTATAGATTGAACAGTAGGGGCGAAAGATTACATTCCTGTCTTATATCCTTTTTAATTCGAGCACTTTGCTCTTGGTCTTCCACTCTAATGGCTCCCTCTTGGCTCTTGCATATGTTGTATGTTACCCGTCTTCCCCTATAGCTTACTCCCATTATTGCAGAATTTCGAACATCTTACACCACTTGACATTGTCGAACGCTTCCTCCACGTCGACATATCCCGCAAAGGTGTTTTAATTTTTCATTAGTGTTGCTTCCATTATCGACCGCAACATCAGAATTGCGTCTCTGGTGCCTTCTTCATCTAACGCATCCTCAACTTTTTTTCCCAGTCTTCTGTATTTCTGTATACCCTTCTTGTAAGCAACTTGGATACTGTATGGATGATGCTTCTTCGAAAGTCAGATGGTATATCGCCTAGCTCATACATTCCACACAGCAACGTGAACCGCCGTTTTGTTGCCACTTCTTCCATTTATTTTAGAAATGTTATCTATCCCTTCTGCCTTATTCGATCTTAACTCTACCAAAGCCCCTTTTGATTCTAATACTGGATCCCCTATCTCTTGTATACCGACTCCAGTTCTTCTTCCGTCACGTCATCATAGAGACATTCGGTGTACTCTTTCCACCTACCCACTCTCTCCTCTGCATTTGACAGTGGAATTCCCTTTGCACTTATAATGGTACCACTCTTGCTTTTAATTTTACCAAAGATTGTTTTGAATTTCCTATATAGTGAGTCAACCCTTTCGACAATCACTTCTTTTTCGATGTCTTCACATTCTTCATGCAGCCATTTCGCCTTAGCTTCCCTGCACTTTCTACATTTACTTCATTTCTATGTGCCTAGTACTTCTGTTTTCCTGATTTTCCCTGATCATTTTTGTACCTACTTCTTTCATCGATAAGCGGCAGTATTTCATGTTATCCATGGTTGTTTCGCAGTTGTCTTCCTTGTACCTACCGCTTTTTTTTTTTTTCAAACTTCTGTGATTGCCCTCTTTAGAGACGTCCATTCCTCTTCAACTATACTGCCTACTAAGCTATTCATTATCGCAGCGTCCATAGTCTCAGAGAACGTCAACCGTATCTCTTCAGTCCTTAATGCTTCCGTGTCTCACATCTTTGCGCATTGATTCTTCCTGGCTAGTCTCTTAACTTGAGCCTACTCATCACCATTAGTAAATTGTGATCTCAGTCTAAATTCGCTTCTGGCTACACCTTACAAACCAGTATCTGATTTCGGAATCTGCCTCACCATGATGTAAGATAACTGAAATCTTCCCGTACCTCCCTGCCTTTTCCACGTACATCTCCGCCTCTTGTGATTCTTGAACAGGATATTCGCTATTACTACCTGAAATCTATTGCAGAACTCAGTCTTTCTCCTCTCTCATTCCTAGTACCAAGCCCACATTCTCTCGTAACCCTTTTTTCTAGACTTTCCCCTTCAACTGCATTCCAGTCCCCCATGACTACTAGTTTTACATCTCCCTTTACGTACTGAATTACCAGTTCAGTACCCTCATATAATTTCCCTATTTCTTCACCTTCTGCTTACAACATCGGCCTGTACGAGTATACCCGAACTATCGTTGTCAGTGTTAGTTTACTATCGATCCTTATGAGATCAACCTTATTTCTGAATTGTTCACAGTAACTCACTCTCTGCTCTGCCTTCCTATTCGTAACGAACCCTACTTCCGTTACACCATTTTCTGCTGCTGTTGTTATCCTATACTCATCTGGCAAGAAATCCTTGTTATCTTACCATTTCACTTCACTGTTCCCACCATATCTAGACTGAGCCTTAGAATTTCCCATTTCAGATTTGTATTGTGATCATACATTTATGCACACACGCAATTACTGGCGTGTAGCATAGTTGATCCTAATCTGCCGATGCCCTTTGAGCCAACACGAAAGTGGGGGACAGTGGTACTTTCTTCGGGAATTCTTTGCAAGCCGTCATGAAGGGCGACCCACGAATGTGTAGTTCTGGTCAGATGCGTTAAGAATTTAGAGTTCGGTTGCAGTATCTGCAGACGAAGGACGCGGACCTCATCGCCCCGTTTGAGATTTTCTTTAGTGATCTAGCTATGAAAAAAATGTGTGTGATACCTGTTGTACCAGCTAATTTCGTTAAAATGTCTAATTGGTTCCTCTATTTCAGTAGCTTTGATTGAGTGTGTTTACACATCAATTTTCGTAACGATTCTGATTTTATATGTTATTACTGAATGACAAGTATCGTCAGTGCTGACGTCTGTAACTTCTAACTAAATAAATAGCTGTGTAAAATTTATTTCAGTGACATGGGTGATTTTCATGGAAGCAGTGCAACATCTTCTCACTATCCATTGATAGAGAACATCGTAAGCCTGTGGAAGCCCGTATTATTCTTTAATTGATTCATTAATTTTTTCCCAATCCTTTTCATTGTACAACCTACTGCAGAAACAAAGCAATGTCTGTGTGGCTTGTGATTTTAGCTTCATCGAAGTAAGTTCGGTGTGTTGTGACCATGTCTAGAACAAGTTCTTTGTGTGAGGTGTCGAACTTAGTGGAGGGCTGTGGAGACAGTTAAAAGTACTTCTGCGCTTCCCCTTTTTCTTTAGCTTGTTGACAAAGCAGTTGAGATATCATAGTCAGATCCGTAAATGCATTTTCTCATTCATCAGTACTTCAACTTTCCTGTGAGCTTATAAAGAAAGAGGTTCTGAGGTGTGGGGTTGATCAGTTATTCTGTTATTCTGCGCAACGGATTAATCTGAGATGTACCCTTTACCCTGTGCCTCCTGTAAGCTGCAATTTCCACCCCCACACTACTACAGAAGTCAGACAGACGCTCCAAACGTTCTAAAGACAAATGCCTGAAAAACTTTCAGCAACAAATATCTTCTGGAGTCGTCCGCTGTAAGGAAATGACACAAAAATTCACAAAATTTCTTACGTAACTAGTGGGATACTTGGGTACTGGAGTAGTGCTAGTTAGTGTAACAAAAACATGAAACTAACGAAAGTTATTATTTATTTTGCAAAAATTCTGAGAAATCACAATGACACTTTTAGTTATGAATTGAACAAGTTATATCCTGGTTCTTTTCGGAATGTGATGTTACCTCTCAATGATAGGATTCATTAATGAAATTCTATACAAAGTTTAAGATGGTTGTTGGCTTGGCAGAATGGCTGAGAGGTGCACCTACTCAACTTGAATAATTATCCTTTAGAATGTTGCTACGTACGGTCGAGGCTGTCGCGTGTGAAATGCAGTGAAGTGTACTGTTGTGGAGGAAATATGGGGCTCGCAATAGCTGTAGCACACAATACCGTGAGCTGCGATGACTGCTGTCTGCGCCGCTCGCTGCTGACAAATAAGATAACTCTCGTTCTATCTGGATTGACCTTCGCCAACCAAACTCTCCCTATGCCTTGATGAAGTCAAGGATTCCTATTCGCCCCTAGTCTAACTATTGGTGTGGTACATCGGTCCGATAACCAGTCCACCGCGATGCTACTCAAAATTCGCTCACAGACATTTAACTATAACTCTGTCCATTCACACCGCACAATAAGTGTGTCGGCCAACACAGTGAACAACGCTTAATTGCAAGGACTCAACATAGAGTAGCAATTCGATTCGCTCTCGACAGAGGTGCTCTCCCAGTGAAGTACTGAGGACAGACTTGTTCGTCACTCCAAGAGCGACAACGGAACGGCGCATCTCCACGCCAGATGTGAAGGGATATATCTTTCGGTCTCTTCCATTACTCATTCACCTCACGGCGTCAGAAATATCGTCTGCCAATCAGCATTGCTCTTCTAAAACGGGAGAATGACGTTTCGTTTAGGGCGACCAATCTGGAAACCTGTAGCATTGGCGTTTGGCGTTTGCTGCCTCTCTGTGAAAATCTCTGAAACTGTGTGCTATGTGTAAGAAATGCGTAGGCTGGCTGCTTCCACACAATGTAGCGGAATTTGCTTTTAAGCTGAACATGGGGTTGTTCCCCCTTTCACTCGGGCCCACGCTGTCCGCTACACAGGTGGTCACCGGCCGTCACAGGCTGGGTCGTCCTTTGAAGGGACCGGCGTCCCGTTGTGTGGTTTCTCTTCTCAACTAAAAGCTTCTGTGACCGTCGTGTCTGGAATGTATGTGTGTACGCCAGCCTCTAGTATTTCAACCACGGTGCGCTTACTTGTTAATTGCATATCGTTTACATGGATTCATACAACACTGACTTTATCTTATCGAGTTTGGGTTCGAATGAAGCGTCTTGATGTGCGGAATATGATTGTGAGGGCGGAATATGTAAGCAATGAAGGGTAGGAGACCACGACGTCTTACAAGGTGGAGTTCTTATTATCCACATAGTCAAATGCTTGTACACTTTTTTAATTAATGGTTTATGCACTTACACAGATACCCAAACATTTCTCTTGCATAGGTTGCCTGTACAAGGAATAATCTGTCTCCACTGAAGTATACGTATTTCCAGATTTTAACTTTTCAGTTGATTATTCTGTTCAGTCTCCACTCTCTTTACTGCAATGCGAATTAAATATACACTGAAGCGCCAAAGAAACTGGTATAGGGATGCATATTCGAACACAGAGATATGTAAACAAACAGAATACGGCACT
This sequence comes from Schistocerca piceifrons, assembly GCF_021461385.2. Classification (NCBI taxonomy): domain Eukaryota; kingdom Metazoa; phylum Arthropoda; class Insecta; order Orthoptera; family Acrididae; genus Schistocerca; species Schistocerca piceifrons. The sequence continues at coordinate 631,741,491 of NC_060138.1, read as the reverse complement.
GAGGTCGGCAACGCCTATATGAGACAACAAGTATCTGGCGCAGCCCTTAGATCGGTTACTGCTGCTACAATGGCAAGTTATCAAGATTTAAGTGAGTTTGAATGGGATGTTATAGTCGGCGCATGAGCGATGGGTCGCAGCATCTCCGAGGTAGCGGTGAAGTGAGGACTTTCCCGTACGACCATTTCACGAGTATATCGTGAATATCAGGAATACGGTAAACCATCAAATCTTCGACTTCAATGCAGCCGGGAAAAGATACTGCAAAAACGGGACAAACGACGACTGAAGAGAATCATTCAACGTGACGAAGGTGTAACCCTTCAGCAAATTGCTGCAGATTTCAGTACTAGACCATCAACAAGAGTCAGCGTGCGAAACATTATCAGTGTGGGCTTTCGGAGCCGAAGGCCCATTCTTGTAACCTTGATGACTGCACGACACAAAGCTTTACGCCTAGCCTGGGCCAGTTGACACCAACATTGGACCGTTGATGGCTGGAAAAAAGTTGCGTGGTCGGATGAGTCTCATTTCAGATTGTATCGAGCGGATGGAGGCTCTGTAGTGATTTTTGGCGTGTGTAGTTGGAGTGATATTGGACCCTTGATGAGACTTGATACGACTCTGACAGGTGACACGTACGTAAGCATTCCGTCTGATCACCTGCATCCATTCATGTCTATTGTGCATTCCGACGGACTTAGGCAATTCCAGCAGGGCAAGGCGACACCCCACACGTCCAGAATTGCTACAGAGTGGCTCCAAGAACACTCTTCTGAGTTTAAACACTTCCGCTGGCCACCAAACTCCGCAGACATAAACATCATTGAGAATATCTGGGATGCCTTGCAACGAGCTGTTCAGAAGAGATCTCTACTCCCACGTACTCTTACGGATTTATGGACAGCCCTGCAGGATTCATGCCGTCAGTTCCCTCCAGCAGTACTTCAGACATTAGTCGAGTCCATGCCACATCGTGTTGCGGTACTTGTGCGTGCTCGCGGGGGCCCTGTACGATATTATGCAGGTGTACCAGTTTCTTTGGCTCTTTAGTGTATTAACCAGGTAGTAAGTTTCACATACAAGTTTCACATCTCAACTTGCTACAGGATTGTTTACTTAACAATACAGTTAGAATGTGTAATTAAAAAACTTTTGAGGTGTTTTGCCACAACTACTTTACTTGGTATGGCTGAATAAAATGAAGATAGTGCCACAGTTAATAGAAGACCCTCGTGGAAGCAGGTCAGATTGGGGCTGCTGAGTTGAAGTTACATCAGGAGCGACCTGTTGATCCAAGAAGTACCGGTACTGTCAACACACACGGGGCAGTTAGCACATGTAGTGGCCCAGCGGGGACACTAGAGTCATAAAATCATCGACACAGTGGAAAGGCAGAGCTACTGCTACACGTCCAAGCCGTGGCTCTGTTGTGGCTTACATGCCAGCAATCGATGCATTGACAAAGCAGGGACGAACCGAGCCCGTATAAATTCTCCTCATTTCTTGACAGAAGTATGCAGTCTGACACCCGCCAGCTTTGACTAAAGTCTATGCTAGTCTTCGAGTTGAGGCGTCACAATGGAATTGGTGTCCACTGTCCCCTCTCATTGTACTCCTCGTTCACAATTGTGTAACTTAAAATAATTAAATAAACGTAAGAAAGGAATAGCATATCCATTTTCATGGACAATTTTATTAGATAATGGAGTTGAAAACCGCAACCTGATCCGAGTAACGGCTCACGGAAGATTTACGTTTGAATTAGCCTGATCGAATTTAGTTCACGACTGCGACAAGTCATCGGTGCACGGTCGCAGCCGCCGCATCTACAAAGTTTTAACTTTGGTTGATGGGTGCAAAATGTGTCCTAAACCATAAATACTGCGGAGTTTGTAGTAACGGGCACCCTTTCTTTCCACACAGTTGGACTAACACAGAATAACACAAACAGTTAGAGAAAAAGTAGAGCCAGCTAATGTTACGGATTCTTGGTTAGGAAAGAGGTAAACTCCTGGCAGATGTTCTGCAAAGGTCTCACTTCCAGGTATCGATGGAAGGTATTCCAATAGAAAACGCTGAGAATTATTAAAGGTATTAGCATGACATCATTTTCGCTTTGGTGGAGCAGGAGGCATGAGAACACACCATTGTTCAGGAGAATGTGGCTGGGGTCTGAAGGGAGCAAGGTATCGCGAGACGGCTCCGCACTATGCAAAATAAGCTTTGTCTTTGCGTATATTAATTAATTAAAGTTATGGAAAGTCAAGTAGCGTAGGAAGTGAATTTGTTTGGTTTCGCGACATTCTCAGGCCCTTCTACGACGTCAGACAATGCGCAAAGCTTCGGTAGTCGCGATGCCATAGCCACAATGCAAGGAAGCAAGTTGTTTATCTTTACTTTACCGCTATGTGCTGTCTCATAGTTGTGTAATTAGTGTTGTTGGTGACACGGAAGGAATTTAGTCTCACTTTGTGTTGGTTTCGCAAGTGGAAGCGTTTGCAAAGCTATCCTGGCAGTGCGTCGTATCAAGTCCATCGTGGCAGGTACAGTTTAACGAATGTGTATACATATGTAACGTGAGTCAGGAAATGGGAATTTCTGTAAAACAAGTATCCACACGATGGCGTTTGTAGCAGCATGGACTGTTGGCGCGGAGACCAGTGCCGTGGCGTCCCTCAGTACTTCAGTGGAGAAACGCACGCTGACAATGGTAAACCAAACTACATCTTTGGACACAAGAGTGGGACCACGTTATGTTTTCAGACGAGTATTAGTTCTACATACAGCATCACAGTGGATGTATCCATCTACGGATGGTCCTAGTAGATCAGACAGTGTTTGTCATGTCATGAGGCCGCGCGGGGTTAGCCGAGCGGTCTGAGGCGCTGCAGTCATGGACTGTGCGACTGGTCCCGGTGGAGGTTCGAGTCCTCCTTCGGGGATGGGTGTGTGTGTTTGCCCTTAGGATAATTTAGGTTAAGTAGCGTTTAAGCTTAGGGACTGATGACCTTAGCAGTTAAGTCTCATAGGATTTCACACACATTTGAACATTTTTGTCATGTCATGAAGGTCCAGCATCTGTCCTGTTGGTATACAGTGACAGTGGGGACACACACAGTCACCTTTGTTTCACATAGCTAGTAAACTGATCAGCAGCCATATCTGATATGTTTAGGCTGATGGTCGTGCCGACCTACCTGGCCAGCCGAGCACAGTAGCGCGCCATTTCTGGGTCACAGGGAGGCGAGGCAGCTCCAGACTGAATCCGCCTCTCAGATTAACGAGAGGGATAGTGAGCCAGCCAACCTAGATGTGATTTTTAGGCGATTTCTGTATCCAGTTAGGAAAATGCTGGGCTAGTACACTTTAAGCATTCAGAAAACGTTACGAAACATGAACAGGTGATCTACACCAGACGTGGTTGAGTACATCTACATCTACGTTTATACTCCGCAAGCCACCCAACGGTGTGTGACGGAGGGCACTTTACGTGCCACTGTCATTACCTCCCTTTCCTGTTCCAGTCGCGTATGGTTCGCGGGAAGAACGACTGCCGGAAAACCTCCGTGCGCGATCGAATCTCTCTAATTTTACATTCGTGATCTGCTTGGGAGGTATAAGTAGGGGGAAGCAATAAATTCGATACCTAGTCCAGAAACGCACCCTCTCGAAACCTGGACACCAAGCTACACCGCGATGCACAGCGCCTCTCTTGCAGAGTCTGCCACTTGAGTTTGTTCAACATCTCCATAACGCTATCACGCTTACCGAATAACCCTGTGACGAAACGCGCCGCTCTTCTTTGGATCTTCTGCATCTCCTCCGTCAACCCGACCTGGTACGGATCCCACACTGACGAGCAATACTCAAGTACAGGCCGAACGAGTGTTTTGTAAGCCACCTCCTTTGTTGATGGACTACATTTTCTAACCACTCTCCCAATGAATCTCAAACTGGCACCCGCCTTACCAACAATTACAGATTCCTTCCCACGGAGGGGGGCGGTAACAAGGAGGCCATCCGGCCATTGACTTCGCTGCCGAAACCGATGTAACAGTGCCGATCTCATGAATAAATGGGAAAAGACAAAGAAGAAGAAGAAGATGATGATGATGTCTCATCGCTGTGCCTTATCTTCGTGGTCTACATGGTGCTATGTTTCAACAAGATAACGGGAGACAGTACGTTTTCCCGTGCTGCCCTGAGCCTACTTCGATAGAGAGTGTGTTGTACTGTCGCCCTGGCCAACACGCTCTGCCACTGGTCATAGGTTGCTGAGAGACACGCGCGGCACCACTTGCCATCCAAGTCAGAGGCATTGTTGCTGCCAGAGATGGTAGTTCCGCGTACTGCATGCCTCACACTGTACTCCACGGGCACACCAAAGACAACCTTGTATTCTTCCTGGTACAGTGTATACGCACAATAATTTCATTATTAGCTATCGTTCCTTGTGTTATAATTTTAAAGGTCAGCAGGGGATTTTACGCAGGTGTGGTGGACTGGCCTCTCTGATGTGACTGAGCTGTCGGCACGGCGGCAGGCATTGGCCAGCATTCCAGAGCGAGAGCAGAGCAGCGCTGGTCGTGAGTAAGCGCACCCAGTGCCGGCGGTGTTTGCGCTGGCAGCGCGCGCCCGCTATTTGCCTGCGCCGCGGCCTGCCGTGCACCCCGTCCCGTCCCGTGCCGTCCCGCTCTGTTTGCACGGCGGGTGCCGCGCGCCGCTCTCGCGCTGCCATATGAGCCCCCCCCCCCCCCCCCCCCATCCCCGCCCCCTCCCACTGCCGCTGTTGCAGTTCATTTCCTTCGGGACAAATACCACTGTCCCAACCACAACGCCGGGCAATGCGCGCCCTCTATCGGTCCACAATTCACGACGCGCCGCGGTCACCAGTCGTTCGATTTGGCCTCGCTAGCGGCTTCATTAGAGGACTCCTTTCGGTGCAGTTAGCATTTAGAACTTCGGGAAGTCGTACCTCACGCAGATAAGCACATGTGCTCCACTCCCATTCACTGATAAATCTCCCAGTTAATAAATCTGTAATCCCTGCTGTTGCTCAAAAGTAACGGCCGTAGCGACAGGAGTATGTAGCGTCTCCCTTAGTAATTTTCATGGCAAGCGAAGTTCCTCCCGCAAATACCGTAAGTCGTTCCTTACGTAAAGTTACATATGGGGGCGAATGAACTGCAAGAGTAAATCCTAAGAGATCTGTCTATCTCATGTCTTCTCTTCTACAGATGTTCTATTCGTTATCTCCTCCATTGGTCCCAGATGTTTGGTTAAGAAATAAACAATAAAATCTAGGTCTAGGATGATACAGGTAATGGCGGTCACTACTTTTATTTTTATAGATAAACTCCAAGATGTAATAGGAAGTATACCATCACATTTTGTTTCCCTTTTTTTTGGGTGTAATGAGAAAACTTAATTCACACGCCAACTTATCGCCGATCGAGAGTCAATAAACTCATGACGGCGATGTCTATTTATGGCTCCGAGCACGGAATCAAATTAAATGCTCAAATGTGTGTGAAATCTTATGGGACTTAACTGCTAAGGTCATCAGTCCCTAAGCTTACACACTACTTAACCTAAATTATCCTAAGGACAAATACACAGCCCATACCCGAGGGAGGACTCGAACCTCTGCCGGGACCAGCCGCACAGTCCATGACTGCAGCGCTTAGACCGCTCGGCTAATCCCGCGCGGCTCAAATTAAATAACTACTGTCTCTCTCCTCCGACTTATGGCTGCGGCAGAGTCTTCCTGACAAGACTACGGCAGGCTGCTCCGCCCGCGCAATGTACACTGTAGTCTGTCAGCGCTCGGCTATTACTGTAATGCTCTTCACGTTACTTTTATTCATCATACTACGTTCTAAACCTGATTATCTTATCAGAATGGTTACAAATCCAGTACGACTATAGCTTCCAGAAAGAGCAGCTTATAATTTCAGTGTGTCAAATATTAATTACTTTATCCAACTTTCCACCAATTTCCATGCGATTTTTTTAATACATTTCATCCCAGGATCTCAATCTCGACTCTAAAGACTCGTTCCCACCCTCCTGGCTCCTGTGTCTGACATTCATCGTGCTGGAGCAAAGTATGTCTATCTCGCCATTGCTGAAACAAAATGGTGATAGGAAGTGGCATAAACGTCATGAGTTTTTTATTCAACCATACGTCGCTTACAAAATGATATTAAACATGGCATCTTCATAGGAAAAGGAAACACTTTTTTCTAAATATCAACTAATTCATGCATATAGTAATATTATCTTACCGAAAAATACGTTAACATTGCCCATGCTCTCTTCTATCGCATCACTGGTCACTGCGCACACTTAACACACACACACACACACACACACACACACACACACACACAAACACACACGCGCGCGCGCGCGCGCGCGCATTCGGCATCAGAGGCCTTTGACGATACTTCTGTCGTTTTATCTAATTCTTTTCGATGTCCTCTTGCACCGCCCGAAAAACTTGTCGGTACTTCACACCAGAGAATGAGACGTTAAGCTCAATAGAATAGAAAGAGGTCACTAATTAATCCTGAGAATAGGATTATACAAAAATGGTTCAAATTGCTCTAAGCACTATGGGACTAAACATCTGAGGTCTTTACTCCCCTGGACTTAGAACTACTTAAACCTAACTAACCTAAGGACATCACACACATCCATGCCCGAAACAGGATTCGAACATGCGACCGTAGCAGCAGCGCGGTTTCAGACTGAAGCGCCTAGAACCGCTCGGTCACAGCGGCCGGTAGGATTTTACAGCAAGAGCTACTATACCGTGAAAATACACTACAGAATGTCCGTTGTTTATTACTAAAAATATTAATTATTTACTATTTCCGACTCTGTGTTATCTAAATAGTCGTCCACTATCTAATATGAATTACCTAAAAGGTATACCTTAACTGAATTTTTAAATATTTGGATTTTAGCTTTCTCTTTAATTTCCTTATGCAATTTATTGTACAGTTTTATTCCCTTCTACATCTGCAACGACACAGGTATTCCACAAGCCACCGTGCGGTGGGTGGCCGAATTCTTCTGCTGTACTAGTCATTTCCTTTCCTGTTCCACTCGCAGACAGAGCGAGGGAGAAACGACTACCTATATACCTCCGTATTCCGTATAAAAATATGGCATTTTGTCATTTCTGTTTCTTTAGTCTTCGTAACTATAGGTTTAGTTTAACTCTTGTTCCATGATCATCGTAGTCACTAAAACTTCATACTTACAGAAGTAGTATACAGAATTTTCGTGTAGTTTGATATTAGGATCTCCAGTTCTGAAATATGGAAGTATCACCTGGAATTGTTGTGGCATTTCTACTCATCCACTTCACGGCAAATAACTGAAGTAACACATGCAGCCTGTAACTACTATGAGGTGTTGAGTGGGCCTCGCTTGTGAGCGCACAGCAACTCTTCTAGCTTGCCGGAGGGTAGAGCTAACCAGGCGCACTCCAAAAGTGATGACCTTGCAGCTCGTCGTCTCGTCGCACACAGGTAGCGCAAGCACCAGGGCCTTCTCACAGCACTGCATGAAATGAATGCCCATATCTGGTAGTGCTTCAACGTTACTATAAAAATGTTCAACACTATGGGATGTCATGTGCTCTCATTACCAAAATGCATAATATGCTTTGTTGTTCTTGTGGTGTGCACACCAGTGACTGGATTGTTTCAAATCTCCAGCTAGTCTATCCTTGCAAACTTCCGTATAGCTACTGCAACCTTTTCATCAGGCATCAGTTTTCTGACAGATTGGATGCGGCCCGCCACGAATTCTTCTGCTGTACCAACCATATGAGTAACAGTTGCAGCCCACGACGAATTCTTCTGCTGCAACAACCATGTGAGTAACACTTGCAACACACGTCCTCTATTATTTGCTGGATGTATTCCAGTCTCTGTCTTCCTCTACAGTTTTTGCCCCTTACAGCTCCCTCTACCGTGCAAGCTATTCCCTGATGTCTTAAAGGATGTCCTATCTTCCTCTCCCTTCTTCTTTTCAGTGTTTTCCGTATACTGATTTCCTCACTGATTCTCTAGAGAACCTCCACATTCCTTACCTTATCAGTCCACTTAGTTTTCAACATTCTCCTGTAGCACCACATCTCAAATGCTTCCATTCTTTTCTTTTCCGGTTTTCTCACAGCCCATGTTTCACTTCCATACAATGCTCTGCTACAAACGTGCATTCTCAGAAATTTCTTAGTCCCATTGAAACATGTATTTGATACTAGTAGATTCCTCTTGTCCAGGAAGGCCTTACTGCCAGTGCTAGTCTGCTTTTGATGTCCTCCTTCCTCCGTCCGTCAACGATTATTTTGCTTCCTAAGCAGCAGAATTCTTTACCTTAATCTACTTTGCGATCACCAGGTCGGATGTCAAGTTTCTGACTGTTCTCGTTTGTGCCACTTCTCATTACTTTCAGCTTTCTTCGATTTATTCTCAACCCATATTCTGTACTCCTTAGACTGTTCATTCTGTTCAACAAATCCTGTAATTCTTCTCCAATTTTTACTGACGATAGCAATGTGATCAGCGAATCTTATCATTGAATTTTAATACCACTCTTGAACCTTCCTTTTATCTAGGTCATTGCTTCTTCGATGTACAGATTGAGCAATAGAGATGAAAGACTACATCCCTGTCTTACTCTCTTTGAATCCGAGAAATTCGTTCTTGGTCTTCCATTCTAACTGTCCACTCTTGGTTCTTGAAAATATTACGTATTATCCGTCTTTCCCTGAAGCTTCCCCCTATTTTTCACAGAATTTCGAACTTCTTGCCCCGTTCTACATTGTCAAACACTTTTTCCAGGTCGACAACTTCTATGAAAGTGTCTTTTTCTTTTTAGTCTTGCTTCCATTATCAACTGTAACGTCAGAATTGCCCCTCTGGTGCCTCTACCTTTTCTAACGTCAGTTTGATCATCATCTAACATATCTTCAATTTTTTGGAAATTTGTGTTAAGGTCTTATGGGACCAAACTGCTGAGGTCGTCGGCCCCTAAGCTTACGCACTACTTAATCTTAAGGACGACACCCACATTCATGCCCGAGGGAGGACTCGAACCTCCGGCGGGGGCAGCCGCGCGGACCGTGACAAGGCGCCCTAGATCGCGCGGCTACCCCGCGCGGCTGACATATCTTCAGTTTTCTTCCTCGTTCTTCTGTATATTATTCTTGTCAGAAACTTCGATGAATGAGCTATTAAGCTGATTGTGCCATAATTTTTGTACTCATCGGCTCTTGTCATCATCGGAACTGTGTGGTCGATGTTTTTCTGAAAGTCAGATGATGAATAGACGTTTTGTTGCCACCTTCCCCAATGGGTTAGAAACTCTTTTATCTACACCTTCTGCCTTATTCGTTCGTAAGCCTTCCGAAGCTATTTTAAACTCTGGTTCTAATTCTGGGTCCCCTATCCCTTCTATATCGACTCCTGTTTCTTCTTCTATCACGTTATCAAAAAGTGTCCCTCTCATAGAGGGCTTAAAATCCCACTCTTAATGTTACAACCCTTGCTTTTAATTTTACCCTCCCGTATCAGGATGATTTCCCTGCATTCTGCACTATTATAAATTGAACTACCAACTTCCTGACGATTGAACATTTTTATCATGATTGGACAAAGAACGTTCGATCATCTACTGATTATCACTTAAAATAAATTACGAAATAAATATGCATCCCTCAAGATGTAGCTCTAGAGGGTGCGAAACTAGGCGGATCATAAACAAAGATTTATCACACAGCTGAAGCGGTCTTTTTGACCATCGTACAATACTTCGTGCTAGAGGAAAAAAAAATGCAAACTTTCAAAGCAACTGGGATATATTCGCTGCTAGTACAAGCGCTAAACATTTCTCAAATAATTCCAAATTGAATTTATTTTCGATCATTTTCAAAAATTTGTCAGTGTTGGCTTGATAGCAGTGTAGGGCATTAAAGCAGTCAACGCATTTAACAGCTGACTGACAGTTCGTCGTGATGATAAATAAAATGTTAGAAATTGGTAATAGTAAAAGACAGTAAAGTGCGTTAAAGAAAAATGTCATCAAATTAGTGATTGATTATCTGTCTATATAAAACACCTTGTAAAACATCCATGGAACGCTCATAATGTCATGTATTGACAAAATAGCATGAATATTTACAATTTTTTCCATGATTTACAAGAAGTTCATTGATTCTAAACCATGCAATGGCCACTCTGAGATGATCAACACTTTGATGCCGTAGTGCTGCTAAGTCTTTTTTAACTGTGACATTTATTTATTTATTTAGCATACGGCACAGTACATCATATAAATTAATTATGTGTAGTCTACAACACAGACATTAAGAATGCGTATAAGACATGCAGGTCATTTAGAAAGGAAAAGAGAATAGCGGTAGAAATTCATAAGACGTATACAACCACAACATATACATGGGAACACAACATATCCCAATGCCCATGTTGCTGATGAATTCTACTGCCATTTCGGTATCGTGAAGAATGCGGAACGAAGGGCAGGCTGCCAATGGGCAATCTTCAACTATATGTTTTGCTGTTTACCGAGAAGCACCATGCTCACATTTGGGAGAACCAGTTTTTCCCCATCTATGCAGTGAGTCAGCACATTTACCGTAGTTCGTTCGTATTCTACTTAGAGCAGCGCAGATTTTCGAAGTTTGTCGAAACCGGGTGGTGTGGTGGGGAGACAAAGCATATTATGTTTGGTCCACTACTTTTTCTAGAGATTACTTAGACTGAATCCATCTCCATCCAAAATTGTTGCACTCTTGAGACGTCGATGTCTAGAGGCAGTCTGGCTCTCCATCGCCGGGGATGTCTTGATGGATGTGTAGGAGGTTGTTGTTGACCTTTTGAGTTATACGAGGATTGGAACTTAAATAGTGACAACCATTTATTCACACCCGACACAAAAGAGTTACATGTTCGCACCTGTTACTGTCCTTCAAAGTAGTCACCAGCGTTGTGTAGAACCCGTTGCCAGCGATGTGGAAGGCGTAGTATACCGGTAGGAGAGTCTGTTCTGTTGATGGTGCGAATGGAGCGGTCTACTGCCTGTCGAATCTCTGGAACAGTTCTGAAGCGAATTCCACGAAGTGGTTCCTTCATCTTCGGAATGAAATCAAAGTCACAAGGACTTAAGTCCGGGGAGTATGGTGGATGGTACAGTACTTCCCAGTCCTGTCGACCGAACAGAGCAGCCACAGCTTGCGCTGTAGACGCCCTCGCATTGTCGTGCAAAATGATGGGTGGGCTGCGCAGAAAGTGTCGCCGCTTCTTCGCAAAGCTGGTCGCAGGTGATGCTCCAAAAACGAACAGTATTGAGGAACGTAATGCGTTCGGATAGCACCATCATAGTCGTACGCGAGAAACATCATAACTTTAGACCGCTCCACTCGTATCATCAACAGAACAGGCTCTGCTAACGGTGTACTACGCCTTCCACATCGCTGGCAACGGGTTCTACACAACGCTGGTGACTATTTCGAAAGACAGTAACAGATGCAAGCAAGTAATTGTTTTGTATCGGTGAATAAATAGTTGCCACTATTTAAGTTCCAACCCTCGTGTAAGAAGTGATTTCTCTCGTTTCATATGGGAGCAGCTGTACTGCTTAGTGCAGGTAGCCAATAGGTTGCGGTCGCCTTGTTATACACCAAGGTGACAAAAGTCATGAGATACCTCCAAATATAGTGTAGGACCTCTTTTGCCTTGCGTAGTGCAGCACCTCCACGTGGCATGGACTCAAGTCGTTGGAAGTGCCCTGCAGAAACATTGAGACAAGCTGCCACTATAGGCGTCCATAATTGTGAAAGTACTGCCGGTACAGGCTTTTGTGCACAAACTGACCTCTCGATTATGTCCCACAAATATTCGACGGGATTCATGTCGGGCGGTCTGGGTGGCCAAATCATTCATTCGAATCGTCCAAAACAGTCTTCAAACCAATCGTGAACTATTATTGCCCGATGACACAGCGCATCGTCGCCCATAAAAATTGCATCGTTGTTTGTCCATGAATGGCTGCAAATGGTCTCCAGGTAGCCCAACATAACGGATTTCAGTCGGTGATTGGTTCATTAGGACCAAAGGACCCAGTCCATTCCAATTAAATATAGCTCACACCATTATGGAGCCACCACAATCTGGCACAGTGCCTTATTGAATAGCCGGCCGCGGTGGTCTCGCGGTTCTAGGCGCGCAGTCAGGAACCGCGCGACTGCTACGGTCGCAGGTTCGAATCCTGCCTCGGGAATGGATGTGTGTGATGTCCTTAGGTTAGATAGGTTTAACTAGTTCTAAGTTCTAGGGGACTGATGACCTAAGATGTTAAGTCCCATAGCGCTCAGAGCCATTTGAACCATTTGAACCTTGTTGAATACTCGGGTCCATGGCTTCGAGGGATCTGTGGCACACTCGAACCCCACCATCAGCTCTTATCAGCTGAAATCGGGACACATGTGACCAGGCCACGGTTTTCCAGTAGTGTAAGGTGAAGCCGATATCTTCGGTCACGAGCCCAGGACAGGCGCGGCAGGCGATGTTGCGCTGTCAGCAAAGGCACTTGCGAAGGTCGTCTGCTGCCATAGCCCATTAACGCCAGACTTCGCCGCGCTGTCCTAACGGATACGTTCGTCGTACACCCAACATTGATTTCTAGCCGTTCTTTGACGCAGTGTTGCTTGTCTGTTAGCACTGACAGTAGCACCGACAACCCTACGCCAACACTGCTGCTCTCGGTAGTTAACTGAAAGCCGGCAGGCTCTGCGTTGTCCGTGGTGAAAGATAATGCTAGAACTTTGGTATCCTTAGCACACTCCGACACTGTGGATCTCGGAGTATTGAATATCCTAAGGATTTCCGAAATGGAATGTCCCATGTGTGTAGCTCTAACTACCACTACACATTCAAAACCTGTTACTCGTGTCGCCATAATCACTTCGAAAACCTTTTCACATGGATCACTTGAGTACAAATGCGGGTCCACCAATGCACTGCCCTCTTCGTGTACGCGATAGTACGGCCGTCGGTATATGTGCACATCTCTATCCCATGACTTGCGTCACTTCAGTGTGAGATGCACAGTTTGCTTTAGTTGGGCATCGATGGGACTAGTGTGAGTACAGTTGGGCCAAACAAGTGCCCAATACTCCGTTCTCGGGTGGCTAGAGCTAAGACCAAGCTGAAGTTCATAGCGCCTGAAGAATCCCATGACGCACAAGTTTCTGCAAAATGTTGTTGCGAGGTCTAAGTTCGGCACCTGTGTCTCACACTGACTGTCGAGACAGATTGATCTAGCCAGGGTATCACCTAAATATTCAGAATCTCCATTGTGGAACAGCAATTTGTTCTCAAAGCAAATAGTGGGATCTCTATTGGCCAACTTATTGTTGAGATGGAATTTACAGACTTCGGTATTTGTATCACTGGATTGCTATCTCTAGAAGCGAAAGTAGTTCCCAATAGCTTTCGGAAAATGTGGTATCATTTATATATATGGACTTGACAGAGTACAGAGTAGACACTCGATGGTTTTGCCTATCGTATTTTCATATACAGAAAATAACTAAAACAATGTAAGACCTAAATGGAGGCTATTTTGCCAGAAGCCTGCACCGCCTTGACCACGCGCTGCCTGCCGGCGCCGCCCGCGCCCTGGACCGCCTTTGCTCTTTGCGGCGGCAGAAAGTGCTGTGCCTTTGTTGCGCGCTGCTCCTTGCGCCATTGTGGCGGCTAATGCCGGCAATTACCCGCCTGCTAATGCGTCGCCCTTTGTCTCGCGTCAGCCGCTTTTAATGACGGATCGGCCGGGCAGTTTTTACAAGGGGCAGCCCAGCCGGGCCCGCGCGCCGCTGCCGCTATCGGGATTACGAGCGACCCGCGGACTCCGCCAGATTAGATTCGGCTCGCCCGGGGGTTTAGCGAGGGCTAGGGAAGCAGGGGGTTGCGTGCTGACTTCACCTGGATCCCTCACGAGAACAACGGGACGGGGCAAAGCTGGCGGAATACTGGCCCAGAAAGCGGTCAACACTGAGCCGTCAGATGAGGCACGGCTAAAACTTCTCGGCCGAGCACACAGACATCTCAGACGTCGGGCCGCGTCAACTTGTTACACAAGAGAGTGTTTCGGCCGCTGTTGCTAGTATCGTTCATCGGGACACTGTATTTAGTAAGCACACCGTATGAAAAATTAACCCCCGGAAGACGTCACATTAATAACGCGCTACACTGCCTCTAGCATTTATAATGGCCTCATTTCTACAATCCGAAGGTTTCAACAGATATGCTGTACTAATTGACGAGTAGCTCCCGTAGCGCTACCAAATTGCGGGGGCCATGATTCCTATGCTTCAGCCGTTTTTCTTCGAATTTTCCCGGCGGATAGGGTGTGTAATCGACCCACTAATATTTCTGCCGATATTTCGGCTTTTGACCGTAGTCATCTTAAAAGCTAGTGACTTTCGCAAAAACAGGTCGTTTTCTACAGAATCCAGAAGAAGCGTGAAGTGGATGTGATTTTCCACCCACCGGCCAAGACGGCACCTCTTCTGAGATCTGTGAAAAATGATTGCTTTTACGGTTCAAAAATGGTCCAAATTCCTCTGAGCGCTATGGGACTTAATATCTGAGGTCATCAGTCACCTAGAACTTAGAACTACTTAAACCTAACTAACCTAAGGACATCTCACACACACATCCATGCCCGAGACAGGATTCGAACCTGCGACCGTAGCGGTCCGCGGTTCTAGACTGGAGCGCCTAGAACCGCTCGGCCACTCCGACCAGCTGCTTTTACGGAAGGTGGGTATTTATTAAATTCCTTAACACGGTGATAAAAGCTACCCAGGACAAAACAATACGCCTCGTACAAGAACGGTGCACTAAACCCCAGTGGAAAGCTCGACTTCTACCGCCCAACTAGTCTGCGATGCCTGAACTTTGTATTTCCACGGGCTACTCGATGGATTACAAGAAAGTCAAGATACTGGCCAGAGCTCCACCTTATGATTGCTTTTACGGTTCAAAAATGGTTCAAATTCCTCTGAGCGCTATGGGACTTAATATCTGAGGTCATCAGTCACCTAGAACTTAGATTATTCAGTGTGATTCAGTGGTCAGGGAAGTTTTAGAAATTGGCAGACAACTTGATGAACCCACATGAGGCTTTGCACGTCGACAAATCATGGAAACCACCCACCTCACGCCTGAGCTTTAGAGGAATTATTTTCCCGTGTCTTCGCTGCTTGCAATTCCTACAGTGGCATCCATTTTAATAATGAAACCACTTAATTCGGAAGCACTGTGGATTTTCCGATTCGGCGCTTGCTATGTTGTTGTTTTTTTGTTTTTGTTTTTTTAGGCGTATAAACTTTTAGCTACGAATTTTCATCAGGCCAGGAGCGTCTGTGTGTAGCCATGTAAACACAACCGTTGCTGGAAGGTGGAACTGTCCATACCTGCTTGTCGAAACTGTTGAAATAAACATCTTGCTTCATGTTGACGGCAACCTGAATCATGTGGTCCAATTAATAATAGGAAACCACAGACCCTCCCCAAAACATCACAAAACCATCTTCGACTTCAGCCTCTACTCACTACGGATTGAACACCGCACTGGTCCTTCGGTGTGCTAGACACATCACTTGAAATGAAGCAGAGCTGCGACTTACCTGACCACACTACACGTCTCGAGTCACCTACGGTCTAGTTTCTGTGTTGCTTAGTGTAGTGAAGAATACAGTTTTATGTGTGTTACCAAAGCACTTTTTGCGTCCATTAAACACAGTTATGTTCGAAATATTCGCTCGGAAAATGGTTCATGTGGACCCGCGTTAATTGGCTTCGGCAATTTCTTTCGAGTTTAAAATCGACTGTCATTGACGTGGCGTTCCGCTCGTGTCTGGTACCTGTCGGTTGCAATCGTTTTACGACTGCGGTTCTTATTCCTTGGAACTTGGATGTGGGTGGTGTACCATTCCTTGCAGACACATTGAGAAGTCCGCGTTGATACACCAATAAATCGCACAACTTCTGCCATTCTGTCACGTCTCCATGCCCATTCAATTTACTGTGTTGATTCCGTACAGCCGACTGGCACGTACACACTTCACTGACGTTGCTTACGTCAGAGCAGGGAGATCGCACCGTAATCTGCTGTTTCCTGGCCGCCCATCTGTACTGTCCCTGTTCGCATTTGCAGTCGCCTCAGCCAATTTCCAGCTGCCAGGGCAAGTATATTTTTCATTAATCCTCCTGAATGGGTGGTGGTCGGAGCCGCCTAGACGAATTTTAAGGGCGAGTAATTCCCCAACAACGCCGGTGTCTCCAACACTCTATGCAGAGTAATTTCTAAAGGACATTCCATAGAACAGCACCTTGCAGAAGCTCTTATAAGTGGGAGCAGGAAATGGAGAGTGAGGGCCTGCATACGCCTCCTGATTATGGCTGGCAGGAATGCCTAAACGTTAGATGATTTGGAGCTCCAGAGCTCACGAAATCGAGGAATCGGCGGACACCCTCATAGGGTTGACACGAAATGTCGTGCGCCTTCTGAGGGATGGGGCCGGGTAGTGACTTCAGCTTCCTCGCAATGGAAGACCATAATACCGTTTTAGTTTGGTGTTGTCGCCCAAGGACGAATTTAGCGATACAGAATTTCTGCCACTGAATAAAACTTGTCAGAAAGAAAGGGTTTGAAAAGAACGGAGATATCCAATGTTTGACTGGTGATCAAGCTCAATCCTAGATTGTGCTGAAGGTTTTGTTAACAACGGACTTAAAAACCTTCAGTTGAATGCCTCAGCGTTTCCTTCAAAGGATTGACACCAAATTACTGCCCCCATCTAATTGTAAAGCTCCACGCACGATGCCCTAGCCCTCAACGAACCGTTAAACACTAGGCTTTATAGCTGGCAGTGCGGTCTCGCGGGTTGCAAGAACAGTTCTTAGGCCTTCTATGCATAACGTTCCCTTATTTGACTATCTTAGTTCTTCTAATGCTCTATTAAATATACGTTATCAGCCAAGCAACAAGATTTTAATACGACCCGCATTTTTCATCGGTTTCTTAGTTCTCAGTACCTCTCCTTTCATAGAATGTACGTATCATCATTACGTAACTGCAGCGAAGGTTCTGAAATGTTGTCTTTAATCCGACCTTGTGGTCCCCTACAATCGCGCATTACTCAAAAGCAGGATCTCCGAGGTTCCTGTACTCGTAAGGGCTCGCCTTTGCATCTCCTTTTGTAAGGTGGCTGTAATTTCACACCTTACAAGCAATCATCTACATACTTTGCCATGTTTTACAACCGGAATTAGGTATCATTAGATAGGTTGTACATCGTGTGTATGAATATTTATAGAAGACTGACACTGTCGCTACACCTTGTAAACAGTTGTTAACGCTTATTGCATGAAAGGTGATGGAGTGTTTTTATTATGAAAACGGCGTAATGAATGATTGCCTATACTAGCAGAGACTGGAAAGCCAGAGGAAATGAAAAAGGCAGGCGTAACTCAGGCCCTGGGTGGAAAAGCATACACAGGTGTGTTGGTCCTGCTTAACAGAGTAAGTAGCCCTTAGCCGGACGGTTGCGACACCTGAGCGTTGAAGCACAACAGAGTGGCGGCTGGCCGGTGATGTAGCTAGGTCGGAAGGATAACTAGAAACTCTGACAATCTTGAACGCAGCAGAGAGGAACAAGGAAGCGTTACTTCGGAAATCACGCAGGCTGGGTTATTTCCGAGAATTTTTACTCTGAGAAGGGTGCCATTGTACGAATTCCTAATTGACGCAGATAGGTATTTCCTCGAAAACTTTCCGCGCTTGACGACAAAAGACTAAAATATGGTTGGTCGGCTCTTCGACGTTCGGAAGAATCTGTAGAGAGGGAGAATATTCCGTGGTTTCGAGCATATGATTCGCCTTCTGCAGTTACGAGAGAGGGGAGCCGAGCTTTCCTGGGAAGCCAGCGGTGGAGAGAATGGGGTCTTCCGTTTTGAACGCCCGTGTTTGACGGCCGCTTTGTATCAGCTTTTATTGGTACACACGGACTTGCTGTCTTTGCTCTCATGAGATTTTATAGTTAGAACGGTTAGGCACTGTACTTATACGATTCTGGACTTCGCCTCCGGGTAGGGAGTCGTCGTTGAGTGCGCAGCGTTCAGTGATTGAGAGCACTTCTACTGCCTATACTCACGTTGAGACGTTATCTGAACTCCGTCCTCGTGGCTGGGAGTTCGCGTTTCTCGTCTGTAGGACACAGAGAGAAGAACAGTATTAGATTATACTAGTCAGAGGCCGTCTTCTCCCATCGTAGTGTTTGGATCAGTTGTTTTTATACTTTGTGGCTGGAGTTCTTCCGTCGTCGCTGACGTGTACGAGAATCTTCACTCCGACGCACCAGACGCAGTACATACGGTGAAATTGCTAATTGCTTCGGCTTTAGGGGCTATAAAGCTAAACAGCTGTGATCACGTAAAATTTATTTCCACTGAGGTTGCACATCGCTGTAGATCATCTTCTAGAGTGTCTTCTAGTGTTTGGTACGTAGATGATGTCAGTCATCTCGCGTTATTTATGTTAGATCGCGTAGCCATAAAAAGGCGTAGATTTGGGCAATTGATCAATCATATTAGTTGAGAAATTCATTTTTATCTCTTTATGTCCATTGGACATTGATATATAAACAATTGTAATATATGAAAGGGGTCTTAAGCTACAATAAACGTGTAAGCAGAAAGAGCATTTATCATTTTGTAGCTTCTAGTTACCTTAATCATTCATTTATGTATATGTTGTAATTTATATGTTAAAGACCAAGAAAGAGGAGATAATATCACCATTAAGAGATCCTAAGATCTGCTTCAGGGGGTAGTCAGACAGCGCTAAATCTTCGTTTTCGCGTTCAGTAGTTTCCGTTGTGCACATTTATTTTGCACCCGCCTGGAGTAGCATCTTGGACTTTGACAACCAGAACGATCCATAAACTTTCCTAAAATTAGTTTTATTTGTAAATCTCACTTAATATCCCTTCAGGACACAACATGACGATTCACAACGTCTCGCATTCGAGAGGGTTATAAGGCTTGGACTCACCTTAAGCCCAGAACCTATCCTCTGTTCTTCATAACAGCTTCGAAGGTACGTTGTAGGTGATTTCTATCTGGACTATTGCATTTACGCAGCAACATAACACTACAAATGATTCCGTGAGGTTCTAGGCGCTTAGTATCAACTGTATCAGCAGCTGAGTTTCGCTTACAGCGTAATTCAAAGAGAATCACTTTTGATTTAATACAATTACTTACACTCACAGCACGTTGTTTAACAAATGTAGCTGCTCTCGCACAAGGTATACAGAACCGAACGCCCCGTGAACCATCAATAAACAATCACAACAATCGTGGATCTCCGTGCAGAATGTTGTCTGTTAATGCATGCACCCAATGCACCGCTCCTACATCACACAGTCCACTGTACCAACCGCAAAACCACCATGGTGCAACAGTCAGCTGCAAAAGCTCCGAGGTAGAGAACTTACTGTCGGCCGCTGTGCCCGAGCGGTTCTAGGCGCTGCAGTCTGGAACCGTGCTGCTGCTACGGTCGCAGGTTCGAATCCTGCCTCGGGCATGGATGTGTGTGATGTGCTTAGGTTTGTTAGGTTTAAGTAGTTCTAAGTCTAGGTGCCGGCCGCGGTGGCCGTACGGTTGTAGACGCTCCCGTCCGGAACCGCGCTGCTGCTACGGTCGCAGGTGCGACTCCTGCCTCGGGCATGGATGTGTGTGATGGCCTTAGGTTAGTTAGGTTTAAGTAGTTCTAAGTCTAGGTGACTGATGACCACAGATGTTAGGTCCCATAGTGCTTAGAGCCGAGTGCTCGTATTGACATCGAGGAACCCCTTTCTCCGGCACAACTGGAACTACTGTGCATCTGGCAGGGTAAAGAAACCACTTATTCCACTAGCCTGTTGTGTCCACAGAGTGTCCGCATACAGCACTGATCGTACTGATGACAAGCTGGGAGTACCACAGCACACAAGCTTCTCGAGACCCTCGGTCTTGGCACTGTGTCCAGAACTCACTCGTTCGCCTCTGTGCAGAGACTATCACGCCATCAAGTCCAGCCTGGCTCGCACCGCACTGCTTATTCGCCGCTTCTATCGCGGCAATGGTGCTGGCCTCCAACAGATGTTGCCGGTTCTATTTGCTGCAGGTGGCTGACTACTCCAGGAGTCAGTTGAAAGCTGATTGATGCAGACACAACACCGCTGATACAGTATTCCACGGAGGGACAGTTCATAGTTATTGGCCACTGATAAGATCACTCCCTCAGCGTCAGTTGAGTCCTGAAGATGGGGTACTCAGTCACCGAAACTGATTGCAAACTATCAACCAGAAGGACGGACATACAAAAACTGCAGGAGAGGTGTGGAGAGGAGAGGGTTGAGATGGGGCAGGAGCTGGGGTGGGGAGGAGAGGGGAGGGCGGTGGAAGGAGAGGGGAGAGAGCAGGAAAGGAGAGGTAGGAGAATCGAGTTGACGGGAGGGAGTAGGTGAGGGGGGAGGGCAGGAGAGAGAAAGTACAGGAGGAAGGTGAGGAAATTAGAGAAACAGAGGAAGGTTATTATCTGACGACGGATTGTAGGTGAAAGACTAAAGTTGGAGACGAGTGTGAGGCGACTGGTCCAGAGGGAGGTGTGTGAGCGTCCAGCCCGTCAGCTGGCGGCGTCCCAGCGTGAATCAGCGCCCCCCTCCCCCCGCCAACAGGGATAAGACGTGCAAAATGTGTGTTTGTTCCGGCGGCTGCCGCAGACACTGAGCCGCCGGACCCGACGGACGGACGGCACAGGGACGGGGGTGGAGCCAGGCTCGCGTCTGCTGAGCTGGTCCCCGCCCTCGCGGCTGACCGCCCCTCCCTGCCGGCTCTGCCCGCGCCGCCGTCTAAAGCTCTCGGAGTCCGAGTCACCACATGCAAAACAACGCCGCATACCTAGTTCTGTAAACTTCGTCTCTGTGTTGCGTTTCTTTTTTGTTGCTGTGAACAGTTCAGTGACCGGGTTGTTCTAATCAGAATCGACAGCAGACCAACACCGACAGCGATAGTTCAGGTATACATGCCGACGTCGCAAGCTGAAGATGAACAGCTAGAGAAAGTGTATGAGGATATTGAAAGGGTAATGCAGTATGTAAAGGGGGACGAAAATCTAATAGTCATGGGCGACTGGAATGCAGTGGTAGGGGAAGGAGTAGAAGAAAAGGTTACAGGAGAATATGGGCTTGGGACAAGGAATGAAAGAGGAGAAAGACTAATTGAGTTCTGTAACAAGTTTCAGCTAGTAATAGCGAATACCCTGTTCAAGAATCACAAGAGGAGGAGGTGTACGTGGAAAGGGCCGGGAGATACGGGAAGATTTCAATTAGATTACATCATGGTCAGACAGAGATTCCGAAATCAGATACTGGACTGTAAGGCATACCCAGGAGCAGATATAGACTCAGATCACAATGTAGTAGTGATGAAGTGTAGGCTGAAGTTCAAGACATTAGTCAGGAAGAATCAATACGCAAAGAAGTGGGATACGGAAATACTAAGGAATGACGAGATACGTTTGAAGTTCTTTAACGCTATAGATACAGCAATAAGGAATAGCGCAGTAGGCAGCACAGTTGAAGAGGAATGGACATGTCTAAAAAGGGCCATCACAGAAGTTGGGAAGGAAGACATAGCTACAAAGAAGGTAGCTGCGAAGAAACCATGGGTAACAGAAGAAATACTTCAGTTGATTGATGAAAGGAGGAAGTACAAACATGTTCCGGGAAAATCAGGAATACAGAAATACAAGTCGCTGAGGAATGAAATAAATAGGAAGTGCAGGGAAGCTAAGACGAAATGGCTGGAGGAAAAATGTGAAGACATCGAAAAAGATATGATTGTCGGAAGGACAGACTCAGCATACAGGAAAGTCAAAACAACCTTTGGTGACGTTAAAAGCAACGGTGGTAACATTAAGAGTGCAACGGGAATTCCACTGTTAAATGCTGAGGAGAAAGCAGATAGGTGGAAAGAATACATTGAAAGCTTCTATGAGGGTGAAGATTTGTCTGATGTGATAGAAGAAGAAACAGGAGTCGATTTAGAAGAGATAGGGGATCCAGTATTAGAATCGGAATTTAAAAGAGCTTTGGAGGACTTACGGTCAAATAAGGCAGAAGGGATAGATAACATTCCATCAGAATTTCTAAAATCATTGGGGGAAGTGGCAACAAAACGACTATTCATGTTGGTGTGTAGAATATATGAGTCTGGCGATATACCATCTGACTTTCGGAAAAGCATCATCCACACAATTCCGAAGACGGAAAGAGCTGACAAGTGCGAAAAGTATCGCACAATCAGCTTAACAGCTCATGCACCGAAGCTGCTTACAAGAATAATATACAGAAGAATGGAAAAGAAAATTGAGAATGCGCTAGGTGACGATCAGTTTGCTTTAGGAAAAGTAAAGGGACGAGAGAGGCAATTATGAAGTTACCGCTAATAGTGGAAGCAAGGCTAATGAAAAATCAAGACACTTTCATAGGATTTGTCGACCTGGAAAAAGCGTTCGACAATATAAAATGGTGCAAGCTGTTAGAGATTCTGGAAAAAGTAGGGGTAAGCTATAGGGAGAGACGGGTCATATACAATATGTACAACAACCAAGAGGGAATAATAAGAGTGGACGATCAAGAACGAAGTGCTCGTATTAAGAAGGGTGTAAGACAAGGCTGTAGCCTTTCGCCCCTACTCTTCAATCTGTACATCGAGGAAGCTACGATGGAAATAAAAGAAAGGTACAGGAGTGGAATTAAAATACAAGGTGAAAGGATATCAATGATACGATTCGCTGATGACATTGCTATCCTGAGTGAAAGTGAAGAAGAATTAAATGATCTGCTGAACGGAATGAACAGTCTAATGAGTACACAGTATGGTTTGAGAGTAAATCGGAGAAAGACGAAGGTAATGAGAAGTAGTAGAAATGAGAACAGCGAGAAACTTAACATCAGGATTGATGGTCACGAAGTCAATGAAGTTAAGGAATTCTGCTACCTAGGCAGTAAAATAACCAATGACGGACGGAGCAAGGAGGACATCAAAAGCAGACTCGCTATGGCAAAAAAGGCATTTCTGGCCAAGAGGAGTCTACTAATATCAAATACCGGCCTTAATTTGAGGAAGAAATTTCTGAGGATGTACGTCTGGAGTACAACATTGTATGGTAGTGAAACATGGACTGTGGGAAAACCGGAACAGAATAGAATCGAAGCATTTGAGATGTGGTGCTACAGACGAATGTTGAAAATTAGGTGGACTGATAAGGTAAGGAATGAGGAGGTGTTACAGAGAATCGGAGAGGAAAGGAATATGTGGAAAACACTGATAAGAAGAAGGGGCAGGATGATAGGACATCTGCTAAGACATGAGGGAATGACTTCCATGGTACTAGAGGGAGCTGTAGAGGGCAAAAACTGTAGAGGAAGACAGAGATTGGAATACGTCAAGCAAATAATTGAGGACGTAGGTTGAAAGTGCTACTCTGAGATGAAGAGGTTAGCACAGGAACGGAATTCGTGGCGGGTCGCATCAAACCAGTCAGTATACTGATGATAAAAAAAAAAACGCGTAGACCTGTTAACAAAAAAAAAAAATGGCTCTGAGCACTATGGGACTCAACTGTTGTGGTCATAAGTCCCCTAGAACTTAGAACTACTTAAACCTAACTAACCTAAGGACATCACACACATCCATGCCCGAGGCAGGATTCGAACCTGCGACTGTAGCGGTCTTGCGGTGCCAGACTGTAGCGCCTTTAACCGCCTGTTAACATGGCGTCCAGACACACCCGTTTTCCTACGGACTTCCATGCTTAAAAGATCGATTGCCATAACTCATTGACTCCAACAGAGTGTAAATATTTTACTTATAACTTACATTTACCTAACATTTCAGTTAAATTTCTGGTGTACACAAGAAAGTTGTTTTCGCCTCTTGTTTTCGTATTCGTCTTTTACCCTGACGACGAGAAAAACTTGGTTGCACATCCACTTTTGATAATTTCTTGCCTTTCTTGAACTCACTATTTTTCTCGACAACAACCGACCGATGCCGGCCGGGGTGGCTGAGCGGCTCTAGGCGCTACAGTCAGGAACCTCGCGACCGCTGCGGTCGCAGGTTCGAATCCTGCCTCGGGCATCGATTTGTGTGATGTCCTTAGGTTAGTTAGGTTTAAGTAGTTCTAAGTTCTAGGGGACTGATGACCTCCGATGTTAAGTCCCATAATGCTCAGAGCCATTTGAACAATTTGAACAACAGCCGACGAGCCAGGATGCGTATCGGGACACGGAAAAAGATACAATCTCTCTAGAGGATGTCCGTGTACAGAGACGAAATGTTGGATTTGAACAAGATATTCATTCTACAACGGCATAGCAACCTCGAATATTTTAATAAGTGTTAATATATTAGATTTTGCGATATGCCCTGTTGTTAATTATCAAAAAATCCTATGTATTCCCGTATTCCACGTAAAGATGATGCTAATAAAACCACCCGTAAAGAGTAGTACAGAACGTAACCTAACGTTATAGCGGTATCTCCTTGTGTGAGCTGAAGTCAGCTTTCGACGCGAGTCCTCGAGCAGCACTCAATCGTCTATTCCGGGAACTTAAGAAGCGCAGACTGCTTTTAACTGAGAAGAGCTCTTGCCTCTTCGGGGCGTGCGTGGCTTTCCTATTCGCCGCGCAGCATTTGGATTTGGATACCCCTGAGACACATTCTCCCTCCGCCTCACACAGCAGAAGCGGCGGGCTCTGTTAAACAAACGTGATGTGCGCCCGGGGAGTACGACGCTGAAAAATCCGCTGTCGAGACAAGGAGGCACGAAGATGTCCGAGTGTAGCAAGAGGATTTGGGATTAAGTGATGCTGGAGGAAGAAACCCGTGCCTCGGAGCATGGCGAGACGCGGGAACGGGAAGCTGCGGCACGGCGGAAATCTGACGTTCCATCTTGGACAAACATGGAATCACTGTCATGTCATACGTGTCTCGACTTTATTTGTGAAAGGCATCCTTAGCGACAAGCTTTTGGGGTGTTGCTCTACATGTGTGTTTCCTTCCCTTGTTTCAAAGCCGCTCTCCTGCTTCCAGTATTCTAATTTTCATTAGCATGTATTTAGACCTGTAATTAGACTAAATTAGCATAGAATAATGCAGCACGAGCACTCCGGCAAACTTACACGCATGTAATAGCGAGAAAAAGTAACACTCAACACAAACAATAAACGACTCAAATTATAGAAATAGAAACATTCAGATAAATTAGAGCAAATGTGGCGTGCACATGGGTTTTTTTTAGGTTAGAGGAACCCCCTCTTCTGATCAGAGATGAATTGCCTGCCTAAATCGGAGATACATTAGCGACATTATTGCCAGATTAATATAGGGAATAATAAATTGCAGGATTATCCACAGTAAGGTCCCGCAATTAATATTGTTTATTGAAGGTTATGATGCCCAGGTAGTATTAGGAACAGGAAGTCTGCAGAAACCGGAAATGAATAGCAACGAAATTTAAAATTCAGATTAGAATATTTATCGTAAAGGTAGGTTAGTCGCTAATGGTGTCAGTGTATTTATAGCAGTTAAGATTCGATAATAACTAGCGAGGTTATCACTGATTCCAAATGTAATTAATTTGGATAAAGTTAAGCATCAAAGACAGATCAAAACTTGTAATCGAATGCTTTTATAGACCGCCTGGGTCAGAAGCTCTAGTGGTAGAGTGCTTCAGACAGATCTTCCAGAATATCGTTAGTAATTTTCTAGATAATATCGTTGTAAAAGGGATGATTCAACTTGCCAGGTATAGATTGGGAGAATTATGCTGTGATAACTGGTGCAAGAGACAGGGATTAATGTGACATTATTCTGAATGTCTCGTGCGAGAGTTACGTTGAACACACAGATCTCGTAGCAACTAACAGACCTCCATCAATTAGTTAACGTAGAGGAGAATAATCAGTGGTCATAAGGCTGTGATAGCATCTATGTCTGCGGATATTACAAGGAATGATTAGAAAGGTAGGAAAATATTTTTGCTTAGCAGGAGTGATACACTCACACCGAGCCTCGGATTGGAATGGATCTAACGGAAAACGACCCAAGCTTACGAATAAAGGATTACGAATAGGTACATGGAAAGTAAAAACACTGACGTTGCAAGGCAGGCAAAAATACTTGATGAAGAACTAACAAAGTACAAGATGGATATTACAGCCCTGCAGGACATAAGATGGCCTGGACAAAAAACTACACGATCAGATACAGTGGAAAGAAGCATGGTCACCATATATTTGGGACAGGATTTGCGGTTCGTAATAAAATAATGGCCAATGTGATGAAACTAGATTTGTCAATGAAAGAATATGCTACATCAGAATGAAGGGCAAACATAGAAATGTCTCAATAATAAGTGTCCATGCCCCAACTGTAGACAAGGAGGAAGACATAAAAGATGAATTTTATGACACCTTAGACACCAGATGTACTCCAGTACCACAGTACGACATCAGAATTGTGCTGGGAGGCTTAAATGCCAAAATAGGACAAGAACAGCAATGGTAACCATATATAGGCATGTTCAGCCTCCACACTAAATCAAATGATAATGGTGATCATGGTACAAGGCTTGTCAGCTTCGCCACAGCTAGAAACATGAAAGTAGCAAGTACATCATTCCCCCATAAAACCATACATAAAGCAACATGGACTTCACTGGATGGATTAACTAGGAACCAAATAGACCGTGTTTTGATAGAGAAAAAATATAAAAAGGCAATAACAGATGTTAAGAGAATGAGAGGGGTTGAGATAGGATCAGACCATTCTCTTGTGCTAATAAAGATGAAATAATCATTACGAAAACCACCAAGTAAGAACAACAGTGGTAAAAGAAACCAAAGAGCAGATGTGATTAGGCTAAAAGATGAGGAGGTGAATAAACAGCTTAAGATTAAGCTTAAAAATAGAGACGCTGAATTAGAGAATGACAACAATAGAAAAGAAGATATCATC
The DNA here is from genome assembly GCF_021461385.2 of Schistocerca piceifrons. NCBI lineage: Eukaryota > Metazoa > Arthropoda > Insecta > Orthoptera > Acrididae > Schistocerca > Schistocerca piceifrons. The sequence continues at coordinate 631,714,309 of NC_060138.1, read as the reverse complement.
ACAAAGTGGAAGAAGATGACAACAGTTATGAGGGAGACAGCGCATGAACTACTAGGAGATAATAATAGCAATATAAAACGCAAATCATGGTTCAATGAAACATATAGAAAAGCAATACAGTACAGGAAGAGAGCCAGACAGGCAGTTATGAACAATAACAACCATGAAAACTAAACAACATACAGGAAAGCCACGAGAGATATGACGAGTATAATAAGGCGAGAGAAAAGAGCATTCACATACAAACAAATAGAGATGACTGAGGAGGACTATAACCAGAACAACAGTAAACAGTTTTACAGGACAATGAATAGCTACAGATAAGTGTACAGAGCTATGGCTGAGATGATGAAGGACGAGAACAGAAAATTGATCTCTACGAAAGAAGGAAATTTAGAGAACTGGAGGAAATACTTCGAAGAACTACTGAAAAACCCGGTAGATACCTACAACAATGAAAACAAGGCAGAGAATAACCAGAACGTACAACCATTAGTCGAAGAACCAAGTCTGATGGAGGTGAAGGATGCAATAAAAAGATTAAAAAATGGGAAAGCCCCTGGAATAGACATGATATCAGCAGAGTTCGTCAAAGAAGGGGGAGAGAAGACACACGAATGGTTATTATGGTTATCCGAACTGATAAAAGACGTATGCAGAAAACAAATAATGGTAGAGGGATGGAAGATTGCTGCTGTATGTCCCATACACAAGAACTACAGAGGGATATCTCTCTTATGCACATGCTATAAAGTAATATCAAGAATTTTACTGAACAGGCTCAACCCATACATTGAAGAAATATTAGACACAGCACAAGCAGGGTCAGAATAGGTAAGTCAACAATCGACCAAATATCCACACAAAGACAAATATTAGATAAGAACTGGGAGCACAATCGCGATACCTTTTGCCTGGCTATAGACTTCAGCAAAGCATTTGACAGCATAGTAAGAGAGAAAACTTGGAGGATAATGGCAGAATAAGGGATACCCGACAAGCTGATCAAGCTAACTAAAATGTGTGAGATCGAATCAAAGTGTAGAGTGAAAGTACAGAGGGAATTCTCAGGAGCATTTGAAGTAAAACCAGGAGTGAAACAGGGAGATATTATATCATCCACCCTGTTCAATTTGGCCCTCAACAGCACCCTGAGGAGAGTAACATGTGAAAGTGCAGGAGTCACCTTAGGAAAAAAGATAACATGAGAAAACTGGAGGAAATGGGGACTGTGCTAATGGTAGAAGTTAAGAAAGTAGGTCTAACTATAAATGAAAGTAAAACAAAGTTCATGGTAGTAGAAAGAAGAGCTCATTTAGGACCAAACCATCTAAAAATCGGAAATCTAACAATACAGAAGACAGACACATTCACGTACCTCGGTGTCAACATCAACCAACAAAATCTTATAGAACAAGAGATAATAACAAGAATTCAAGCTGGGGGGAATATGTCTGGGAGCTATGCACATCATCATAAGATCGAAGTTACTACCTAGGCGTGCAAAAATAAGAATATATCAGACCATCATCAAGCCAATAGTGTGCTATGCAAGTGAGTGATGGACCCTGACAAAGAAAACAGAGAAAAAACTCATCACTTTTGAAAATAAAGTACTGAGAAAAATGTACGGACCAGTGAAAGAAAACGAACAGTGGAGAATACGGCAAAACAGAGAACTCAGACAATTATACACACTGCCTGACGTCGTAGCGAGTGTGAAAATTAAGAGACTAAGATGGTACGGACATGTGAGGAGGAGAGGGGAGAAAACGGTAATAAAGGCTGTAATGGATGGAGAAGCCGAAGGAAAGAGACCACCGGGACGTCGAGAATGAGATGGAAGGACAATCCGATGGAAGAGATGCAGATTGGAAGACTGTAATTAAGGAAATGTAATTCGTCCACTAAAGAAGTGGCTTAGAAGGCGCTTTTTCGACATATTCTTGAGTACTGTTCATCAGACTGGGACCCTTACCAGACAGGACTGGTAGAAAAGACAGAGAAGGTCAAACGAAGAGCAGCGCGTTTCGTCACGGTAAAGTTAAATCGGCGCGACAGCGTCACAGAGATGCTCAGCAAACTCCAGTGGCAGACGCTACAAGAGAGGCGCTGTGCGTGACGGAGAGGTTTACTATTGAAACTTCGAGAGAGCACTTTCTCGGAAGAGTCGAACAGCATATTACTTCCTCCGATAAACGTCTCTTGAAATGACTATTACCAGAAAATTCGAGAAATTAGAACCAATACAAAGGCTTACCGGCAATCATTCTTCCCATGCGTCATTCACGGATGGAATTGGGAAGGGGGGAAGTTATCGCGGGACCAGAAGTACCCTCAGCCACACACCTTCAGGTGGCATGTGAAGTATTGATGTAGAAAAACCTATCAATAGATTATGTAGGTTTTTTTTTTCTTTTTTTTTTTGAGTCATCAGTCTTCTCACAGGTTTGATGCGGCCCGCCACGAATTCCTTTCCTGTGCTAACCTCTTCATCTCAGAGTAGCACTTGCAACCTACGTCCTCAATTATTTCCTTGACGTATTCCAATCTCTGTCTTCCTCTACAGTTTTTGCCCTCTACCGCTCCCTCTAGTACCGTGGATGTCATTCCCTGATATCTTAACCGATGTCTTATCATCCTGTCCCTTCTCCTTGTCAGTGTTTTTCACATATTCCTTTCCTCTGCTATTCTGTTCCTTTCCTCTCTTATTCTGCGCAGAACCTCCTCATTCCTTATCTCATCAGTGCACCTAATTTTCAACATTCGTCAGTAACACCACATCTCAAATGCTTCGGTCCTCTTCTGTTCTGGTTTTCCCACAGTCCGTGTTTCACTACCATACAATGCTGTACTCCAAACGTACATTCTCAGAAATTTCTTCCTCAAAGCCTATGTTTGACACTAGCAGACTTCTCTTGACCAGGAATGCGCTTTTTGTCAGTGCTAGTCTGCTTTGATGTCCTCTTCTTTCCGTCCGTCATTGGTCATTTTGCTGCCTAGGCAGTAGAATTCTTAGCTTCATCCACTTCGTGACCATCATGATAGATAGTGGCAGGTTATTGCACCGGGCGCCGCGTTAAACCTGCAATTAGACTGAATTATCATCACTTGCTGTAGAAATTATTAGAAATTATTTATTTTCACATTTGCGCTTTCGATTTTAAGGCGTTATCAAGTGTTTTACTGATAAAGACTGTGGTTAATCACACGTTAGACTTTAAAAATTTCCCGACATCTACACATCTTTTTCAATTCGTTCTTCCATGCTACGAGGGGACGACAGCCGATATATAAAACGAGTAATAAATGAATCAGCAACTGTATTTTCATCACTGTTTTATTCCAGAGGCAACCAGTTTCGGTAATCCATTACTCCATCATCTGACCCTATTAACAACATAGTAACAGCAATACAACATGTAAGGGCGCATAAAATTGTGGGTGAACTTCATAAGAATTATACATTATCATTATACAAAATTACATTAAGGAACCTATAACTAAGTGTAATAATGTCACAATAAAATTTAAAAGCAGTATTACGCTACCATAGCAATATACGTAGGTTCCAGGAATACAACAAAACTATCAGCGTAAAAACTGGATAAATAAAAGCAGCAAACCGCAAAAAGTAAACTTGCATGGATAACCGTTAGGAGACCATAGTTAATTCCATATAACTCGCGGCTAAATGAAGATAGATAGAAACATGTAGTACGCAGTAGACAAAGCTCCTTCTCTAGTGCAGTGTGTGGCATCAGAGCAGAGGTAATCCTAAACGGATGCAGGCCTTACATAAGCAAAAGTGCGATAACGCCCGGTAAGGAAAATCAAAGGCACAAAAAGAAATAATGTGGCTTCTCAGTTCCGTCAACATTTGCTTATGTGTTGCAGACAGATTTCGATCATTTGCGGCACATGGCCACACAGAAGCAAATGTTCCCGTAACTGAGAAGTCATTTTTTATTTATTCACTTGTTTATTTTTGCCAGTCCACTGAGTTTTCAGTACCGCCACGTTTCAAATACTTCAATTATCTTCTTATCCATCTATCACAAAATCACTTATTCCTTTTCACACAATGCTGTGCCCCAAACGTACACTCTCAGAAGTTTTTTTCTGAAATTAGGACTTACGTTTGATGCTCGCAGACGTCTTTTTCAGATGCATACTTTCCTTACCAGTGGTACGCTGCTTGTTGTATCCTGCTTGCTTCGTCTGTCGTTGCTTACAAGGTAACAGAATTCCTCCACTTCCCCAGTTCTCATGTTACAATTACAGCTAATCTCATTTCTACTTTTTCTCTGTACTTTCGTCTTCCTTTGGTTTACTTTTAGCGAATATCCTGCGTTCAGTATAGTGCCCATTGCATTCGCAAGGTCCTGAAATTCTTTCTCACTTTTACAGAGGATAATAACGTTATCATTGAATCCTGTTATCGATATACTTTGACAATGACTTATGATCCTATTTATGAATCTTTGCCTTATTTGCCTCATTGTCTATTCGCTATGTAGAAGCGCCTAGCCTTGAACTTCTTTACCTAGAAGTTATACAACAAAGCAACTGTAGATATTTGGCTGATTGGGAAAAGATGTATACCTTTAACTTTGATCAAACTTGCAAGAAGCAAAGTCTGTTTTGAGTCTCCAAAACTTTGTCCATTATTTCACCAAATTCGACATTACACTACTGTGAGTTAAAGAGCGCCATTTAAAACACTGTGAGACTCCTTGACGTATTACTATCAAAATTCTGTTTGTCAGATGAACACTCCTGTTAGAGTTTGTCTGTCTACATAGAATATTTAGGACGTTGCAACAAAAAACCGGATTGCTCCACAGATATAAGTAATTTCAGTAGCTCACGGAAAAGCAACATCTCATATCTGTATATTTATTTATCTAGCGTATGGCAACGCACATCATTGTATGCTTCTTACAAATGTTTAAACAAAGATATACATAAAAACACAATAAAATATGCTATATAAGAAGTATAAAACATACAGATAATGGTCAATACAATTAAATACAGACATCAAGATTATGTATAAAGTCTTTTGCGGCGTCTGTTGTCATCAGAAAATCACTGAAATTGCCACTGTACGCTCTTCCATCGCACTCTTGGACGTTGTGGCGGATGGTCTGTCTGTTAGCTCCGCAGTCACAGTTGGGTGTTGGTGTTTCTCCCAGTTTGTAAAGAGTATCTGCACATCTTCCGTGATTTGTGCGTATTCTGTTAAGGGATGACCATATTTTACGCCGTGGTTCACATCCTGGCGGTCTCTCAGTGATGCAGGGGAGGGCTTGACAATGCTCAGGGCACACCTCTCGCCATTGTTCCCTCCAGGTCTTTATCGCATTAGAGTTTATACTTTGCAATTCCTTGGCTGTTATCATTGTTGAATGTCTAGACCGAAGTGTGTTTCTTTCCGTGTCAGGCATGTCACAGTGTATAGGGAGCTGGACGTTGTCAATTATCTTCTTATATTCCCGGAGAAGAGCATTCTTCCGACGTAGGTCCGCAGGTGGTATGTGCCTCAGAATTCGCAGCCAATGTGTTGAGGCTGATCTCATGGTTCCGCTGACAATTCGCATCGTGTTATTCAGCTGCACGTCGATTTGTGTGTGTGTGTTTGAACACTGTTCATCCAGACCGGAGCGCAATACTCCGCGGCCGAGTAAACCAGTCCGAGTGCCGACTTGTGTAGCGTGTCAGCCGAGGAGCCTCAAGTAGTGCCGCACATCTTCTGGAGAATATTATTCCCCGCCTCTAGTTTGGCTGCAGTATTTACCAGATGCCGTTTATGAGTGAGCGCTCTGTCCAAAGTGACTGCAACATAGTTTGAATGCTCATCAGTCGGAGCCGATTTCCCTCGAGATGAGCGTCAAGTTGTTTGCTTGCTAATTTATTACTGAGATGGAAACATGTAGTTTCGGTTTTTGTAGGATTTAGTTATAATCTCCACTTACGAAAGTATGCACTTAATGTCTCCAAGTCAGGTTGTTTCCATGACCTCAAAGTTCTTGTGTCTTGTTGCCAAGACCCAGTCGTCTGCGTACCCAAACTTCCTGGAAGATGTGGATGGCATATCGGCAATATACAAGCTGAACAATAGTCGAGCCAACACGGAGCCCTGTGGTAGGCCGTTGTTCAGGATTCTTTGGACGCTTATCTGTTATCCTGTTACTACCTGGAATGTTCTGGCAGCAAGCATGGCATCTATAAGTCTGGCAGTTCTCAGGCAAGGCACTGTTTGCATGAATTTGTATAATAGGTCATGTCTCTAGAGTCTAGACAGTGTCGTAGGCAGCTGACATTTTTAATTTTCTTTGGTACCCGGACTTTATGTACAGCTGCGCGTAGGGCGTAACCCTGCTTGCTCCACACGAACTGACTCCAGAATTTTGGCGGCAATGCGGTTATAGAGAATCCTTTCCAGGAGTTTTTAGACAAAGCTCAATAATGCGACTGGGCGGTAGCTCTTTGGTTCGTTACTTAGTTCCCCTGGTCTTAGGACAGCAACGATTTTTGATCGTTTCATTTGCTGAGGGACTATGCCGTGTGTTATAAGATCTGTAAAGAAGTCTGCTAACCATCTTTTCGCATATTTTCCGCAGTTCAGAATAAACTCCGAATCGACTACATCAAATACAGGTGCTTTTTCCGATTTTACGTCTTTGAGAACGCTAGTTATGTCCCCTGTCGAGAATGGACGAGAAAATTCCGTTTGGTCAACGCAGAGAGATTTTAATGTTGTGAGCCCATTCTTAATGTGAGTGGTGTGAGTTGTATCTCGCGGAGTTTTAGAGGCTGATACTATATGGGAGGTAATCTTGTTTGGATGTATCGGTGTTTCTTTGTGGACGCTCTTATTGCCGTCATTTAGTTTTCGTAAAAGGGACCATGCTTTTCTACTAGACGTTTTGAAGTCTAGTTCTTGAACGGTTTCCATCCATCGTTCTCTTTCTGGAAATTCCACCGCGGACGATAAAAAGAAGTAACAAGGGGAACAGTTATTCCAAAATCTATTAGAGCGGGTCAATGTTGGCTGTGTAGGAAGTCTGGTAAAATGTTACGAGAGATTCTCAGCGGTATTTTTTCCTTGTCTGTGGTCACGAAGCAAAGATCCGGGCTATATCCTCGTCTCCATGCTGCTGAATAGAAGGAATCTCTATCCTTTGCGTCAAATACGAGGTACATATTGTTTTCACCCGCCCAGTTTGCAAGTGCCTCTCCATTGTCATCGTCCTTTTTGTATTTCCATTGGGTGTGATGGCTGTTGTAGTCGCGTACATGGACGTATGTATGTTGCTGTAGTGGTGGACTTGTGGCGGCTAGGAGGCTGCAAGAGGTCTGTGTGTGTTACTTATGGTGTACCCTCCGGTTTCAATAACCATTTCTTGCATGTTGTTGTTGGTAGAATCACTCTTTGCCCTGCTTATTCTTTCTGTATTTAGCTGGCAAATCTTGAGGCAAGATCCAAGTTTTCTTGTCATTTGGCCATGAGAATGACCAATGAGTTTCGCCTGTGGCATTTCGATTAAGATGTGCTATTAAATAGCCAGGAGATCAATATGATTGTCTGGCTGCCAGTTAACGCTAGTTCATTTCGTTCACGTCTATAATTAGACACCGCGCAGGATGCACGTGTAGTATTATACTGCGGACGCGAACTAGCCTTCCACCCCTAGTATATCTGTATAAAAGAAATTTCAAATCGACATGAGTGTTTCAGGTGCAATATCGAAAGCACTACGCGAATAATGAGGAAGATGGCTCTTTTGATCACTGAATGACTATAGTTGTTTTTTTGATGTGTGGCTGTGCATAAACGAACGGACTTCCTGATTCATTTCAGCAAAATGACGCACAGCAAGACTGCCTATCCTATCACTTACTTATTATTATGGTGTAGTTCAAAACGGCACTAATGATAAAAACTCTAGACGACTCGGCCTAGCTACGAATACTTGTGTAAGAAAATGTATAAAATTCGTTTTCTTTTCTTTTTGACAGTAACCCCTTTCTCGTCCCAGTTTGGGTGACGTGACCGGGTAGGCGACATGATTTTCGTGCACTTTGTTTACTTTACTTAAGAGGTTTCTTAATCACTGTCGTCTTCAGTGACCCTCTGCACATATCATAAACCTATCACCATTCCAAGAAAGCAATACCAGATCGAATACGTCCAGCACTTAGAACAGAACAATCTTCTCCATTTCAGGCATACCACTATGGAACAGAGCGTGATATAACCTAAATCTTATCCTAAACCACTATACAACCAAGAGGTGATTAATACTTAGTCTGCTGTCATCGGTTCCCGCATGGCATATCCCAAATGTTTCTATTCAGTCGAACGTGGAAACAGTTGTTGTTGTTGTTGTTGTTGTGGTGTTCAGTCTGAAAACTGGTTTGTTGCAGCTTTCCACGATATTCTATCCTATGCAAGCCTCTTCATCTCTGCATAACTACTGCAACCTATAACCATACGAAACTGCTTACTGTATTAGAGACTTGGTCTCCCTCGGCAATTTTTACCTCCTACACTTCGCTTCTTTACCAAAGTAGCGAGTCGTTGATGCCTCAGAATGTGTCCCATCAACAGATTCCTTCTCTAATGTTTTCATCAAACGCACTCAGTAGCTCCTCATTACTAATCCCCGATCTAGCCATTTCATCGTCAGTATTCTTATGAAGCACAGCATTCTAGAAGCTTCTATTCTCTTGCTACCTAAGCTTTTTATCGTTCCATGTTTCACTTTCGTACAAAGCTACATCCCGACAAATACTTTCAGAAAAGACTTCCCGACATTTAAATTTATGTTTTTAACAAATATCTCTTTTTCATAAATGCTTTTCTTTTATTATCATTCAGCATTTTATATCCTCTTTATTACGGTCATCGTCAGTGATTTTGCTGCACAAGTACAAAGACTCGCCATCTACTTTCAGTGTCACATTTTGTTAATTCCTTCAGCATCGTCTAGTTCTATTCGAACTCACTCTTTTGGCCTTGTTTTTGCTGATGGTCATTTTTTAATGCCTTTTCAAGACACTATCCATTCTGTACAACACTTCTTTAAGTCATTTGCCATCTCTCGGAGAATTACAATGTCATCAGTAAACCTCAAAGTTTTAATTTCTTCTCGCCAAACTTTAATCCCCTTTCCAAATTTGTCGTTGGCTTCCTTTCGGCTTGCACAATGGACATAGCGACTAACATCGACAATGGGCTACCATCCTGTCTTACTCCCCATTCAATTACTGTTTTCCTTCCATGTTCTCCCGTTCTTATAACTGCAGTCTGGTTTTTGTGCGAATTGTGTATAACATTTCTTTCCCTGTATTTTATGCCAGCTACCTTCAAATTTGAAAGCCTCAATTTCAGTCAAAAATACCAAAACCTTTCTCCAAATTTACAATTGCTATAAACGTAAGTTTGCTTCTCTTTAAACTGTCATCTCAGATAAGTCGTAGAGTCAGTACTGTCTCACGTGTTCCTACATTTTTCCGACACGCACACTGATCTTCAAATGGCTCTGAGCACTATGCGACTTAACTTCTGAGGTCATCAGTCGCCTAGAACATGGAACTAATTAAACCTAACTAACCTAAGGACATCACACACATCCATGCCTGAGGCAGGATTCGAACCTGCGACGGTAGCGGACGCTCGGTTCCAGACTGTAGCGCCTAGAACCGCACGGCCACTCCGGCCGGCGCACACTGATCTTCCTCGAGGTCGGCCTCTTCGTCTCTGTCATGTAAACTTCCCACAATTTTTTTATCCCTTTCGATTTATATTTTCTTTCTTCGATCTCGTCTGCTAACCTTACTCGATTATTTCTCGCTCTTCCTCTGACCAATCAGCTTCACGTTGATTCCTTGTGTACCGCTGTCAGACATTCCTGTTAGATGTTGTTATGCTCATTCGACAAGAACATATTGAGGAACTTGCTTAGTACAATGTTAGAAACAATGAAATCCCTTAAACTACATATATTCCTGACTGATATTCATGAATATATTTGTACGCAGTTCACTTGCAGGCCTCTGGTCTCGTCCTGGTACAGTAAGTCTGAATATATGGTACAACAGGACTCACTGCCGCCGGCCGTGTGTGGCCGAGTGGTTCTAGGCACTTCAGTCTGGAACCGCGCGACCTCGACGGTTGCAGGTTCGAATCCTGCCTCGGGCATGGATGTGTGTGATGTCCTTAGGTTAGTTAGGTTTAAGTAGTTCTAAGTTCTAGGGTACTGATGACCTCAGATGTTAAGTCCCATAGCGCTCAGAGCCATTTGAACCATTTGAACTCACTGCCCTCCTCTTGTTTCCACTCCACAATGATTAGATACAACACAACTCGTTACGTAAGAATACTTGATTCTGTAATATACAGGATGCTACTCAGTAATACTTTACACCCTACACGTGCTTGTCTGGCCGAGACATATTTCCATTCGCTATGGTGTCTTCAGGCTAACTGCCTCACCCACTCTCAAAGACAGCTCATAGTATCTCCGTCCGCACACCCAAAGTTAAAATATTCCGACAGGAAGTAGGTATTAGTGGACAAGGCGACCTGTCCGGTTAGCAAGATGCCACTAAATGGCACTTGGAGTGCAAAAATGTGTTGTGGGACTCATCAGTATTATTATTATTATTACTGAACGCTGAAAGGCATAATCAGTCTTAAACGATGATGATGATTATTATTATTATTATCCTTATATATGGCCCATATACTACAAAAATTGTAATATTGACTCACTTAGGATATCTGGTTTATCGTAACAAAGGATTTGAAGGCGCTTAGCTTGTGTGATGTACAATTGTGAGGATGGTCCTTCTCTGGAATATTGTTCAACTCTCACGTGACATTGGTTCGAATGTCGGCTATGTCATCTAAGCATTGAACCTTCACGTGAATTTCTGCACTTTGCCTTTTGTGACAGGTTCATACTGATAGCCCCAAGTCCCGTGACGTTTGATATTTTTTTTTCAGAAAGTAATTGTCTAAGTTTTGCATTTCAATCAGGTCGCAGCATGCGTCCACGTATCGTTTCGTTTGGGAGTCAAACTTCGCACACACTTTTATCTTGTTCAAAATATCATGGAGATTAAGAAAAGGAGGATCAGCATTGTTCATTGAAGTAGAAATCTTTGTTTCTGTTGCAAATTTCAGACACTGCGCGACCATCACCAGTGGTGGCATTAACCCCCTGTGGACTTAAAAAAAATGGTTCAAATGGCTCTGAGAACCATGGGACTTAACTTCTGAGGTCATCAGTCCCCTAGAACTTAGAACTACTTAAACCGAACTAACCTAAGGACATCACACACATCCATGCCCGAGGCAGGATTCGAACCTGCGACCGTAGCGGTCGCGCGGTTCCAGACTGTAGCGCCTAGAACCGCATGGCCACTCCGTCCGGCGACTTAAAAATTCTGGAGAATGTCTTGAACACTTTAGAGATGTTGGTCCATTGCAATTAGTGATACAATAACTCTGACACACTACGCCCGCGTATCGACCACCTAACGCAGCCTGCTCACAACAGGTTGGCCGAAATCACATCAGTTGCGTACAGTTGTTAGTTCAAGCTTGTACGCCAGGAATGAAATCAGTGTCGCAACTTTTGGGGCTGACGGTGGATACGAAGGTGACAGAAGCTATGAGATACCTCCTAATATAATGCCGGGCATCCTTTTTCCTGGCATAGTGCAGTAACTGGACGTGGTATGGACTCAACAAGTCGTTGGAAGTCCCCTGTTGAAATATTGAGCTTTGCCTTTACATCGTCCATAATCGTGAAAGTGTTGCTGGTGCAGGATTTGTGTACGAACTGACATCTCGATTATGCCCCACAAATGTTCGATGGAATTCATATTGGCCTTTCTTGGTGGACATATCATTCGCTCTAACTGTCCAGAATGTTCTTCAAACCAATTGCGAACAATTGTGGCCTGGTGACATGGCCCCTCGTCGTTTTGGAACTTGAAATCGATGAATAGCTGCAAATTGTATCCAAGTAGCCGAACGTAACCATTTCTAGTCTAATTACAGGTTCAGTTGGACCGGAGGATCCAGTCCATTCCATGTAAACAAAGCCCACACCATTATGGACACACCACCAGCTTGAACAGTGCCTTGTCGACAACTTCGGTCCATGGCTTCGTGGGGACTGCGCCACACTCGAACCGTCAGCTCTAACTAACGGAAATTGGGACTCATGTGAACAGGCCACCGTTTTTAGTTCGTCTAGGGTCCAACCAATATGTTGACTATCCCAGGAGAGGTGCTGCAGGCGAATTCGTTTTGCGAATTTGTTCTGCGTTGTCCATGGTGAGCGGTAAGGTCTGAAACGTAGTATTCTCGGCACGCTCTTGACACTGTTGATGTTGGAAAATTGAATTCCCTAATGATTTCCGAAATGGAATGTCCCAAGCGCCTAGTTCCATTACCATTCCTGGTTCAAAGTCTATTAATTCGCGTTGTGTGATCATAATTACGTCGGAAACACTTTCACACGAATCACCTGAGTACAAATGATAGCTGCACCAATGCACTGCTCTTTTATACCTTGTGTACTCTATACTACCTCCATCTGTACGTGTGCATAGGCTATCTCATGACTTTTGTCACCTCAGTGTATACTGTCGGACAACTACTAATGGCGAAGCACCTCTGAATGAAGAAGAGTTTAATAATGGCTGTTGAAATCGTCGTACAATGGTGACAGAGAAGTGTTTATTCGTGGTTCACGCCTTGTGTCAGTTGGGACGACACAGCATGCGGCATTCTGTAAACGTAGACGCCGGCGGGAGGGTGGGGTCGTCGCTGGCTGGCTGACCAGACCAGACGGGGGCAGTGCGGCTACTGTGCCGGGGGGCGTGAGAGGGCGGCGGCGGCGGCGGCGGGGGCGGGAGGCGCCTTTGTGCGGGCGTCAGGCGCACGCCGGGGCGCCGGGCTGGCGCTGACACCGCCCCGGGGGCTCACCACATTTATTATCTGCCGCCGGCCGCCGCGTCGGCCTCCAGCGTTTAGGCCGCTGCCTGCCTGCGTCTAATGTCTGGCTGCGGGCCGCGGCCGCCGAGGTGTAACGCGTCCCGCACAAACTGCTGTCAACACTTGTTATTACAGCCATCAGTCGGAAGACTCCTTTGATGCAACACTCCAAGGTGGCATACCCCTCCCCTCACAACCTTCCCCTTACCGGCACGACTAGTGGAACATGAGCTTGCCAGACAAAGAATTCGTCGTCGTAAATTTTTTCAAATGAATATCGTACCTAATTTGGAATGAGAAAGCCCCTTTAGGCCATACTATTAGTTCTTACCTTTGCAATGGACAACTCAGCTCTTCTATATCTTGTTCAGTCGAAGGATATGAAGTACAGAATTGCAGAATCCTGGAATAAATCACTGCATGGGTAGTTGCCTTATCTTTTGCTTTAGGCTGCTTTGCCAAATGAGAATATCGTCATGTTTCCTAAAGCACAGCTCAACGCAATAGTGCAAGGCGTAACAATGCAGTAATATGAAAGGGTACAGTACCGCCCGACATTGAAAATAGGTACAACATACTTCATTATTTTTGTCAGAAGAACACATTTTTTTTTTTTTTTTGTAAAATAACTCAATTTCAATTAATACAGCGAAGCCGGATACCAGTGTGGGAAAGAATGACAATTTATTTATTTAATTGATCACACGGAGAAGCAGGGTGAGTCGGCCGTCTATCCAGCAACGCCACTTGGCTTGCATTGCACAGGAAGACGTGCATATATCTCCAGAGTTCATAGTAGGAAAGTTGAATTATGAAGTGGGGCAGTGTCGTGTGAAACTGGGATAAATACTAATTGAAGTGGGAAAGCTGAAAGTGATAGTGTTGTGACTATTTATTGAATTGTATTCCATGTTGTAGTGTGGTGTATGTCATGTAATTTGGGTACGTGTGGTTTGCATGGGAGAGTAGCAAGGTAGTTTCAAAAGATTAGTGGGTTATGCTTGTTCCTTCGGTACCGCTCGATCTGGTGGAAAGTTTCTTGATGATGATTGTGAGAGTCGAAGTGTGAGATATAATAAAAGCTCCACCATCCTATCCAGAAAGTGCGCTGTAGCGTTAAATAATTACGAGACCATAAGGTAGAGAATCACCAATGTAAAGCCATGCCCACTGAGCGGAATTTCTCGTGTGTTATTGTTGTAGGTTATAGAATTTGTGTGTTTAGGTTATAGAATTTATCGGAATAAATAAGATAGTGAAAAGAAAAAGATTGGTGGACTTTTCCTTCAAATTGTATGTTGTCATGATGTCCCGAATTTATAATGTGTGCGCCATTCATATTCAGTGCGGTGGCCACGTGTTGATAAAAGCCGTTAAACAAAAGACAAAAGGAAAATGTGGTATTGCCAGTGCGTAGTGAACAGTCAGTGTTCTGTAAACTACTGATAGTCAGATTTGCGTTTCCGTTGCGTATTATTCATACAGGAGGATAATTTGTAACTTACTTGAGAGCACGAGAGTTCATATTACTCGATAAATAAGAATGAATCCACTCGCTTGGCAGACCACTCATCTTGCAGGCCTGACTGCTTGATGCCACAGTATGAGTAAGGCATATAGGTGCCTCTCAAATACAGTAATATTACGATTTTCATTCAAGCTTTGAAGATAATTTTCAGTGAAATACACTTTACAAGAGAAATGCGGGGGGGGGGGGGGAGCGAAAATTTTATTTTGGTACGTGCGGTATCTGTGGTCTTACTTACTGCATGGCTTAAGATCTTCGCTTTCAATATAGGCAACGACTAAAATCATCCGTCATCTATTGGGTGTACTATGCAATCCAAGATGCTACTTCAGGCGGGTGTAAATTGAATGTGCGCAACGGAAAATAATAAACGCTAAAATGAAGATTTGGCCCTGTCTGACTACTCCCTGATGCAGATTTTAGGATCTCTTAATTCTATAAATTACAATCTAAACGTAAATGAATGATGAAGGCAACTAATCCTGCTAAATGATAAACGTTGTTCCGGCTTATATATTTATTGTAGATTAAAAAAAGAAACCTTTTTATTACAAAGTTTACATTTTCTAAGTAAAATTACTAATCAATTGCCCAACTCTGCCCTTATTATGAGTGCGCGGTCTAATATCAATAACGCGAAATGACTGACATCATCTACGTACCAAACGCTAGAAGATGATCTAAGGTGGTGTGGAACCTCAGTGGAAATAAACTAACGTGATCACAGCTGTTTAGCT
Organism: Schistocerca piceifrons; assembly: GCF_021461385.2. Lineage (NCBI taxonomy): Eukaryota > Metazoa > Arthropoda > Insecta > Orthoptera > Acrididae > Schistocerca > Schistocerca piceifrons. The sequence goes on along the minus strand of NC_060138.1, from coordinate 631,699,023 downwards.
TTTACATCCCTAATAAGCCGAAGCAATTTGCGATATCACCGTATGTACTGCGTCCGGTGCGTCGAAGTGATGGTTCTCGTACTCATCTGCGGCGATGGAAGAACTCCAGCCACAATTAAACTCTTTCAAACACTCGGACTAATAAACTTTAATACTGTCTTCTCCTCTCTGTGTTCGACAGACGAGAAACGCGAACTCCCAACACAAGGACGGAGCTCAGGTAACGTTTCAACGTAAGTATAGGCAGAGGAAGTGCTCTCAGTTACTGAACGCTGCGAACTCAACGACGACTTCCAACAGTACAGTTCCTAACTGTTCTAACTATAACCTCTACTGAGAGCAAAGACAGCAAGTCCGTCTGTACCAACAAAAGCTGATATCGAGCGACCGTCACACACGGGCGCTCACAACGGAAGACCGCGTCTCTCCAGCGCTGGCTTCCCAGCAAGACTTGGCTCCCCACCATCGTAGTTCTGAAAACGAATCATATTCCCGAAACCACGGAATATTCTCCCTCTCTATAGATTCTTCAGAACCCCAGCCAACCATATTTTAGTCTTTTGCCGTCCAGCGCGGAAAGTTTTCGAGGAAAGACCTATACTCGTACAATGGTACGCTTCTGAGTAAAAATCCTTGGAAATAACCCAGCCTGCGTGGTTTACGAGGTGCCGCTTCTTCGTTCCTCTTATCTGTGTCCAAGATTTTCAGCGTTCGGAAGTATTATCCGGTTATCCTTTCATGCAATAAGCGTTAACAATTATTTACAAGACGTACGTGACAATGTCAATCTCCTTTATATATACGATCTACAACCTGTCACATGATACTTAATTGTGTTTGTAGATTACGGCAAAATATGTGGATGAGTTATTGTAAGGTGCGATATTATAGCCATCTTATAGCATTACAACGTCAAAAGCAACTGAGTACCGCCGTCCCAGTGTTTTCTGTTTAGGCACACAGATGGCAGTTGTCATTTGTGGACGTTGTATTCTGCCAAGCACATGCCATGCTACTTCTGAATGCATTGCAAATTGCAAGGTCGACCTGTTGCATCAGGAAAGGATAAACTTTCCGTTGTATTGCTGCAGATGCCAATGCCTCTCCATTTATCATCCATAGGTTGTGAACACGCTACCGGGCAACAAGCCCATACACAAGGCGCTTTGGACAACGTCGCCGACGCATTACAACCCCACGTGAAGACCGATATCCGGCAATCTCAGCGTTACGGCGTCGTACAAATACCGCCAGAGCACTGCAAGATGATCTCAGAGGGGCTACTGAAGCAGCTGTGACGGATCAGACTGTAAGGGACAGGTTTCGAGAAAGGACTTTACGACTCAAACGTCTTGTTCCAGTACCCCACTTCACGCGACTTCTCGCATTCAACTCTGCCGTTCCCATATCAACTGGCAACTTCGTCACTGACAAAAAGTTTTATCCACAGACTATTCAGATATCCTCTGGCGCGAAGTAATGGCCGTGTTCGTGTGCAGAGAAACGTGGAGAGCGGTACCTTAGAATTGTTGTCCAGGAAATCGAACGATTTACTAGGTTCTCTGATGTTGTGTGGAGGATTCTGTGTTGACAGCTATACGGACCTTGTCGTTGTGCATGGTCGCCTTACCGCTAGGCAGCACATCGAACAGATCCTGTTGGGCCAGGTGGTGGCCGCTGAGTACGGTGGTGGCGCTGAATTCCTTCCAGTTCCAGGGCCTATGTGGCGGGCGTCGGCAGGGATGTCTTGCGAATCATACAATGAAGGCGTTCACGACCGGATGTTTCAGCTGCTGAGAATTCTTCCGGGTTGTATGGCCGTGGTCCATGGAAGTCTTCAATCCCTGACGTTTCGTCTTGTCAGCAAGACTCAGCACAACCAGGAGCACCTCCGAAGATGCCCAATGTAGCCTTGGATGAACGTCAGTGACTGTAGAGTTACATGGACCACGGCCATACAACCCGGAAGAATTCTCAGCAGATGTCCTGCGAAGCCTGGACACTGAAATAATGGAATGGCCGATTGGGAGTACCGACCTAAACCCCATCGTGTATATGTGGGACATGCTTGATAGACGTGTTCGTGGTCGTTCTGTTCCGTTATAGACTCTCCAACAACTCTCATGGGCTCTCACTGAAGAGTGGGAACAGAAAGCACATGAAGAGATAGGACATGAACAGATAGCACACAGTGACCTCCGTAGACTTATACGGAGCATGCCACCTAGGTGTTAGCCAGTGACAAACACTCACGGACGACATACACATTATTGAAGCTCTCAAAGTCCAATGAAAAGCACACACGATGACGGGATGAATGATTGCTTCCACTGTCTTTGCGACACCTGTCGGATATTTCAGTTCTTTTTATGTCAACTATCGAGGATATAATGATGCTCTGTTATGTACTTAATATGTGAAAGGTTAAGGTATGATTTGGAACATCCCCAATCCTCAATTATTGCTCCATGGAATAAGGCAAACGCCCAAATACATGTTCACCTACTTCTTATGAGCAGTGTATTTGCATATGACTAAAAAGCTACTTGAAATTGAAGTAATATTCCGACACCTTTAATAACTCAGAAACTTTGATCTTTCCTTATCACTGTTATACAGCATGAAAACTAATTCCGACGAACAATATTTAAGTTATGTAAAATGTACTCTTTAATTTTCAGATGAAATTATTTTAACTGAAAGTGGAGGGTGACGAACAATGATTAATATTCTAAACACCTGACTGATAATTCGCTCTGGATACCAAAATATAGATGGGCCTATTGTTAAATTCAATGTAATCTTTACAATACAATACGTCGCGATTAGCGTTTGCAGCAAATAATAAATATATACACGTTATCTTTTTCAAAATGAGACATCTCTCTATAAAATCATCTCAGAAATCATCCTACATCCTCATTTACACCAAGTAGCATATCAAATAAAATTCATTTTCTGATCGGTACGTCCGTCATCAAAGATCATCACTCAGCGACGACTCAGCACTCTCTCTCTCTCTCTCTCTCTCTCTCTCTCTCTCTCCCTCTCTCTCCCTCTCTCTCTCTCTCTCTGTCTCTCTACAACTAGACTCACACACTCGGTCGTTCTCTGCTAATAACAAACCTCTGGTAGTCAAAGAGAACGTATCACACTTGTGTTCAGGTGTCCAAAGACGCTCATAATGGCAAACATTCCAACAAAACGTCAATTTTTCATAATATGTACGTCTTTCAGCCGCCTTAGAAGACAACACTGGTCAGTTTGGAGTGCTGTAGACGGTGCAGAACCGTAGTCTACAGGGTACAAAGCCCGAACAACTGGCATGGCGGTGATGGGGACGGGCGTCGCCTCTGCGCGACTGGTTTAATACCTCAAGTTCTCGTTGAAAGAACCTGTTTCAAACATAGCAGATGACTTTGAAAGTTTGTTCCTAAACGGCGCAAATGGCAGGAAAGTGTTTAAACAGCATCTGCCTTCCCCAGATAATAACTGAGTTTGACATTTTTGCCTTTTGTGCACTAAAAGGTCAAAGTTGGACACGCCACGGAGCTGCCCGGCTGGCATGAGAAGAAACGGTTGCTTTCGCCCGGTACCGACAGTGAGTTTGTCAATGTCTGTTTTGCATACCAATATGGGAGGTTTCTGCTACGATCCCCAGTTTTGGATCGTCCCCTCTACATGCTGTTTTCGAAAAGTTAGGCGTCTTTGGAGCACGAACTAAAATTCTGTGTTTCTGCTCCAGACTGTCGCGCTGTGCGCGTCCTCTGCAGGCTGACGTCCAGTAGTGATCGGCGCGCGCTGGCAGTTGCTGGGGGAAATGTTTCGCAATAGTGCTAGTGCAATCCAGATTCTGGGCAGATCATTACTTGCTTACTTTTCCGTGCAGTTTTAACTGTTTAATTTGGTTATAATTGGTGGCTTGATATTACATAATTAACTTTGATTTTGCAAGCTGCGCAGATGAGCAAATCTTGTTGTACCTTCTCCACACAGTGTTCCACATTTTTTGTACCTTCCCACAGCGTTAGCATTATTTTCTGACTTGATTTGAGTTGTAGAGTTCTTTGATAATTTTATTATGACTTTTGTCAGTCATTAGGGCTAATAAATATCTGTTAATCTTAGTCTTGACTTAGGTTTCGAGATCCTTTAAACTATCTTGCAACTTTATAATGGTTGTGTGACCCTCTAATAACTAATATAATCTGTTGCACATCTGCGACGTCGTTGCCGTTGTGCACATTGGCCAAACTCAACGATAATCCTTTTATTATTCGGTGAAGGTGACCAGCATTGCACTCACTTGCCTTGTTTCATAATAAGTCCGTTTATTCACTACAGAGAGCTGTGTCGATTACACAAAGAATTATAAGTTTGATGTGTATTATTTCATGACTATTTGGCTAATGACCTAGCACTATTTATACGTAATAAGCAGTAACATTGCATAACGCCGATCACTAAGCAACCTTCATATATGACTGAAGTGCACATCATATGAGGACTCGTCTGCACCAGAATTTCACACTGTAAATAGCGCCGTGAACTGCTAGCGTCGTTGCGCCTCTGCCTCTGCGTAACACTCAGGCTGTGGCGTCACTGGAAGCAGTCCACGGCCTATGGGAAATACAGGCTCCGCAACAGACTCGTGCCGTCACATTAGTTGCCTTCCCCAACACACATCGTGAATACTCGGCAACGTATGGGGCCAGGAGGGAAATCAGTAGGTGAATGAATTGATACCAACTAAAGTTTTTCGTGTGTTATAGAGAGAAAAAGGTGGGAATTTAAGGAGATGGGACCTGGATAAAGTGACTAAACCAGAGGTTGCACAGAGTTTCAGGGAGAGCATAAGGGAACAAATAACAGGAATGGGGGAAAGAAGTACAGTAGAAGAAGAATGGGTAGCTCTGAGGGATGAAGTAGTGAAGGCAGCAGAGGATCAAGTAGGTGAAAAGACGGGGGCTAGTAGAACTCCTTGGGTAACAGAAGAAATATTGAACTTAATTGACGAAAGGAGAAAATATAAAAATGCAGTAAATGAAGCAGGCAAAAAGGAATACAGACGTCTCAAAAATGAGATCGACAGGAAGTGCAAAATGGCTAAGCAGGGATGGCTAGAGGATAAATGTAAGGACGTAGAGGCTTATCTCACTAGGGGTAAGATAGATACTGCCTACAGGAAAATTAAAGAGACCTTTGGAGAAAAGAGAACCACTTGTATGAATATCAAGAGCTCAGATGGAAACCCAGTTCTAAGCAAAGAAGGGAAAGCAGAAAAGTGGAAGGAGTATATAGAGGGTCTATACAAGGGTGATGTACTTGAGGACAATATTATGGAAATGGAAGAGGATGTAGATGAAGATGAAATGGGAGATATGATACTGCGTGAAGAGTTTGACAGAGCACTGAAAGACCTGAGTCGAAACAAGGCCCCCGGGAGTAGACAATATTCCATGACCTTGGGAGAGCCAGTCCTGACAAAACTCTACCATCTGGTGAGCAAGATGTATGAGACAGGCGAAATACCCTCAGACTTCAAGAAGAATATAATAATTCCAATCCCAAAGAAAGGAGGTGTTGACAGATGTGAAAATTACCGAACTATCATTTTAATAAGTCACAGCTGCAAAATACTAACGCGAATTCTTTACAGACGAATGCAAAAACTGGTAGAAGCCGACCACGGGGAAGATCAGTTTGGATTCCGTAGAAATATTGGAACACGTGAGGCAATACTTACCTTACTACTTATCTTAGAAGAAAGATTAAGGAAAGGAAAACCTACGTTTCTAGCATTTGTAGACTTAGAGAAAGCTTTTGACAATCTCAGCTGGAATACTCTCTTTCAAATTCTAAAGGTGGCAGGGGTAAAATACAGGGAGCGAAAGGCTATTTACAATTTGTACAGAAACCAGATGGCAGTTATAATAGTCGACGGACGTGAAATGGAAGCAGTGATTGGGAAGGGAGTGAGACAGGGTTTTAGCCTCTCCTCGATGCTATTCAATCTGTATATTGAGCAAGCAGTAAAGGAAACAAAAGAAAAGTTCGGGGTAGGTATTAAAATCCATGGAGAAGAAATAAAAACTTTGAGTTTCGCCGATGACATTGTAATTCTATCAGAGACAGCAAAGGACTTGGAAGAGCAGTTGAATGGAATGGACAGTGTCTTGAAAGGAGGACATAAGATGAACATCAACAAAAGCAAAACGAGGATAATGGAATACAGTCGAGTTATGTCGGGTGATGCTGAGGGAATTAGATTAGGAAATGAGACACTTAAAGTAGTAAAGGAGTTTTGCTATTTGGGGAGCAAAATAATCGATTATGGTCGAAGTAGAGAAGATATAAAATGTAGACTGGCAATGGCAAGGAAAGCGTTTCTGAAGAAGAGAAATTTGTTAACATCGAGTATACATTTAAGTGTCAGGAAGTCGTTTCTGAAAGTATTTGTATGGAGTGTAGCCATGTATGGAAGTGAAACATGGACGGTAAATAGTTTGGACAAGAAGAGCATAGAAGCTTTCGAAATGTGGTGCTACAGAAGAATGCTGAAGATTAGATGGGTAGATCACATAACTAATGATGAAGTATTGAATAGAATTCGGGAGAAGAGGAGTATGTGGCACAACTTGACAAAAAGAAGGGACCGGTTAGTAGGACATGTTCTGAGGCATCAAGGGATCACAAATTTAGCATTGGAGGGCAGCGTAGAGGGTAAAAATCGTAGAGGGAGACCAAGAGATGACTACACTAAGCAGATTCAGAAGGATGTTGGTTGCAGTAAGTACTGGGAGATGAAGAAGCTTGCACAGGATAGGGTAGCATGGAGAGGTGCATCAAACCAGTCTCAGGACTGAAGACCACAACAACAACAACATAGAGAGCTCATCTGTATTACAACGTGCAGCTACGAAGTATTAAACTAGACTGAAATAATAACGCGCTGCCCCGCCAGAGACAGTCGCTACAACTCCTAAGAACTGCAGTGTCATGTGCGGTGGTGCACGTCACAGGGCAGTATATCTCTTTGGACTCAAAGCAGTTGCACGCCGTCTTTGATATGGCAATGCTGATGGTGATGGCGCTCGTGACTGAGCCGAAGAAAGTGTTGGCGTTACTGTTGGTGGAGAGGAAGATGCTCATGGTCAAGGGACGTCAAGTGCCGGCTAAGTGATTGTCCTTGTACTGGTGTTATATATGGGGCTGATGTGATCATGCTTAGTGACCGAAATAGTACTGCGCGAAAAGCCAGAGTTGCAGATACCGTAAAGGAAACTAAATAGGTGGTGGAAGGGCAAAGGGGAGTGATATGCAGGTTTGTATACACTGAAGAAAACTGAAAACGTTACACCGTGAACATCTAGCCCAAACCCTATCAAACTGATATCATAATATTTTTATGATTGTGGGATAAACTGATTAAAATTTCAATGTTACGAGAGCTTATTTTCGGTACTACAGATAAAGTGGGCCCTACAGATGTAGGATGACCGGAATACGTGATACAGTCTGGATATATCTAACGTCGCTGGAAGTTTTCAGGTGCAGATCACAAGACGACATATCCAGAGGACATACACATACAGCTTACCGCCATATTTCATACCTTGAGAAAGTTCGAATCATTGGCATGAGGCCCAGGGGTGCATCACACCAACAGACTGTACAGACACTCGACTGTCGTGTAGTCACTGCAGAACGTGTAATGACGAGATGGACTCAGGACAATAATGTGGCAATAAAAGTACGTACGCGACCTTCCAGAAGCCTACACCACGAGAAGATGGTTGGTCGACTAGCTCTGACGAAGAAACAGATGACAAAAGCTGGACTCCGGGCCAAGGTTAGATGCAGAATGTCTCAAGGAACCGTCGGGGACAGATTATTGGAAATTGGGTTGAGGTCTCGAGTTGTCATGCGTCTTTTATCGCTGGCACCATACCACAGACAACTAAGACTAGAATAGTGAAGAGAACCAGCGTCAACTAGGGTACTGAACGGCATTCTGTGGTGTTCAGCGGTCACCCACGCTTCTGTTTGTGGCGGACAGATCGACGCCAACGTGTCTGTACACGACCTGGTGTAAGGTCACACGAAGCAGAGTTTCTCGAGATACACACTTCTACAACTCCTCGAATCATGGTGTGGGGATCTTTTGGATGTGATAAAAGGACTGGTTTAGTAATTGTTGAAGGGCGGCCAAATGCTGGCCAATATGTGTCAAGCGTGGTAAACCCTGTTTTTACACTCTTGATGACCGAAGTAACAAATGCAATTCCAGCAAAGTAATGTAAGGAATAAAACAGCAGTACACACCATAAACAGCTTGAGGACTGTACGATACGTGACTGGTCTACCTTTCCCACTGGTTTATCATCCATAAAGCATTTCTAGGATACAGTGGGAATACTTACACTTTTATACCCGGCACCAGCCAGCAAGCTTCATCAGCTAACAGTGTGAGTTTCAAGCATGAGCAGAAATCCCTCAAAATGACATTCGGAGGCTGGTTTGTTTTCAGGTTACAATGAAAAGAGGAGTGAAATCGTGCCGGTTGGAGTCACAGCTCACACCGATGTTAATGATGGCGTAAGTTCCGAATGGAATGAAGGTTTAACCATTGAATACCCGTCATGCTGAGACCTACTTTTATTTTTATTTTAAATGGCGTAAACTAGAGCCTCATACAAACGCCATAGGGTGACCACAATAACGCTAGTCTATCAAGAACGTGTGCTGAACAACATATTGTATGGTGGTGAGCCTTGACATCGCACTCTAAACAAGAACGTCAACTAAATCACCTTCATTCACTGTGCTTACGAAACATTCTAGGCATCGCATGTAACAAATGAGTTTGTTCTGAATACTACGAATCTACACAGTTATCAGCGTCACTTTCAAAGAACATCTCCTGTGGTGGTGAGGATAGTGACATCGTATGGACCGCCCTCGTCTTCCCCGACGCAAACTACTTGGTGAGACAGCACTTGTCACGAGACCTCCTGAAAGATCTTCATTGCGCTTTAGCGACTGTGTCAAGCGCGATGTGAAGGCATTTAATAGTGACTGTAGCAAATGACAGGGGCTTGCTTTGCTCAACAAGTTAGCTGCGAAACGAGCTTATAGACAAGAATCTCTGAAAAGTGAGCTTCTTCTCCACATCAATTTATGCTGTACCGCTGGCACACATTTTTCTTATACACACACTAAAAAAAAGTTTTGAATCACTCCGGTTCCCAGAATTTCTGAAGTTAGACAATGACTGTGGATATTGTATCACGGACACAGTCCTTTTGACTGATCAGAGATGTCACTAAACCCGCCCAAAGACGTAAGCAACAATGCATGAGCAGCGCCTATTAGACGGAGGGGGGCCGACAGCCGATCAGTTCCAGTCATTTCACCAGGAAGGAGGTGCACGGCTCGTGTTGTCTGTAGTTCAACCCTGCCTAGACGATCAATACCATGGTTCGATCGCGTCCGCATTGTTACTTTGTGCCAGGAAGGGCTCTCAACAAGGGAAGTGTCCAGGCGTCTTGGAGTGAACCAAAGCGATGTTGTTCAGACATGGAGGAGATACAGACAAACATGAACTGTTGATGACATGCCTCGCTCTGGCTATCTAAGGGCTACTATTGCAGTGGATGACCCCTACCTAAGGAATATGCCTCAGAGGAATCCTGACAGTAACGACATTATGGTGAATAAGGCTTTTCGTGCAGCTACAGGGCGTCGTGTTACGACTCAAACTGTGCGCAATAGGCTGCATGATGCGCTTCACTCCCGATATCCATGGCGAGGACCATCTTTGCAACCACAACACCAAGAAGCGCGGTACAGATGGGCCCAACAACATGCCGATTGGACCGCTCAGGATAGGCATCACGTTCTCTTCACCGATGAGCGTCGCATATGTCTTCAACCAGACAATCGTCGGAGACGTGTTTGGAGGCAACCCGGTCAGGCTGAACGCCTTAGACACACTGTCCGGCGAGTGCAGCAAGGTGGAGGTTCCCTGCTGTTTTGGGGTGACATTATGTGGGGCCGACGGACGCCGCTGGTGGTCATGGAAGGCGCCGTAACGGCTGTACGATACGTGAATGCCATCCCTGACCGACAGTGCAACCATAACGGCGGCATATTGGCGAGGCATTCGTCTTAAAGGACGACAATTCACGCCCTCAACGTGCACATCTTGTGAATGACTTTCTTCAGGGTAACATCGCTCCACAAGAATGGCTAGCATGTTCTCCAGACATGAACCCTATCGAACATGCCTGAGGTCGATTGAAAAAGGCTGTTTATGGACGACGTGAGCCACCAACCACTCTGAGGGATCTACGCCGAATCGCCGTTGAGAAGTGAGACAATCTGAACCAACAGTGCCTTGATGAACTTGTGGATAATAGTCCACTACGAATGCATCATGCATCTGCAAGAGGTCGTGCTACTGCGTATTAGAGATACCGGTGTGTACAGCAATGTGGACCACCACCTGTCTCGCTGTGTGGTGGTACAACATGCAATGTGTGGTTTTCATGAGCAATAAAAAGGGCGGAAATTGTGTTTATGTTTATCTCTATTCCAGTTTTCTGTACAGGTTCCGGAACTCTCGGAACCGAGGTGATTCAAAACGTTTTTTGATGTGTGTATGTCATTATTCACATTCGATAATGAACATAATGAAGAAATTACTTTCCAGAACTGAAATGGCAGGGGGCTTTGATCTGTGAGGGTAGGGTGCTGAGCAAAGATTAAAAAAAGCTTATTATAAAAAAATTCTGAACATCGTTTTAACATTGATAAAATAAACAAATCAAAATAGGCTTTATAACACCCATTATAATTAATAATTCCAACAATGAATATGAAAACATTTATCAAAAACATTTAAGTTTGTGCACATGACTTTCAGATATGATAAACAGTAAAATAATCAATTTTAACAAGTTTATGAATTTCAAACAATAAATAAAAAAGTGCTCAAAAAAGCGTATTTGATTATAAATGGTGTGTTAACGTAAAGCTACAAACTTGAGTTTGCTCAGACATCGGTCACAGATTAGCTACTAACACGGAATGCTGATGCATGTAGAAGTCTAAGACAAATATCTGTCTCTAATGAAAGCTAAGCAGCATTATACAGAAAGTTGCTCAATGAGTAAGGGATTTCGCGAATGAAACAGTTCTTTATGCCCTTTAGTTACGAATAGCAAAGATGCTCACAGGTTTGTTGACATGCCTGTGTTTGATTACAGCGTGTTTGGATATCCTTGTTACAAATTTCTAGGACTAGTCTTGGGGAATGAGTGCATAATATTTTGAACAGGAACCAGTGTCCTGAAACATACCGTTTCCGTTCTACCACGGTCAGATGTTTAACTCAACGACTTCTGCTTGAGGAATTTAACTAGGCGTGACGCAGACAATTATTAGATAAGAATTCAAAAGAAATCACAATGAAACATCCATTATCACTTAGATATCGTACATTTGGTTGATTAACACTTAAGCATTTCGTGTTTACATTATTCGAAAACAAAAAAGAGCCCAGCATACTGTACGTACAGTTAAAGCATTAATACAAACAAACATGCTTAAGTGATAAATGGATGTTTCGTTATGTTTTCCTTTTAATTGTTATATAATAATGATACTGCGTCACCCCTAATTCAATTCCTCAGGCTGAAGTGGACGCGTTAAACAGCTGAACTGAAACCGCGGTAGAACGGAATCGGGACATGGGTTCCGATTCAAAATATTATGTACTCACTCCCCTCTACAAGTCCTAGAAGTTTATATCGGACATTTTCGAACACCCTGTATAAGTAATTACCAACGACACAGGATCCATAGTCAAAGCATCAGGAGTGAATAACCAGTAGCCATGAAGGCAGAGACAGAGAAAATAATAACTCTTTTACCATCGTGTGAACACTATTTCCACAGTAACTGTTTCCAGTACCACAACGAACGGGACCTCCGTCCTCAGTGAGCTTCGCAAGTTAGTAAGAAAAACGCCAGACAAATATTCCGCTATGGAGGAGCACACATTACGACTCAATGTCCTCTCGTGAGATTCTGACATAGCCGCCGCAAGGAAACCACGAACAGAGAAGTTTCATGAACGACAGAAATCGGTTCTAACACATGCTCGGCCAGAATATTGATAAGACTTACATTTCCCAAATTCCATATATTTATTACTAATTATTATTATTATTGTTGTTGTTATTATTAATATATAGTGCTCAACTACGAGGGGCGTTCAGAAAGTAAGCTCCGATCGGTCGCGAAATGGAAACGACTATGAAAATCCGATAAAGCTTTGCACAGATGTGTTGGGTAGTGTCTCTAGTATAACCCCAGTTAGCATCACGTCGAGCTTCTCATTTCTGAGCTCGCAGTGAGTGCGTAAAGATGTCTAGAAAATAGTGTCTGCCGCCAAGTACGAGGGCCTGGTGAGAAATTTCGCCTGAAGCTATGCAGCCAACATTACATAACTGTCGTGCTGTTTCGTCTTCACGACAATTCTCAGCCGCATTCTGCAGGGGCAATGAAGATGCTCCTGCATCGTTTTCAAATGGAAATGTTAGATTACCCACAATACAGTCCGCAATTGTCTCCCCCTGAGTTTCATCTCTGGTCACATGAACCGCTGTCTTTGAAGACAACATTTTGACACAGACAACGAGGTGTAGGCCAGCGTGGAGAATTGGCGGAAAGCACTGGCGGCTGCCTTCTATGATGAGGCTATTGAAAAGTTGGTACAACGCTATGACAAAAGTCTAAGTCAGAACGGCGACTACGTAGAGAAGTAGCTGAAAGGTGTAGCTAATTGTTACAAGTAAAACATTTCTGATGTCCACTGTGGTTTCAATTTGGCAATCAATCGGAGCTTACTTTCTGAACAGGCCTCGTATTATACAGACTGTAATGTTGACTCACTAATAAAAATTTCGTTAAATACGGTTGGGAGTAGTAAATGCATGTAATGTTGACTCACTAATAAAAATTTCGTTAAATACAGTTGGGAGTAGTAAATGCATAAATGAACAAATAAACCTACATTTTGTATCCTAGCCTCTCGGTAGCTGTGTTTGTAATACAGATATCGATGTCAACACAGCGCAATCGCTGAGATACACTGCGGCCCGCATTAGGAGGAGCTCGCAACATTTCAAGTTCTGCCCTCTACAACGGTCTGTGGGCAGTATACAGAGGCATTCATCAGCTGTACACGAGCATTTCGGATCATAAGGGGACATCCATTTATAACGTGAGCTCATAATGGGGGGTGGCTTCCAGCAAAATCTCACCAATTCTCATTGAAAAGGGGGGGGAGGGGCAAAGAATATCTCACGATCTCACGTCAACTTTTTAATTCAGAGAATATGCATTATTAAGAGGGATAAAATTTTGTTTTATAAAATTGATCCCGAGCATATAAAATATTAAAGAGCCCACCAGTCTTTATGGCCTCTCTGACCTGAATTGAATGATTTACGTATGTGCATGCCCGGAAGCTAAGCTGGAGTCCGTGGACAAGAACTATATTAGTGTTCATTTAAATCTAGAGACTGAAAAGCTACGCAGACATAACGTAGAAACAATGATGTCATTCATCTGCAAAGTAAGTAAATGTTCAACGGCGTTTAATGTGCATAATATACCAATAAAAGGTCAGTCTTTAGGGATCCATCAAAAGGGGTAATACGGTTTTTGTGGAGTCTTTCTGCCCGTCTGTTTCTGTCTGCCTGTCCGTCTGAGTACCACTCAGGATTGGTATGCTTAAACTATTAATAACAATGATTAATACACTTCCTAAATAAAATATAGTATTAGTAAAGTTTCAGAACAGTATTTGAAACAAATAAAAAACATTTTCATTTCTACGTATTTTTGACCGATTACGGGCTAAACCTGAAGTGAGGTTTCAGGGGTCCCACCAGATCTCACCAAATTTCGTAGAAGAGGGAAAGAAGGACCAAATTTTAAAGAAACCACTCACGTAATTAATGTACGTCCCTAAGGCAGTTTTTGACATCGCCTGAACTAATCGAGGAAATTTCCCATTGGAGATCTTGGCTTTGATTGGTTTGGCATTCTGGTTAAATTATATGACTCTGCTTTGGGCCCTAGTGGACTTACACTCAGCACGAACAGGTTTCAAACTATTGCGCTTGTACTGTGATGGCGTATTGATCCGTTCAAGCGTCGAATACTTCAGTTCGGATGAGATAGTGGTCCATGCAAAACCTATTCATAGATTTTAAGAAACCATCACTGTCGAGAGGCAGCCAATACGACGGGAATGTCTCCCCACTCTGTTCTTGATCCTTGGAGAACGGAAAGAGCTGCCCTACGGAAACGACTCGTTTGTCCCGGGCTACGCAGCTATATCGCAGAGCGCGGGGACAGGCGACCTCGTCCGCCAAAACGCGGCGCGCAATTACGGCCGGTAATCGGAGCGGCGATCCTGCGATCCGGCCGGTAATTGGATAATTCGGCGAGGCGCGGTGGCGCGCAGGCGGAGGCGGCGCCGCGGTCGATAGCACCGCTGCCGCCGGCTGGCTCTGCTCTGCGCTGCGCTGCGGTCTCTCCACGGCAGCGCCGGCGGGGGCGGGCGTGGGCGCTGCGCTAATTGGACCGGCGCGGAGCGGCCCTGTCCGATCCCATCTGCTACACACGTCGCTTCCGCGAACCCAACGCCCTCTCAAAATACTCACGCTTTCCCTCGAATCTCTCGTCACGGACGCTTATTCCACACTCGACGCATCGAATATCGTCTCGGTAGTGGCTCGAAACGTCAACAGAAAATTGTTTCGGTCTCTTGTCTTTCGCTACTATTCACTCGCGAGTGGGATTCGTTTCCTACGTTGCGACATCGCTTGTCAAATAGCTGCTACGTTTTGCCGAGACTGAGCCACAAACAGAAACCCAAGATATGGCGTCGTTGAAACTATATATATATATATATATATATATATATATATATATATATATATATATATATATATATATATATATATATATATAAAATCACCCCGGTTCTCAGAACTCCTGAAGATAGACGTTGACTGTGGATATCGTACCACAGGGACAGTCCCTGCCGGCCGGTGTGGCCGAGCGTTTCTATGCTTCTAGGCGCTTCAGTCTGGAACCGCGCATCACTACGGTCGCAGGTTCGAATCCTGCCTCGGGCAAGAATGTGTGTGATGTTCTTAGGTTAGTTAGATTTAAGTAGTTCTCAGTTCTAGGGGACTGATGACCTTAGATGTTAAGTCCCATAGTGCTCAGAGCCATTTGAACCATTTTTAGACAGCCCCTGTGACTTCAGAGATGTCACTAAACCCGCCCAAAGATGTAAACAACCGTACATGAGCAGCGCCTATTAGACGGAGGGGGTCCGACAGGCGATCAGTTCCAGTCATTTCATCAGGAAGGAGGTACACAGCTCGTGTTGTCTGTAGTTCAGCCATGGCTAGACGGTCAATACCTCGGTTCAATCGCGTCCGCATGGTTACTTTGTGCCAGGAAGGACTCTCAGCAAGGGAAGTGCCCAGGCGTCTCAGAGTGAACCAAACCGATGTTGTCTGGACATGGAGGAGATACAGAGAGACAGGAACTGTCGATGACATGCTTCGCTCTGGCTGCCCAAGGGCTGCTACTGCAGTGGATGACAGCTACCTAGGGCTTATGGCTCGGAGGAACTATGACAGCAACGCCACCATGATGAACAATGCCTTTTTGTGCAGCCACAGGACGTTGCGTTACGACTCAAACTGTGCGCAATAGGCTGCATGATGCGCAGCTTCACTCCAGACGTCCATGGCGAGGTCCATCTTTGCAACCACGATACCACGCAGCGCGCCGAATGGACCGCTCAGGATTGGCATCTCGTTCTCTTCAACGACGAGTGTCACATATGCCTTCAATCATACAGTGGTCGGAGACGTGTTTGGAGCCAAGCCGGCCAGGCTGAACGCCTTAGACACACAGTGAAGCAAGGTGGAGGTTCCCTGCTGTTTTGAGATGGCATTATGTGGGGTCGACGTACGTCGCTGGTGGTCATGGAAGGCGGCGCCGTAACCGCTGTACGATACGCAAATGCCGTCCTTCCATCGACAGTGCAACCATATCCGCAGCATATTGACGAGGCATTCGTCTTCGTGGACGACAATTCGCGCCCCCATCGTGCACATCTTGTGAATGACTTCCTTCATGATAAAATCGCTCCACTAGAGTGGCCAGCATGTTCTCCAGACATGAACCCTGTCGAACATGCTTGGGGTAGATTGAAAAAGGCTGTTTATGGACGACGTGACCCACCAACCACTCTGAGGGATCTACGCCGAATCGCCGTTGAGGAGTGGGACAATCTGGACCAACACTGCCTCGAAGAACTTGTGGATAGCGTGCCACGACGAATACAGGCATGCATCAACGTGCTACTGGAAGGCCTCACTTTATATTATTATTATTTTTTTTCATTTGCCTTCTGCCATCTGGCTGGTTTGATGCTGCCTGCCATGAATTCCTCACCTGTGCTAACCTCTTCATCTCACAGTAGCAGTTGCAACCTACGTCCTCAATTATTTGCTGGATGTATTCCAGTCTGTCGTCCTCTACAGTTTTTGCCCTCTTGCAGCTCCCTCTAGTACCATGGAAGTCATTCTCTCATGTCTTAACAGATGAACTATCGTCCTGGCCCTTCTCCTTGTCAGTGTTTTCCACATCTACATCTACATCTACATCTACATCTACATTGATACTCCGCAAGCCACCCAACGGTGTGTGGCGGAGGGCACTTTACGTGCCACTGTCATTACCTCCCTTTCCTGTTCCAGTCGCGTATGGTTCGCGGGAAGAACGACTGTCTGAAAGCCTCCGTGCGCGCTCTAATCTCTCTAATTTTACATTCGTGATCTCCTCGGGAGGTATAAGTAGGGGGAAGCAATATATTCGATACCTCATCCAGAAGCGCACCCTCTCGAAACCTGGCGAGCAAGCTACACCGCGATGCAGAGCGCCTCTCTTGCAGAGTCTGCCACTTGAGTTTATTAAACATCTCCGTAACGCTATCACGGTTACCAAATAACCCTGTGACGAAACGCGCCGCTCTTCTTTGGATCTTCTCTATCTCCTCCGTCAGACCGATCTGGTACGGATCCCACACTGATGAGCAATACTCAAGTATAGGTCGAACGAGTGTTTTGTAAGCCATCTCCTTTGTTGATGGACTACATTTTCTAAGCACTCTCCCAATGAATCTCAACCTGGTACCCGCCTTACCAACAATTAATTTTATATGATCATTCCACTTCAAATCGTTCCGCACGCATACTCCCAGATATTTTACAGAAGTAACTGCTACCAGTGTTTGTTCTGCTATCATATAATCATACAATAAAGGATCCTTCTTTCTATGTATTCGCAATACATTACATTTGTCTATGTTAAGGGTCAGTTGCCACTCCCTGCACCAAGTGCCTATCCGCTGCAGATCTTCCTGCATTTCGCTACAATTTTCTAATGCTGCAACTTCTCTGTATACTACAGCATCATCCGCGAAAAGCCGCATGGAACTTCCGACACTATCTACTAAGTCATTTATATATATTGTGAAAAGCAATGGTCCCATAACACTCCCCTGTGGCACGCCAGAAGTTACTTTAACGTCTGTAGACGTCTCTCCATTGATAACAACATGCTGTGTTCTGTTTGCTAAAAACTCTTCAATCCAGCCACACAGCTGGTCTGATATTCCGTAGGCTCTTACTTTGTTTATCAGGCGACAGTGCGGAACTGTATCGAACGCCTTCCGGAAGTCAAGAAAAAAAACATCTACCTGGGAGCCTGTATCTAATATTTTCTGGGTCTCATGAACAAATAAGGCGAGTTGGGTCTCACACGATCGCTGTTTCCGGAATCCATGTTGATTCCTACATAGTAGATTCTGGGTTTCCAGAAATGACATGATACGCGAGCAAAAAACATGTTCTAAAATTCTACAAGAGATCGACGTAAGAGATATAGGTCTATAGTTTTGCGCATCTGCTCGACGACCCTTCTTGAAGACTGGGACTATCTGTGCTCTTTTCCAATCATTTGGAACTCTCCGTTCCTCTAGAGACTTGCGGAACACGGCTGTCAGAAGGGGGGGCAAGTTCTTTCGCGTACTCTGTGTAGAATCGAATTGGTATCCCGTCAGGTCCAGTGGACTTTCCTCTATTGAGTGATTCCAGTTGCTTTTCTATTCCTTGGACACTTATTTCGATGTCAGCCATTTTTTCGTTTGTGCGAGGATTTGGAGAAGGAACTGCAGTGCGGTCTTCCTCTGTGAAACAGCTTTGGAAAAAGGTGTTTAGTATTTCAGCTTTACGCGTGTCATCTTCTGTTTCAATGCCATCATCATCCCGTAGTGTCTGGATATGCTGTTTCGAGCCACTTACTGATTTAACGTAAGACCAGAACTTCCGAGGATTTTCTGTCAAGTCGGTACATAGAATTTTACTTTCGAATTTAACGAACGCTTCACGCATAGCCCTCCTTACGCTAACTTTGACGTCGTTTAGCCTCTGTTTGTCTGAGAGGTTTTGGCTGCGTTTAAACTTGGAGTGGAGCTCTCTTTGCTTTCGCAGTAGTTTCCTAACTTTGTTGTTGTACCACGGTGGGTTTTTCCCGTCCCTCACAGTTTTACTCGGCACGTACCTGTCTAAAACGCATTTTACGATTGCCTTGAACTTTTTCCATAAACACTCAACATTGTCAGTGTCGGAACAGAAATTTTCGTTTTGATCTGTTAGGTAGTCTGAAATCTGCCTTCTATTACTCTTGCTAAACAGATAAACCTTCCTCCCTTTTTTTATATTCCTATTAACTTCCATATTCAGGGATGCTGCAACGGCCTTATGATCACTGATTCCCTGTTCTGTACATACAGAGTCGAAAAGTTCGGGTCTGTTTGTTATCAGTAGGTCCAAGATGTTATCTCCACGAGTCGGTTCTCTGTTTAATTGCTCGAGGTAATTTTCGGATAGTGCACTCAGTATAATGTCACTCGATGCTCTGTCCCTACCACCCGTCCTAAACATCTGAGTGTCCCAGTCTATATCTGGTAAATTGAAATCTCCGCCTAAGACTATAACATGCTGAGAAAATTTATGTGAAATGTATTCCAAATTTTCTCTCAGTTGTTCTGCCACTAATGCTGCTGAGTCGGGAGGTCGGTAAAAGGAGCCAATTATTAACCTAGTTCGGTTGTTGAGTGTAACCTCCACCCATAATAATTCACAGGAACTATCCACTTCTACTTCACTACAGGATAAACTACTACTAACAGCGACGAACACTCCACCACCGGTTGCATGCAATCTATCCTTTCTAAACACCGTCTGTACCTTTGTAAAAATTTCGGCAGAATTTATCTCTGGCTTAAGCCAGCTTTCTGTACCTATAACGATTTCAGCTTCGGTGCTTTCTATCAGCGCTTGAAGTTCCGGTACTTTACCAACGCAGCTTCGACAGTTGACAATTACAATACCGATTGCTGCTTGGTCCCCGCATGTCCTGACTTTGCCCCGCACCCGTTGAGGCTGTTGCCCTTTCTGTACTTGCCCAAGGCCATCTAACCTAAAAAACCTCCCAGCCCACGCCACACAACCCCTGCTACCCGTGTAGCCGCTTGTTGCGTGTAGTGGACTCCTGATCTATCCAGCGGAACCCAAAACCCCACCACCCTATGGCGCAAGTCGAGGAATCTGCAGCCCACACGGTCGCAGAACCGTCTCAGCCTCTGATTCAGACCCTCCACTCGGCTCTGTACCAAAGGTCCGCAGTCAGTCCTGTCGACGATGCTGCAGATGATGAGCTCTGCTTTCATCCCGCTAGCGAGACTGGCAGTCTTCACCAAATCAGATAGCCGCCGGAAGCCAGAGAGGATTTCCTCCGATCCATAGCGACACACATCATTGGTGCCGACATGAGCGACCACCTGCAGATGGGTGCACCCTGTACCCTTCATGGCATCCGGAAGGACCCTTTCCACATCTGGAATGACTCCCCCCGGTATGCACACGGAGTGCACATTTGTTTTCTTCCCCTCTCTTGCGGCCATTTCCCTAAGGGGCCCCATTACGCGCCTGACGTTGGAGCTCCCAACTACCAGTAAGCCCACCCTCTGCAACTGCCCGGATCTTGCAGACTGAGGGGCAACCTCTGGAACAGGACAAGCAGCCGTGTCAGGCCGAAGATCAGTATCAGCCTGAGACAGCCTGAAACCGGTTCGTCAGACAAACTGGAGAGGCTTTCCGTTCAGCCCTCCGGAATGTCTTTCGCCCCCTGCCACACCTTGAAACGACCTCCCACTCTACCACAGGTGAGGGATCAGCCTCAATGCGGGCAGTATCCCGGGCAACCACAGTCGTAGTCCGATCAGGGGATGCGTAGGACGAGCTGGCCGTCCCCGACAAACCCCCATCCGGACCCCCACAGTGATGCCCATTGGCAACAGCCTCAAGCTGTGTGACCGAAGCCAACACTGCCTGAAGCTGGGAGCGAAGGGATGCCAACTCAGCCTGCATCCGAACACATCAGTTGCAGTCCCTATCCATGCTAAAAACTGTTTTGCAAAGAACGTCTGAACTAATCTACAGAGAGCGCAAACAAATCGACAAAATTTAAACGGTTATTAAAATACAAGATTGCCTAGTAAATGCAATAATGCTGCTACTTGCGCACTGCTGACACTGCTCGGCGGCGGAAGGAGACTAAGCGAAATTACACTATTCAGGTACTAAAACGCGATGCTACACTCTCAAATACTATAATACGCCCGGAATTTATGAATTAAACAATGCAAGTACCAAAAACACGCAAAGAAATTAAGAATTAAACTATGTAACAAACGAGTGAGCTAGGAGTATACGACTTGCTGCTCAGCTGCTTATCCAACGGCGGCAGGGAGCACACTGACTGTGACCAACCGACACTGGCCGTTCAAAACAAAAACAGTAGACAAACGACTACGCGAATTTACACTATTCAGGTACTAAAACGCGATGCTACAACTCTCAAATACTATAATACGCCCGAAATTTATGAATTAAACAATGCAAGTACCAAAAATACGCAAAGAACTTAAGAATTAAACTATTTAACAAACGAGTGAGCTAGGAGTATACGACTTGCTGCTCAGCTGCTTATCCAACGGCGGCAGGGAGCACACTGACCGTGACCAACCGACACTGGCCGTTCAAAACAAAAACAGTAGACAAACGACTACGCGAATTTACACTATTCAGGTACTAAAACGCGATGCTACAACTCTCAAATACTATAATACGCCCGAAATTTATGAATTAGACAATGCACATGTTCCCTTCCTCTCTGATTCTGCGCAGAATCTCCTCATTCCTTACCTTATCAGTCCACTTAATTTCCAATATTCGTCTGTAGCACCACATATCAAATGCTTCGATTTTCTTCTGTTCCGGTTTCACTACCATACAATGCTGTACTCCAGACGTGCATTCTCAGAAATTTCTTCCTCGATTTAAGGCCGATATTTGATATTACTAGACTTCTCTTGGTCAGGAATGCCCTTTTGGCCATTGCTAGTTTGCTTTTGATGTCCTCCTGGCTCCGTCTGTCATTGGTTGTTTTTCTGCCTAGGTAGCAGAATTCCTTAACTTCATCTACTTCGTGACTATCAATCCTGATGTTAAGTTTCTCGCTGTTCTCATTTCTACTACTTCTCATTACCTTCATCTTTCTTCGATTTACTCTCAATCCATACTCTGTACTCAATAGACTGTTCATTCCGTTCAGCACATCATGTAATTCTTCCTCACATGCACTGAAAATAGTAATGTCAGCAGCTAATCGTATCATTGATATCCTTTCACCCTGAATTTTAATTCCACTCGTAAACCTTTCTTTTATTTCCATCGTTGCTTCCTCGATGTACAAATTGAACAGTAGGGGCGAAATCTTATGTTCTTGTCTTACACCCTTTTTAATACGAGCACTTCATTCTTGGCCGTCCACTCATATTATTCCTTCTTGGCTGTTGAACGTATTGCTGGCCGGTGTAGCCGGGCGGTTCTAGGCGCCTCAGTCTGGAAACGCGCGACCGCTACGGTCACAGGTTCGAATCCTGCCTCGGCCATTGATGTGTGTGATGTCCATAGGTTAGTTAGGTTTCAGTACTTCTAAGTTCTAGGGGACTGATGACCTCAGATGTTAAGTCCCATAGTGCTCAGAGCCATTTGAACCATTTGTTGAACGTATTCTACATGACCCGTCTCTCCCTATAGCTTACCCCTACTTTTTTCAGAATTTCGAACATTTTGCACCATTTTACATTGTCGAACGCTTTTTCCAGGTCTACAATTCCTATCAACGTGTCTTGATTTTTCTTTAGTCTTGCTTCCATTATTAACCGCAACGTCAGAATTGCAATGGCCTTTCTCAATAAGAGAGAGTCCAAAACGAAAAATAGTCTAAAAACATCACACAGCCACCGCCGGTCTGGTCTACATACGCTACACATTGCGGGTTAAAAGCCTCAGTGGGTGCACAAGACCGACCAGCATCATTCGCCTAGTCACACACTACATACCTCCAGTCAGAAACTGTCCATGTTCGGTGTTCCTTGGCCAGTTGGCAAATTGAGGATAGGCAGCTTTATGTGCCACTTTGACCAATGGCCTTTTTCAAAGTAAACGACTCGAAATGTCCACCGAGCGAGGTGGCGCAGTGGCTAGCACACTGGACTCGCATTCGGGAGGACGACGGTTCAATCCCGCGTCCGGCCATCCTGATTTAGGTTTTCCTTGATTTCCCTAAACCGCTTCAGGCAAATCCCGGGAAGGCTCCTTTGAAAGGGCACAGCCAATTTCCTTCCCTAATCCGATGAGACCGATGACCTCGCTATCTGGTATCCTTCCCCGAAACAACCCCATCCCCGCAACTCCAAATGTCCATTTTTTAAAATTTCCATTGCACACAGTTTCCTTCATAGGGTTCCTTTATAGCCTGGTAGAGATGAACCTTCAATCACCGAAAGCAGCAATTCCTGTCAGGTTTGAAACTGGCTGTGATCGATGTGGAATGGCATTCAATTCATGTCCCCGCCGGTTAGGTTCTCTTTGCGACGACTGTTCTTACGCCATGTTACATGGCTGCGAGAGGTACATTATTCCTTGCAAGCACGTTGAACAGTCCGCATTGATACAGAAACAAATCGACAACCTCTTTCACGATGTGGTCACGGGCACATCCCAACAGCATGGCACCTTTTTGCCATTCAGTCACATCTCCACATCGACCTATCTTCCTGAGCAGATTGCTTTCAACCGATTCCCACATTCACATAACTTCTCTGGCACGACTTATGTCACCGGTGGAGGATCATATGGCGGCCTATTTAGAGTTCTAAACCCAGTTTTTTTTAGTCAACTTGCAAAACTCCGGTAGTGGTGTAAGTAGGCTGTTTAGGTTTTTATGTTGGTAACGCAACGTAGCGCTCTATATGAAAATCACTGACTGTGCTGTGTGAAGTCTGTGGCTGGTTGGCATTGTTGGAATAGTCGCTATTTTAGTGTTGGGCAGTTGGATGTGAACAGCGCGTAGCGTTGCGCAGTTGGAGGTGAGCCGTCAGCAGTGGTGGATGTGGGGAGTGAGATGGCGGAGTTTTGAGAGCGGATGATCTGGACGTGTGTCCATCAGAGAGAGTAAATTTATAATACTGGATGTCATGAAGTGATATATAATAGTGTTCAAAAGTCATTATATATACACTCCTGGAAATGGAAAAAAGAACACATTGACACCGGTGTGTCAGACCCACCATACTTGCTCCGGACACTGCGAGAGGGCTGTACAAGCAATGATCACACGCACGGCACAGCGGACACACCAGGAACCGCGGTGTTGGCCGTCGAATGGCGCTAGCTGCGCAGCATTTGTGCACCGCCGCCGTCAGTGTCAGCCAGTTTGCCGTGGCATACGGAGCTCCATCGCAGTCTTTAACACTGGTAGCATGCCGCGACAGCGTGGACGTGAACCGTATGTGCAGTTGACGGACTTTGAGCGAGGGCGTATAGTGGGCATGCGGGAGGCCGGGTGGACGTACCGCCGAATTGCTCAACACGTGGGGCGTGAGGTTTCCACAGTACATCGATGTTGTCGCCAGTGGTCGGCGGAAGGTGCACGTGCCCGTCGACCTCGGACCGGACCGCAGCGACGCACGGATGCACGCCAAGACCGTAGGATCCTACGCAGTGCCGTAGGGGACCGCACCGCCACTTCCCAGCAAATTAGGGACACTGTTGCTCCTGGGGTATCGGCGAGAACCATTCACAACCGTCTCCATGAAGCTGGGCTACGGTCCCGCACACCGTTAGGCCGTCTTCCGCTCACGCCCCAACATCGTGCAGCCCGCCTCCAGTGGTGTCGCGACAGGCGTGAATGGAGGGACGAATGGAGACGTGTCGTCTTCAGCGATGAGAGTCGCTTCTGCCTTGGTGCCAATGATGGTCGTATGCGTGTTTGGCGCCGTGCAGGTGAGCGCCACAATCAGGACTGTATACGACCGAGGCACACAGGGCCAACACCCGGCATCATGGTGTGGGGAGCGATCTCCTACACCGGCCGTACACCACTGGTGATCGTCGAGGGGACACTGAATAGTGCATGGTACATCCAAACCGTCATCGAACCCATCTTTCTACCATTCCTAGACCGGCAAGGGAACTTGCTGTTCCAACAGGACAATACACGTCCGCATGTATCCTGTGCCACCCAACGTGCTCTAGAAGGTGTAAGTCAACTACCCTGGCCAGCAAGATCTCCGGATCTGTCCCCCATTGAGCATGTTTGGGACTGGATGAAGCGTCGTCTCACGCGGTCCGCACGTCCAGCACGAACGCTGGTCCAACTGAGGCGCCAGGTGGAAATGGCATGGCAAGCCGTTCCACAGGACTATATCCAGCATCTCTACGATCGTCTCCATGGGAGAATAGCAGCCTGCATTGCTGCGAAAGGTGGATATACACTGTACTTGTGCCGACATTGTGCATGCTCTGTTGCCTGTGTCTATGTGCCTGTGGTTCTGTCAGTGTGATCATGTGATGTATCTGACCCCAGGAATGTGTCAATAAAGTTTCCCCTTCCTGGGACAATGAATTCACGGTGTTCTTATTTCAATTTCCAGGAGTATATATATATATATATATATATATATATATATATATATATATATATTGTAAGTAGGCTGTTTATGTTTTCTTTATGTAAGTAGGTTGTTTATGTTTTCTCTATGTAAGTAGGCTGTTTGTGTTTTCTTATTGGCAACGTTACGTAGCACTGGCTGTGCTGTGTGCAGTCTGTGGCTGCTTTGCATTGTTGTAATACTCGCCATTGTAGTGTTGGGCAGCGGCAGCTGGATGTTAACAGCGCGTAGCGTTGCGCAGTTGGAGGTGAGCCGCCAGTAGTGGTGGATGTGGGGAGAGAGATGGCGGAGTTTTGAAATTTGTCATGAACTGCTATATTTATATATGATGATGTCAAGGTAAATACATTGTTTGTTCTCTATTAATATCTTTCATTTGCTAACTATCCCTATCAGTAGTTAGTGCCTTCCATAGTTTGAATCTTTTATTTAGCTGGCAGTAGTGGCGCTCGCTGTATTGCAGTAGCTTGAGCAGCGAAGATTTTTGTGAGGTAAGTGATTTGTGAAAGGTATAGTTTAATGTTAGTCAGGGCCATTCTTTTGTAGGGAATTTTGAAAGTCAGATTGCGTTGCGCTAACAAAATATTGTGTGTCAGTTTAAGCACAGTCTCGTGTATAATTGTTCAAAGGGGACGTTCCATATGTCGACCCTTAGCCGAGGATACCTCACTGGAATCTTCTGATTTTTTTTCTTGTAGTTTGTGTAATTAGTGTAGATTTTGTTTATTGATAGCGCGTAATCATAGAGAGAATTTCCTTTGTAGTTGTAGTTTTTCATTGTTGTACAGTAAAACAGTTGTGGCATGCATGTAGATTTGCACCAAGTATTTCGCAGCTACGCTGGCAATTAAGTAGACATTATTTCCATTGCTATGTTATTTTATTTTGCTCTTCAAATTGTGCTTTTCTGTGTTATCGTGTGAAATATTGTGACAATTATGGCGTGTGAAAAACGTAATACTAGGCTCCAAAGTAAACTGAGAAATGACAGTGAAGACGAAAGCAGTGTGTTAGCGCCGCAGAGTAATGAATTAACTGATGTTCAAAGTAGTAATTTGATAATTGTGCATAGGGAAATGGAGCGGGCGGCAAACAATGGCGTGGACAGTGAAACAATTAGTGAAGAGGGAAGCATTATCGATCGATCGGTCGGCAATAGCTCGCCTCAGGAAGCCGAAATGACACGACACGATTTCGCAAATACTGTAGATTCAGGTTTTGGATCCTCACCGTTTTCTCAAATAAGTCAAGACACATTTTCTGCTTGTCAAAATGTGAATGTTTCCGGTGCAAATTCACTGCCGAAAAGCACTGAGGAACATGTTTCAGACACCAATGCATTGTTATTACAGTTAATACAACAAATGGGACAAACACAGCAAAAGCTTCAAAAGTTAGACACAATGGAACAAAATCAGAGACAAACACAGCAAAAGCTTCAAAAGTTAGACACAATGGAACAAAATCTCAAAAAGTTAGACACGATGGAACAAAATCTTCAAAAGTTAGACACTACACTTGAACAAACACGTGAAGATTTAACCACTGAGTTACATAACATTGAATTGAAATGTCAGAAAGTGCGTAATGACGTAAAAACACAAATTTGTGAGCATTTTCAACCTATTTTTTCGCGGCATGAAAATGCATTACAGAATCACGAAGCAGCCATAAAAGAACTGCAAACCATTGTTCATGAAAATCATGAGACCTTGTGGGCTAAAACTGACTCAGTTGCATCTACGGATTCGGTTACACAACTTGCAAAAACTCAGGAAAACTTAAAGGACACAGTAGATTCGATTTCAACACAAATGGACACTCTGAAGCTTGGTTCAGAAAAACACACTGAGGAAATGTGTTCATTATCAGAGAAAGTAGTTGAACTTTCGGATCAGCTAAATAATTTATCTACGAAGGTAGATGATAATCTGAATGACGCAAAACCGGTAGTCTTTAATGACACAGAAGAGAGCGAACAAATTAGGAAACTGAAACAAAATCTGAATGAAATTGATACGCAACATCAAAGAGAAATCCGGGAAGTACAAGATCAGCTGACACAGGTAATACAAGAATTACGTATTTCAGAGGACACTCGCGTTCCAATACGGGAAGAGGGACACAGAAATACGGAACAGCCACAAAATAATAACACAGGGCATTTCGGAAGTTATGAAAGAAATTGGCAAGGTACACCGAATTTTGAGATGGAACCGCCGAAACGACGTAACAATGACCGACATGCGACTCGCCGACATGATGATTTTGATTATAAGCTGTTCATTACTACACGTAAATTCAAAACATTTAAGAATTCTGGCAACGACATTCACCCACAAGCATGGCTCCATCAATTCTCTCATTGTTTTCCTCCCAACTGGTCGTTAGATCACAGATTAGAATTTATGTGTGGCTACTTGGAGAATGAACCAGCTGTAAGAATGCGATCGGTAATTCACGATTGCCACAGTGAAGGAGAGTTTTACCATGCCTTCCTCTCAGCATATTGGTCTCAAGCCACACAAGACCGAGTAAAACATAGCATCATAATGATGAAACGTTTCGAACAATCTGAATTTTCCAGTCTTATGAAATATTTTGAAGACATGTTGCATAAGAATCAATATCTTTCAAACCCATACAGCCCCTCAGAACTCATCCGCATTTGCTTAATCAAACTGGCTGAACATTTACGACATATTATTTTGGCAGGACGTTGCAAAGACGACATTGAAGCTTTTCAGGGACTCCTACAAGAATTAGAAATTGACACAGACAGTCGCCGGATGCGAAAACAGGAAAACAATCACTACAGGTCACATACGTCACAATTCCGTGATGACAGAAGCAATAACTGGACACGACAAGCCTATTCTTACAACGCAAATCGTGACCAAAACAGACACCACCCATATGACAACCACTGGCAGAGTAATAATAGTTACAGAGAAAGATCGCATTTCTGTAGTAAAGAATATGACAGAGATTACCTTAGAAACAGACAATATGGAAACCAAAACAAGTATTATCAAGGGAGGCAGAATAACTTCAGACGCAACAGTTCGGCGCAGAGTTACGATTCAGGGAGAAATTCTCCACCACATGACCGACAAACAAGAAACTATGTAAACTACCGACAAAACGACAGACGTGAATTTCATCAGAACTGGCGGGATTCTAACAGAGCTGGGCCCTCTCGGCAAGGCGAATTTGTAGAAGTTAGGTCTCCTAATCCCAATAACAACGCGCACCAACAAAGAGACAGACAATGACTCGCGCCGCAGGCACCCACGTGCGCCGGCTGGCTCAGAGAAAAATAACATAGACGCTAACCTTGAGAAAAATTCCAGTATTCTTTGCCGACGTATACCGCATGACAATTGCATTCAAGTTCAAACTCTGAGTACTATGAAGAGTAAAGGTTTACACCAGGTTTCACATGTAAAACCATTTATTGAAAGATAATCTGCTTTTTAACTTTGTCTTTGCCATAAAACGTTTCACTTCACGTTACTAGTATGCTTTAGAAACTGTTAACAAGCAACAATGTTTGAAGTTAAATATCCAGTCTAGAACCTAGGGAACATTTTTAAACAGCAATTACGAATGCATTGTTATAGTGAACAGACGCACAGTGTTATTGTGTGTGTACATTCTTGCTTGTTAGTTGCACGATTACGTAACGACTATAAGGCTTACATACTTAGAACATTTACCAGTACTGCTAATGAGATTTTAATGCAACATTTTGGTTTACTTGAAAATATATTCTGGATTTAAAGTACTTTCAGTGAGATACCAGATGGCACAGTGGTTAGTTTATGTGACAGCTACACGATTTTATCACGACGCTACTAATGAGTGACAATTTACAATGTTGCTTTTGCAGTGTTTCTGTTTTATATCTGCACAGTTTTTCTGAATTCTTCTGGAAAGTAAAACATGTTTTAGTAATAACTTTTGTGGTACAGCAACAATGAGATTGTCTTTTCCGTAGCACAACAATACGTTACAGCACAGTACTTTCTTCATCACGGCAATAAGCGTAATAACTAAGATATCTATACACAAAGCATTTCACTTTTGTTTATCATGAGGAAAGTACATTGACTTCTGCAGAACTTGGCTTTCGGAGGACGATAAGTACGACACTTCCACAGAATTATCTTATAGCAAGACGCACATTTAGCGCTACAGGACACGCATTTGAGAGATTTTGTACTTAAGCCATTTATTTTTCAAGATTTTTGAATTACAAAGAAAGTTTTCCGTGATATATTTCATTCTATTGCTGTAATCTGTAACACCTGAGGGTATAATTACATTAATCCTCAGGGGGGTACACGCCTACTTCGTGTACCATGTGTTTGGCAAGCACAAGGAACCCTAGCTAATATGGTATTTGCTTATACAACTTTACACATTGGTACCATATTTCTCTAACACACAAATTACACAGCTATCTGATCATTTAACTGAGAGAGACAAACATTTATTTTACTACATCAGTGACACATGTTTACGCAATTACACAGTTGGATAACTTCACACTTATGAAACTGTATTTTGTCTGTACTTTGCAAACTGTTCATATTTTTCGGAACCATTGTGATACTATGAGAGCTTTGAATGATGTATTTGGTATGAGATCATGATTTTTAAAGTACGTTTGAGGTAGATGACACTATTTAAATGAGCAGAGAATTCTTTCTAGGCTTAGAAATTATTGGAGGAAGTTACGACGATTTTGAGATTTGACTGAAGTTTTATGATGTTATTATTACGACGACGATGTGTATTATGTTGTTGAGGAATGTTTATTATGCTACGTATTTCTCACGATGAGGTATTGAAGAAGTGTCGACGAATATGTATATGTATAATGAGGTAAGGAATAATGAGTAGTGTTTAGGGACTCTGATTTATGAAAAGGATGTTGGAAACCAAGAAACGTACTTTAAGAGTTATGAAATGTGTGACTGTATCACAATGCCGACGAATATTTTTTTTGGAAACTTATATTTATAGGATTTTGTTTCTACAGATTTGCAACGCTAATTCTTGACCTGTGAAATATTTTTATATGAGACTGCAACGGTAGCAGAAACTGCTGTCGTAAATATTTCCGTACGAAAGTTAAGTGACCACCTGCACGTAATGCGTCGCGAGCACCCAGCTGTGTCAGACGCCTGGAGAAAAAGCCATTATTGCGAGCCCTTTTCAGCGGCACAGGTAGAACAAAAAAAAAAGGGAGGCCATTATCCTGGCCATTGCCATTCCTTTAGAGAAAGCATCGCAAATCCGACACGCTGATTACTTGGAAACATATCGTACTTTCTGATATTTACTGAAATGCCTAATAAAATGACAAGAAATATTTTTACATCTGCACACCTGATTATGACAAGCGTCTTTCTATGAGAGTTGAGAGAATTTCTACTAACTTATGAAATGTCACACGACTACTGAATGATATTTTTATGCTTTGCTTTTCATAGTTGCTTATTTCATTTGATATCTGGTTTCCAGCTGTGTTGCAGCATTGCTTTTATAAAATGAAATGCATTTGCTAATGTGAACACTTTCTGTCAACAGATCTATTAAATAATTATTTTATAATCCACATTCTTTAAAAAAGGAGCACTTGGAAAGGAAAGAACAATAAGAAGGAACTAGTAACAGTAACACATAATTTTCTTTTCAAGTACATGGTAATATTTCTTTTACAATCAGTTGTTGTGGTGCACCACTTTAATTACTTAGACATTAAGATGTGATTATACATTTCCCTTATCTGCATTGTTATCTTTAGTGTACTATTTTTTCTGCTTGAGCTATGTCATGTTTAGATATAAGCTGCTGTTTGCCAGGCATAGTGCTACTGAACTTTAATTTGTGTTACTCTGCTAAGCCAGATTTATTTTTTTGTTTGCTGCGCATTGCCTCATATTAGTTGTAATGTTGAATTGCTTGGTAATTTAGATTTACTGTAGCTTGCTTTGCGATTTTCCATTTTTTTCATTGCTGTTTATATTAATTGTTTTATGTGCTGCTGCATTGTCTCGTCCCTTAGTTTAGCATCTGAGCTCGGTAGATTTAAGTTAGCTTAAGAGGGTGTAGACTATATAAGAAACTGACTATGGAGAATAGGTAAAGAATGCATTGAGAAGTTATACAAAAAAAAGTACAGAAAACAGGTTTAGGTAGGATTTTCTTAGAAATAAATGTTGAGGTGAGAAATGTGTGAACATATAAATACAGAAAGCATGCTTAGATAGAATTTTTTTGGTGGAAACAAAGGATGAAATAAGAGGAAAGATATATGAAGTTTTGGGTTGGACTGCAGTACCAAATGTGACACTGAAAACGAACCCTGTCCTTTCCTATTGGTGTTATCCCACTATGTGTTTGTGTACCCTTGTGTATTTGTTTTCTTCCTGTCTCTGTGTAGTTTCATAGAATTTTTCCTCTTTTAATATTAAGCTACATTCACTATGATGAGGAATACTGTTATCCTCAAATATAATTGGCATTAATAATATGTTATTTTCTTTGTAAAGATGTTTAGACATTATTTATTCTGTTTTGTTTTAATGCTCATGTGTGAAGCTGATGTTTCGAAAATTATTCTGATCTTTTATGTATGTACTTATGTCATTATTTTTGTAACACTGATGTATATATTTATTTCTATTCTTTTGTAACGCCTGTTTTACTACAAATGTTATATGTATTGTTATGTTCTTTAATGATGTATTTTGTACCTTTGTAATTGTATTTTCATGTTGTAAATTTATAATTGTACAGACACCAGTTCTTCCAATTAAGTTACATTTCACTGCACACATTTCTGTTGGTCATAGTATATGGACAATATGTGAGAAGTAGGGACTGTTAGTGTTTGCACGTGTGTTAATAATTCAGCAAGGGACTGGATAACAGCATTGCTGGTTCTAAGGACAATTCCAAAAACTTTGTGAGTGCAGAAGTGGTGGTTTATGGGCTTGCTATATTCTCCGCAAGACTCTTTGATGGTGAGTGTGCACCTGCACAATCGCAACAGATGGCTGCTGGCCATCTCTACAAGGACTACAGTGGGTCTGCATCTATGATGACCCACCATGCCATTATTTCTACAAGGACTGCAGTGGGTCTGCACCTCTGGTGGCCCACCAATACCGTAATCTCTACCTGGACTACAGTGGGTCTGCTCTGTGATGACCTACCTACCAACACTCTTCAAAATTTCGACTGACTCTGCTGTGGGTTTGCTCTGTTGTGGTCCATTATCTGTCAGCATGTCAAGAGTCAGCACTGTCTTTCCGTTGGAAGGACAACACTACTTCTTCAAGACTGCATGGAAATCCACTACTTCTGTGTGCATTTTCTTTTACTGCTCAGACTTTGAGAAAAACACTGCTATTCTCCTGTTATGTACGATTAGGACTGTCTTTATGGACTGTGAGACAATTTTAGCTTTTGACCAACATTGTATCAATAAGTGTGTGCATTTTATATCTTTGTTATTGTAATTATGAAAAAATTTTTCAAATCATTATTGGCCACTGCCCAAAAATATTTTGTAAAATTTTTTGTGGGGAGCATGGGGGCTATGTAAGTAGGCTGTTTATGTTTTCTTTATGTAAGTAGGCTGTTTATGTTTTCTCTATGTAAGTAGGCTGTTTATGTTTTCTTATTGGTAACGTTACGTAGCACTGGCTGTGCTGTGTGCAGTCTGTGGCTGCTTTGCATTGTTGTAATACTCACCATTGTAGTGTTGGGCAGCGGCAGCTGGATGTTAACAGCGCGTAGCGTTGCGCAGTTGGAGGTGAGCCGCCAGTAGTGGTGGATGTGGGGAGAGAGATGGCGGAGTTTTGAAATTTGTCATGAACTGCTATATTTATATATGATGATGTCAAGTTTAATGTTAGTCAGGGCCATTCTTTTGTAGGGAATTTTGAAAGTCAGATTGCGTTGCGCTAACAAAATATTGTGTGTCAGTTTAAGCACAGTCTCGTGTATAATTGTTCAAAGGGGACGTTTCAATATATATAATGACTTTTGAACATTATTAAGGTAAATACATTGTTTGTTCTGTATCAAAATCTTTCATTTGCTAACTATGCATATCAGTAGTTAGTGCCTTCAGTAGTTAGAATCTTTTGCTTAGCTGGCAGTATTGGCGCTCGCTGTATTGCATTAGTTCGAGTAACGAAGATTTTTGTGAGGTAAGTGATTCATGAAAGGTATAGGTTATTGTTAGTCAGGGTCATTCTTTTGTAGGGATTATTGAAAGTCAGATTGCGTTGCGCTAAAAATATTGTGTGTCAGTTTAGTGATGATCAGAATAAGTAAAGAGAGAAATGTCTGAGTACGTTCAGTTTTACTCAGCTGTTTGAAAATCAAATAACGTAAGGGGTTTATCAGCACAATCATTCATGAATTATCCCCAACCACTCAAAACTAATTGCGGGCAGGCCACCCCCTTAAGACTACCCTTTAAATTTCAATTGTGCGCAAAGTTAACTGGATAAAACGGAATTATGGCCATCGAATAAACCTTAAAGTCTGAATGTGATTTCCGCTATGTGACTGGAATAACTTATTTGCATATGATTTACTGTGATTGAAAGTATCTTCCTTGAATACTGATTCATTGCATCTAGCTAGAAATAGTGAAGATAGCAAACAGAAAGACTGATTCCTTAAATACTAAATATTCCAATTTATTCACAAACGCCTCAATTAACGAGGTATAAATTCAACTACGAAAATCGTGACAGTTCTGTTTTCAAATTCAGTGTAAGTTTAAGTGGATAGTAGAGTTCTTTACACATCTATGGACATACTACTTGCCAATTTGAGAATTTGCACTCAAATGACGTACAACGGTAATTCTACTCTATATGAAACTGCAAATTCCTGGCTGAAACAGCGACTGGAAGTAGGTGGTTATATTCTTACTCGTGTGATGAACCTGAGACAGGTGATCATCCTGGATTCCACAAGTGTGAAATCGAACTGAACTACTCAGCCTGTCCTGCGAATTATGCTCACTGTGAATACGGCGCTGTCGCCCCGCGCTGTACACTGTAGAAGTGCTGGCCCTTCACGAAGACGAGGTCGTCAGCATCCTTTCGCAACACGAAGACATTGGAGGTCCAACCGCGATACAACGCCAAGTCGATCAGTCCTCCATAGCTACCGTCCACGGTTTAGATCCAGACACCTCCGCAACCAACGCGCAAGACTATTCAGACACCCCTGCCACCACACGCCTAGTGCGTTCTCTCGTGGCGCTCCTAATTCCATCCCGCCATAACAGTGCTGGTTGTCAATGGCAAAATTAAGAAGCACTGCTCCCCAATCGCGAGGATTCCCTTGGACTAGAGATTCCAACATAAATAGCACATCTCCTTCAGCCTCCAATTACGACAAGAACATCTGCCCTTCTAGCAAAAAACATTGACTTCAGTGCTGTGCTCTTGACATCACACACTATTATTCTCCCGCCTATGCTGTTAGCCTCACATCTCAAAGTTCGAGAAATAAAGCAAGAGCCGCTACAAGGCTTGAATTTGTTTCCCGCAGCCCACGTTTTCTGCAATCGGTAGGTGGCTGTCTTCAAAGAAGGTCCACAAAACACGGAAAGGCGCCCCTGCCTCCTGCATTCAGCGCCACGCTGCTCGCTGATCGGACATTAGCCTGTGCAGTCGTACAGATGGACAATAATTTGCTATTCTACAGGGTGGGCGTTCCGATCTCTGTTCTAAAAATTCACCTCCCGGGAAGCTTGTGGCTACTCGGCCACAGGCCTGCCCCGTTTGGCCATCGTGTTTCCTGTTCGCCGTTTCATATTCAACACTCTGTTTACCCGCATGCGCAGCGGAAACTTTCACAACCCAGTGAGCACATCGCTGTGTTAATAAAGGAGAACAACTGTACTCCCAGTGGCCGTGATTCCGTCTCATCAGTGAATGTTCTCATGCCGATTTACCCTCTTGTCCGTCTCTGAATTACAAAATCACATTCAAATTTTGACGAAAACGGCGTGCAGAATTCTCTGCCACGTTGCAAACTGTCATCTGACTGATTTAATGCGATCCGCCATGAATCCTTCTCGCTGCGCCAATCTCTTCATCTCACAGTAGTACTTCCACACGCCCTCTTAAACTATTTGTTGAGTATATTCCAGTCACATTCTTCTACAATTTTTACTCCTTACAACAGCTTCCACTGCCATGGACAGTATTTTGTGATGTCTCACCACTTGTCCTATTAACCTCTCCCTTTTTTCTTTTTTTTTGTGTTCTATATGTTTCGTCCTTCTCTGTTTCTAAGGAGAACCTCCTCGTTCCTTGTTATATAAGTTCACCAGACTGAGAACATCCATCTAAAGCACCATATCTGAAAAGCTCCTATTATTATTTTTTCCGTTTTTCCCAGTCCATGATTCACTACTATACCGCACTACGCTCCAAGCTTGCATTCTCAGAAATTTGTTTCTTAAATCAAGGGCAACGTTTCGTGTTAGCGGATTTCTAGTTGCCTGCAGTTTATGTCAGTGCTTCTTACAGCATGTTTTCTTTATTTCTGAGTCAGCAGAATTCCGTCACAATGTCTTATTAGCCGACACCTATTTTTGATCTTAAGTTTATTGCTGATCACACTCCAGCTATTGCTCGGTGTTCTCTCAGTTCATAGCAAGTGCTCATAATAGTTTTCATGTCATTCAGTAAGTCCTATATTTCTTCCTCTCTTTCGCTAAGGATAGCAATGTCATATGCAAATTTTATCGTTGATACCCTTTCACCCAATTTTTAATCGTACTCTTTTGTGTCTGACTGTTTGTGTGAAGTATAGACTGAGCAAGTCGGGTAAAAGAATACAACCCTCTGTTACATCCTTTTCAATCTGAGCACTTAGTTCTTGTTCTTCTATTAAGCCTGAAGGTTGGCTCCAGGCTATTTTGCCAAACGCTGAAACGGTGCTGAGCCGAAATGACAGAAGTCTGCATTCGGACACTGAAGCCATTACCACACGTGTAGCCCTGCTGCTGCTAGCTCAAGGGCCAGGCTCCAGTAGTCATCGCCTGGATTACACCACGCCTAGGCCTGGCGCTACGTCTCTTCCGTGGTCTACGTCATCGGTTCTCAAACTTTATCCGTCGCACCCCATCCTCAAAAACAAATTAATTTGCCCCCTCCCCTGCTTTCCTTTTCTTCCTCGGCATACCCAATACTGGGCATAGAAACAGCCCATGATATCAACCTACTTCTCTCTAATTTTTGCATCCATCAGTTACAATAATAATAATAATAATAATAATAATAATAATTATTATTATTATTATTATTATTATTATTAAAAGTGTCCTTCAACCACATTAGAGTTTTAAATTATCATACAGGGAAGTTACATTGATGAGCCAAAACGTTATGACCACCAGTTTCATAGCTTGTTTGGCCGTCTTTGGAACAAAATACAGTATTGTAAGACGTCGTGGTCTCTTGACCTTCATTGCTTACATATTCCGCCCTCACAATCATATTCCGCACATCATTCGAACCGATACTCGATAAGATAAAGTCAATGTTGTATGAATTCATGTAACCGATACGCAAATAACTAATCAATCGCAAGTGCGCACCGTGGTTGAAATACTCGAGGCTGGTGTACACACACACATTCAAGACACGATGGTCACAAAAGCTTTTAGTTCAGGAGAGGTAAACACCGCACGCCAGGACGCTGGTCCCTTCAGAGGTTTTCACAGGGAGCTATCTACATCGGCCAGTGACTGTGACCACCTATGGAGCAGACAGCGTGTGCCTGAGTGAAAGGGGGAACAACCCCATGTTCAGCTTAAAAGCAAATTCCGCTACATTGTGTGGGAGCGCCCAACCTATGCATTCTTTACAAATATAGGATGCAGAGATTTTCACAGGGAGACAGCAAACGCCAAACGCCAATGCTACAGAATTCCGGATTGGTTGCCTTAAACGAAACGTCATTCTCCCGCTTTAGAAGAGCAATGTTGATTGGCAGACGATATTTCTGACGCCTTGAGCTGAAGGAGTAATGGAAGAAACCGAAAGAAATACCCCTTCAGGTCTGGCATGGAGAGGGGCCGTTCCGTTGTTGCTCTTGGAGCGAGAACACGTAACGAGAGCGTGCGCGCTCGTACCTGTACTCAAAGAGCGAGGAACAAGTCTCTCCTCAGTACTTCACTGGGAGGGCACCTCTGTCGAGAGCGAATCGGAGTGCGACTTTATACTGAGTCCTTGCGATTAAGTGTTGTTCACTGTGTTGGCCGCCACACTTATTGTGCGGTGTGAACGGACTGAGTTATAGTTAAACGCCTGTGAGCGAATTTTTGAGTAGCATCACGGTGGACTGGTTATGTGACCGGCGTACCACGCCAATAGTTAGACTAGGGGCGAATAGAAGTCCTTGACTTCATCAAGGCATAGGCAGAGTTTGGTTGGCGAAGGTCAATCCAGATAGAACGAGAGTTATCTTATTCGTCAGCAGCGAGCGGCGCAGACAGCAGTCATCGCAGCTTACGGTATTGTGCGCTACAGCTCTTGCGAGCCCCATATTTCCTCCACAACAGTACACTTCACTGCATTTCACACGCGACAGCCTCGACCATACCTAGCAACATTCTAACGGATAGTTATTCAAGTTGAGTAGGCGCAGTTCTCAGCCATTCTGACAAGTCAATAAGAATCTTAAACTTCGTATAGAAATTTCATTAGCGAATCCTATCCTTGAGAGGTAACTTCACATTTCGAAAAGAACCAGGAAGTAATGTGTTCAGTTCATAACTAAAAGTGCAATTGTGATTTCTCAGAATTTTTGCAAAATAAATAATAATTTTCGTTAGTTTCATGTTTTTGTTACACTAACTAGCACTACTCCAGTACCCAAGTATCCCACTAGTTACGTAAGAAATTTTGTGAATTTTTGTGTCATTTCCTTACAGCGGACGACTCCAGAAGATATTTATTGCTGAAAGTTTTTCAGGCATTTGTCTTTAGAACGTTAGGAGCGTCTGTCTGACTTCTGTAGTAGTGTGGGGGTGGAAATCGCATCTTGCAGGAGCCACAGGGTAAAGGGTACATCTCAGATTATTCCGTTGCACGGAATGACATAATAGCACCCACACGCTCACAGTATATCATTGATTCTGCGTGTCCGGTACTTTGTTGGTAGGTTTGTGGAGGTACGTGGCAATAGATATCCACGCACAAGTCATGTAATTCGCGTAAATGACGAGCCGCTGACTTGCGTACACGGTAATGGCGCCCGATAGCGACCCAGATGGGTTGCATAGGATTTGTATGAGGCGAAATTGGTCAGGCATCAACGTGAGTTCACTACCATGCTCTTCTAACCACTGTAGCACGGTTCTGGCTCCGAGACACGGACAGTTATACTGCTCAAAGATGACATCGTCGTCGGCGAAGACATCAAGAATGAAGGAATGCAGATGGTTCGCAGCTGTCATCGTGTCTTCGATTACTGCCACAGGTGCCATATAAGCGCAGGAGAATGTCTCCCGTAGCATAATACTGCTCCCACCAGCCTGCGTCCGAGGCGCGCTGCACGTTTCGAGCCGCCGTTCGCCTCGATGACGGCGTTTGTGGAGACGACCATCGACATAGTGTAGCAAAAATGTCATTCGCTCGATGAGTCGACACGTTTCCATTGATCGACGGTCGAATCCCGATGACCCCGTGCCTACTGCAACCGTAATTGATGATGTCGTTCGAGTCAACATATGAACATGTATGGATAGTCTGCTGCGGAGATCCATGTTCAAAAATGCGCGATGAACAGTGTGCACCGAAACACTTGTGCTTGCACCAACATTGTGCTGTTTCAGCAGAGATGCCACAGATCGTCACCTATCTTACTTTACAAAGTAGACAAGCCCCCGAACCCCACGTTCTGTGAAGAGTCGTGGACATCCAACCATTTAGCTAGC
The DNA here is from genome assembly GCF_021461385.2 of Schistocerca piceifrons. Taxonomy (NCBI): domain Eukaryota; kingdom Metazoa; phylum Arthropoda; class Insecta; order Orthoptera; family Acrididae; genus Schistocerca; species Schistocerca piceifrons. The sequence goes on along the minus strand of NC_060138.1, from coordinate 631,659,778 downwards.
GCCTAGTGGTAGTTTCACTGTCCGTCTACCTCTTTCTGTAGATGCTTACGTCAGTAGCACGCGAACATTCGATCAGCTTCGCCATTTTCGAGATACCCATTCACAGACTCTGCGTAATAACAACCTGCTCTTTCTTCAAAGTCTCTTATCTCAATGGATTTCCCCATTCGCAGCCCATGTCTTCGCTAGGGTGACCCGATCCATGTCTGCTCCGCTTACACATATTTGCTACCGCGTCACGTGTCTGCAGCGCCACCAGGAAGCACCCAACGACTTAGTGCGCATTGGTCATGATGTTTCGGCTCATCAGTGTAGCTGCTTACGGAGGTCGAGGGTGAGCTGTAATTATCATATGGCAGCGAAACTTGGTAGGCACGCTAATGCTTTAATGCGGAACCGATTCACGCCGGAAAAAATTAGTTCCAGTTGTAGGCACCAGGTTCAAATACAACGCTGTACAGCATCTCACTGAGGTTTCCAGTGCTCGTATGAACAAATTGTGTAAGTGATGATTAATAATAAAATCAACTTTATGCCTTTCTCACTTGGTTGACCTTTGCCGCCCACGTCCCGTTCCTAATCCACTGCATGTGGAGACATTTCTGTGTATCTTTCTTGCATTCACAGCGCCAGATTTGCACCTAGTGGCCAAAAATGGAACGAATTCTTTTCCAGCTTATATCGCTCCCGCATAAGCGCATTAGAATATCTACCAAACTTCGCTGCCATACGATAACTACAGCCCACACCGGACCTCTCTGAGTACTTGCATCTTTAATTATAACCAGCCGGTGCATTTATGTTATTCACAGGTGGCGAAATTTAACAGTTACAACTGGTTTATAAGTAACCACGGCTAAGTGTGTGCAGTTACTAGAGTTGAGCAAGTATGTCTATTTCACTAAACTCTTTTTATATAATAGTTCTCAAATTACTTCCTTAAAGCTTAACTGTTTTAACTGTTTCCATCCGCTTCTTATTCATTTAGAATGTTTTAATATTTGAAAGATCACGAAGCGCAAATGACATTAGAACAATAGTCAACATTTAAATATTTATTTAAAGACTGTTATATTTAAACTAACCACTAAAGCTAATATTACAAAAGAAAATATAGAAAAATTTAGAGAAGAAATTGAGACAAGTAAAGAAGGTGCATGGCGTGAACTCCAGATGAAAATAACTCAAGCAGCAGAGAAAACTTTAGGATTAGCCAAGAATAAAAAGAAGACATGGTGGAATGAGGAGTGTGAAGAAGTCTAATACAAAAAGCTCAAAAATGGAGAAAATGGTGATGTTCGAAAAAAGAGGAAGACCTTGAACAATTCAGACAACAAAGAAAAGAAACATCAAAAATAATCTGGAAAATCAAAAAGAACTTTGAAAATTGTCAGATTATTGAAATAGAAGAAAATTTCAGCAAAATAATTCTAGAAATTTTTACCAAACCTTTAAACACATACTTAAAGGATAGCAGGCACCAAGTATTTGTTTCAAAGATGAAAATGGCTAAATAGGATTAAATAATAATGAAAATTGTGAAATTTTAGCAAATTTTTTTGAAAAGTTGTTAAACTGTCCCGTTCCAAAAGATAAATTAGAATTTCTAGTGACACCTCAAAATCTAGAAGAAGATTTCCCGCCAACAGAGCTAGAAATTCATGAAGCCATCAAAACACTCGAAAACAATAAAGCAAGTGATGAAGACTCCATTACAGCAGAATTATTGAAGTGGCCAGAACCAAAAATCATAAAGGAACTACAGATGCTTTTTGAGAACATTTGGAAAACTGAAAAGATTCCAGTTGAATGGAAAACAGCATTAATCCACCCACTACATAAAACGGGAGACAAACAAAAGTCAGTAATTACAGAGGAGTGTCACTTCTGCCAGTGGCATACAAAATATTATCAAAAATTCTCCTCAACAGAGTGGTAGATACTTTAGACAAACAACTAGGAGAATATCAGGGTGGTTTTCGAAAGGGAAGATCCTGTGCAGAACAAAATTTTAACTTAAAGTCAATAATTCGCCATAGAATGTTAACCAGCAAACCAATACTAGTGTCATTTATAGGTTTCAAGAAAGCGTTTGATTGTATAGACAGAGAAACGATAGATAATGTCATTAGAGAATTTGGTGTTAAATCAAAATTAGCAAACATAATTCGAGAAACACTAACAGGTACAGTATCTAAAGTCAAATTTATGGGAGACGTCTGTCAACCTTTTGAAATAAAAACTGGTGTTACACAAGGTGACGGTTTATCACCTTTACTGTTTAACTGTGTTCTAGCAAAAATTGTAAGGATCTGGAATTCGGGGCTAAAAAATCACAAAATTGAACCAATAACTCTGGGAAGGAAAACAAATGGAATTAAGGTAAACTGCGTGGCTTTTGCGGATGATTTCGCAATACTTTCAGAAAACCTGACAGAAGCAGTTACTCAAATAAACATTCTGGAAAAATTAGCAAACAGAACTGGTCTCAAAATTTCAGTTGAAAAAACAAAATTCATGACAAATATAAAAAATGCAGCAAAATACATAGAAACACAAATAGGTAAAATAGAGAGAGTAAATAAATTTAAATATCTTGGAGAAACTATACAACAGAATGGACTAGAAAAATCTGCAATAGATGTAAGAATTAACAAAATGGATAGAGCATATGGTTTGACCAAAAACAATTACAACAAGAAATGTATATCTAGAAAAATAAAACTAAAACGCTACACCACAATGGTACGACCAGAATGTTTATATGGATCTGAATGCCTAACGATGAACTATAAGATGGACAAAGTGGAGGTACTGGAAAGAAGGATTATTAGAAAAATAATGATTGCAATGAAAACTGCAGATGGTAAGAAAATAAGAAGTAATGAGGAGATCTACAAAAATATAGAGAAAATATCTGAAGTAATGCCCAAACGAAGATTAACCTTTTTTGGACATCTCTACCGAATGGATGGAAATAGACTAACAACACAAATACTCCTATATTTCTGGAAGAAGAAATCGACAATAGCATGGATTACAGAAGTAAGAAAAGATCTTGAAAGAAACAATATCAAAGAATTAGAAATAGCAGAAAGAAACCGTTTTAAAAACAAAATACTAAATTTGGAAGGCTTTCAAAGCAGAAGAAATAATTGCACATTTAGTGTGATGTGTGTGCTTGAATTTGTGAAGAAAGCAGGTCCAGTGTTAGATGTATCTCTGAAACAGCAACTCGCAGATCCGCTTCCAGCTACCGTTGAGACTGATATTTCGTCTTAATTAATGCCGTTGCTTGCTAAATTGGGACAATCATTCCATGTCTGCACCTAGAAATTTTCGAGAGACTTAGATTTAAATTCATTTAGAAATGCTCTATCACTTGAGAGTTCGGTTAGCTCCTTATGTTCTACTGTTGATGAGAGTCTGATTAGTGGTCTGTTATGATAGTATCGAACGGTTTGTGGATCCATTCGTAATCAGATGAAGCTTCTAGAAATTTATCCTAGAACGGTTGATGAAGGTTTTCAACATTTGCTATGCCAATTTTATTAATTTTGCCTACATCCAACTAATTTTCTTTCACGAATTCATTCAGACAAAATAACATCCCTCATTTACCCTTCTCTATCTGTGTTTTTCGAAGTTGCAGACTACTTTTAAATGCAAGCATTTTTTCGCTTAGTATAGTGATATTAATATTTCACCCTTGAAGTGATACGTTAACATCATTCACTGTCTCAAAAACGTCGGTCAGACATCGCAATATTAGAAGCTACTTATCATCCAAAAACAGAGCTGCGAGTTCGATAGGAATAGATGAAATTCATCCTTCCGATCCACAACGCGACGAAGAACTCTACCATGAGACGACCAACATACCTCCGTTTGTAGCAGAAGCGAAATCACGGGTAAAATCCATTTCCTCGCAAAGAACGAAAAACAGCCTACTGTTTAAAGTTCATGCCTTCCCAAAATATATATCGCTGACTTCATCGTTCAGCACTTTTCGATTGTACGAATTTATAAGACAATGCACCCTTGTGTATCATGCAAATCGTTCATTTAACAGGAAGAAGAAAAGCATACGCTTCCTCGAAACTGTTTTTATGTCCCATAAATGCTGCCCCTGCACCGGTGCATTCAACAAATCAATTTATCTATAACATAACAGATTGTTGTCAACAAAAATGAAATTCACAATGAAGAAAATATCTTGTCCTTTAGTCCTGTCTCCCAGAGCTTTACAAAATAGAAAGCCTTCGTGAATTTCATTTTCGTAACAGTATTGTTCAAAAATAAGAACCTGGGAAGGATTTCCTATGTCATTACGGTCATCAAGCAGCAAGGCGAATTTTGAGCTATCATCAATACGTGGCAGCTGTTAATTTTTCATGTCAGATGCTGTTGCACCAATACGACGAGCACGGTATCATTTGACAGTGACATCGACTTCAGACTCTCCCTAAACTTTTCTCCATGCATTGTGACGGCTACGGGAAGAAGTAATTTATCGCTGATGGTGCGTGGTGATTTGGATATTGCAGTTAAGTAGAATACATTTTGAATGCTCGTAGACCTTTCTTAGGAACTGATTCCGTACCCGCCTTTTGAGGAATCTGACGTTTCCTTTTATTATTATTCACATATGGGCCCAATAGGACCAAACAAGGTACAATACATCAATGTCGCTTTTGAAGGGTGGCCTTCCTTTGTATCCAGATTTGTTTCATCATGTCAGAATGAAGTCTCTTTCTTTCTTCAGACCCCGATGTTCCAGTCCGTTTTCTAACTTCCGTCTAACCAACTTTCCAATCAAATATATTTTGCCTGAATGTTTTTCTATCAGTAACATCTGCCTGAGTTACAGCGGCCACTTTAAGATCCCCCTTAACCGCGGCGATCCATTTCATCGGTTCAGTTTTGGCATTACTTCTGTTCTCGTAAAATTCTACTATTTGTTTTGTCAACTTAGTATGCGCCAATCCTTTAATGTGCCCATAAAATTTAAGTCTTCCTTTTCTCATGTCACCATGTATGTCTGTGTATTCTTCTATTTCTTTATTACTGCTCAGCCTGTAAGTTTCTCCGTCAGTAATTTAGGGGCCTAATATTTTTCTAATAATCTTCTTGCTTTCTTTTGAATTTCTTCAACATCCCTCTTTCTATTTAAAATTAAAATTTCTGCTCCATAAAGACATTCAGATTTGATTACAGTACTGTAATGCCTAACTTTACTGAATTTAGAAAGCGATTTTTTATTATAAATTTTTTGTGTTAATCTGAATGCGGTTGCCATTTTCCTTTCACTTTGCTTCGTTTGTTGCTTTTTCCAGACCATTTTCTTGTATGATTTCCCCCAAGTATTTAAACTGAGAAACCCTTTTTATTTTTCCACATTTAGTGTTCAAAAACTTTGGTGCTTGTTTGTTGCAAGCCATATACTCCGTTTCTTTGAACGGCGTTTGTAGTCCTATTTTCCGCAAGTTCTTTAAGAATTTCAATTTGTTTCTTAGTTGTGGTAATATCCCTAGTTAAAATTGCCATATCATCTGCAAAGGCGGTCCAATCTACTCTAATATTACTTCTACCTAACTTGATTGATTGATCTATATTTTGACTCAACTTTCGCTTTCACCATTCTGTAATTACCTTTTCCAAAACACAATTAAACAGTAACGGGGAGAGTCCATCTCTCTGTCTAACACAAGTCTTTACATAATATGTTTCAGAAATTTCTCCCGTGAATTTAACTGTATAGCTAGCGTCAGTTAACGTTTCCTTAATCAGTGTTAGAGTTTTATTATCTAGCTCTTGTTCCTTTAAAATTTGGAAAACAGATTCACGATCGACGTTTCCTGTTAGTTGTTGCTCATGCCGCTAAAACAATTCGATGTGTTTGGTTACATGGTATGGATATTTTGATGCCAGGTGACTATTTAGTTACATACTCTTCAAGCTATCACTGACTAAAATTAAGAACATACTGTGATCTTTCTTGTTATTCAAAAGAACGCTGGTGAAGCTTATGTCAGATAACCACTTGACATTTATGCACTTTGGTTTTGCGTTTAGAACTAACGTTGCTGGTACAAACAGAGGAAGATGCGAAAGAAGAATGTACTTTCATGAAATTCGAATAATTTTCTTTATTGGAAACATATACTTTAGCAGGAGGAGAGACAATCGATGAATCACGACCATGAGATCTTCTCTTACCAATGCCATTCATCCATGGGAATGGCGGAACTTTTATCACTTCATTTTAAATCCGCTTAACTACTTCCACTGAGCACGCAGTAGAATTCAATTTCTAGCTCACTTACTACCTTCAAACAGATTTCGGAAGCCTGGCTGAAATCGAATGGAGAGTCACACCGGCTGTGTTTAACGATCTACTATTGTAGTCAGTGTTGCGAGGATGTTGCGGTCACATAGGCAAGCGTCTTATTGTCATTAGTGATTGTAATAAGCTTGGTAAGTAGCTGACTCTGAGGGTGATCGGTGACGGTTACTCAGCTTTTCTGCTGGCAGGATTTGTTGGTCAGTTCTTGTGAAGTAAGACAACAAATTAACGAAGGGGGAGCTTCCTAACTTGATTCATGGAAACGAGAATCTGACACTAGAAATATTTGTTCACCGGAAATCTTTTGCTTACGTAATATGACACGACAGGAGCGGGCCGAGAGGACAATACCGATTACTCCTGTCATGCAGTATCTGTCGTTAACTGCATCCTGTCCTGAGAAGTACTCCATCCAGTCATCGAGTTTGAAGATCATCCAGTCTCAGCTACTACTAGATGGTGCCTTCGCTAGCCATGAGTCTGTGTGTTGCATCAAGTCCTCATGTTGCTGGGTGTTAAACGTGTACCTTTCAGCTGAAGGCCTACTATTGGCTGACTTCACCCAATTCCAGAGCGCCAACCAGGAGTCACCGATCGCACCTGAAGGCACCTCATTCCTGACCTACTATCACCGTCTGTTGGCATTCGGCGCGTCCACACAGTAGACAGTTGAGAAGTCTCTGGCACTGCTTCGGCGATTAGGCTACTGACGCAGGACCGATATGTCTAGATCCATGGTGATAGTGCCAAAGAAAAGTTCACACGGAATAAAGAAATACTGATTCTGCTGCATCTAAAGATACTTCAAGCGTATATAAAAGAACCCCTTAATAACGTGGGGTATTGCAGTTATTTTTCGTTTGTAGATACCGGGTGATCAAAAAGTCAGTATAAATTTGAAACCTTAATAAACCACGAAATAATGTAGATAGAGAGGTAAAAATTGGCACACATGCTTGGAATGACATGGCGTTTTATTAGAATAAAAAGAAAACAAAGTTCACAAAATGTCCGACAGATGGCGCTGGACATCATAACGTCAGTGACTGCGCATGACAATCGTGTATAAAAGGAGCTGTAATGAGAGAGAGAATCAGATGCGCCAGCAGTCGCAGCATGTTGACGTTACCTGAAAAGGCGCTTTTAGTCAAGCTGTATTATCAGAATGGGGAATGTGCTAGTTCAGCGTTACGATCCTATCGCCATAGGAAGGGGATTCGAACGGATAAAGGTCCGTTGACAAATGCAGCTGTGGCGAGAATGATTTCGAAGTTCGAAGCCACGGGTTGGTTAGACGATAGACCCCGTAGTGGCCGACCGAGCACAAGGCGTAATGCTGCTGAGACAGTTCAGGAAGAAATGGAGACTGTAGCGGGTTCGTCTATGCACGGGGAAGACAGCGCTCGTGCAGTCGTACGTCGCACTGGCATTCCATACACTACTGTTTGGTTGGCACTGAGGCGTATATATGGTTCAAATGGCTCTGAGCCCTATGGGACTTAACATGTGAGGTCATCAGTCCCCTAGAACTTTCAACTACTTAAACCTAACTAACCTAAGGACATCACACACATCCATACCCGAGGCAGGATTCGAACCTGTGACCGTAGCAGCAGCGCGGTTCCGGACTGAAGCGCCTAGAACCGCTAGGCCACAACGGTCTGCCACTGAGGCGTACCCTCGCATGCTATCCGTACGAAATCCGTCGGCATCATGAACTGTTACCTGGCGATTTAGTGAAGCGGAGGGCATTTACGGTGTTGGCGTTTCAAAAGATGGCGGAAGATGACGATTGTTTGAGTAACGTGTTGTGGACCGACGAAGCTCATTTCACGCTCCGAGGTTCTGTCAACGCCCACAACTGCAGAATTTGGGCTACCGAAAATCCTAGAACTGTCGTGGAAACTCCATTGCACGTCGAGAAAGTCACGTTATGGGTAGGATTTACACATCTACCATTATCGGGCCTTTTTTCTTCGAGGAAATGCGTGATTCTGGTTTTGTAACTGCCACCGTGACGGGTGAGAGGTACGCCGATATGTTACAGAATCGCATCGTCCCCAGTCTAGCTGATAAACACCTGCTGGAACGTACGATGTTTATGCAGGATGGTGCTCCACCCCATATTGCCAGACGCGTGAAAGATCTCTTGCGCGCGTCGTTTGGTGATGATCGTGTGCTCAGCCGCCACTTTCGTCATGCTTGGCCTCCCAGGTCCCCAGACCTCAGTCTGTGCGATTATTGGCTTTGGGGTTACCTGAAGTCGCAAGTGTATCGTGATCGACCGACATCTCTAGGGATGCTGAAAGACAACATCCGACGCCAATCCCTCAGCATAACTCCCGACATGCTTTACAGTGCTGTTCACGGCATTATTCCTCGACTACAGCTATTGTTGAGGAATGATGGTGGAGATATCGAGCATTTCCTGTAAAGAACATCATCTTTGCTTTGTCTTACTTTGTTATGCTAATTATTACTATTCTGATCAGATGAAGCACCATCTGTCGGACATTTTTTGAACTTTTGTATTTTTTTGGTTCTAATAAAACCCCATGTCATTCCAAGCATGTGTGTCAATTTGTACCACTCTATCTACATTATTCCGTGATTTATTCAGTTTTCAAATTTATACTGACTTTTTGATCACCCGGTATATGAAGAAGCTAACATCAACTCGAAGCAGTGCCAGAGGACTGTCCAAAAACTATGTTTATCCTATGCAATTTTGTCAAATAGAGACATGATTGGAGACCGTGGCTGTTACATGAAATAAATTGTTGATGATGTACAGCAATAAGCCACAAATTGGTTTTAGGTGACTTTATTTAATGAGGACCGTTACTGGTTTCGAATTTTTCACAGTTCTTCATGATTTCATAAGAACAAATTATACATTGGTTTCCTGTGAGTCGCCCTAGGATAAACAATAACTGACAAATGCCCTAGGAATTCGGAAGATGTTAGTGCATCCTCACTGAAACAAACAAGCGGCCGTTGTGTTCTTGCTAACTTGTATATTTGAGGAGGAGGAGGAGATTAGTGTTTAACGTCCCGTCGACAACGAGGTCATTAGAGACGGAGCGCAAGCTCGGGTGAGGGAAGGATGGGGAAGGAAATCGGCCGTGCCCTTTCAAAGGAACCATCCCGGCATTTGCCTGAAGCGATTTAGGGAAATCACGGAAAACTTAAATCAGGATGGCCGGAGACGGGATTGAACCGTCGTCCTCCCGAATGCGAGTCCAGTGTGCTAACCACTGCGCCACCTCGCTCGGTTTGTATATTTGAGTGACGTATCCTACAGAATAGACAGTACTCAAATATAGACAGCGAGTAAATATCAGATGTGTTTGTTCCTGGCCTTTGAACTGAAATTTAATGTTGCCCATGTTTTCAGTATTTAAATTTTCTTAAAATGTATTCTCTTATTATTTTGTTGTAACTTTTGGAGCATCATGCTCCTTATCATTTCATGTGTGTTTGTGTGCTTGTTGTCGTAGTGTACTGCGTGCAGTACGGGTACATCATCTGTAGTCACAATGGGAGCGCGCAAGAGAGCGGGGAGGTACATTCTGTGGAACTCACGGACTGCCGTCGAAGGCAGCTGAACATCGAGCGCAGATGAAACATTGTGATGCATGCGATTTTAATCGTTTTACACATGTCCGGGTTACCCGTTTCCGGTGTCACAGTGAATTGGGCGTCCGAATCCCGGAAAGGCCCATACTCAGCCGTCGCGCCCAGCTCCGGCAGGTGTCGGCTGAGACTAGCGTGTCGACATTGCGAGAAGGCTAGGCGCCGAAGAATCCCTCGCTGTCTCAGGATTTCCTGGCTACTGTTCGCACAATGCTGCAGCCACCCACAGGTTACCTATCTCACAGACAAACCATATGCTCTGGTTAAATGAAAACTGTGGCCAGTGGACTTCGCACCCACGCAAAAATCTGTGAAATTTTGTGACCAGTATTCCTGGAAACGGCCTACCTGCACAAGAAGTCTACCTCCACCGGGGATACTCCCTATGCGTCCCGATCTACCATGCCCACTGCAGTAACAAAACTGCCTTAAGCCGTCGGCACACGGACCGAGCATCCGAACGTTGAGCGTTGAGCGTGCCGAGTTTCTGACGTCATGGCGTGGAATAGCACGTTCGGGAGTCTTTCACAACGTGCAGAGCAGTATATCTGGCATGTCAGATATTTTGAGCGTCCGTCTGAGCGTTGACCAATGAGATGGCACAACGCCACCTACGTCACACGCACCCCGTCTCCCTTTAGTAGAGTTGTGAGGCATATTCGTGGTAAAAGAATTATTGTAACTTGCGTATTGTGAGAGTAGACTATTTGAAGGAAGCGTCACACTGAAGATCCACCCAAAACGCATTGTTCTTGGTACAATTTGTTATAATTAAATTTCAATTAGTAACATATCTACGATTAAGGTTTTCAGCAAGGGGTAACATAATATGATTAGATTCAAGGGATGTGTTGTTGGGTTAGCAGCCGACACGGTAGCTCAGCGTGTTCGGTCAGAGAGCTGGCTGGCCTCTGTAGGAAAAAAAAAAAAAAAAGTGAAAGGATCAACAACGAACTTCAACATATGTCATGTGATGTCTGCTACGACCAAATATAACGAAAAAAAAAGAAAGCGTAATGAGTAGCGTCACTGTCTTGTATTGAGTTGTTTGTTGGGGCGGTGGTTCGCGTTTTGACGACGCTTCCAATTTTTTTTCGTAACATTCGCGTTTTTATTAGGTTCTGATACTTCATTATTAGTTTAATATAAGTACACTCCTGGAAATTGAAATAAGAACACCGTGAATTCATTGTCCCAGGAAGGGGAAACTTTATTGACACATTCCTGGGGTCAGATACATCACATGATCACACTGACAGAACCACAGGCACATAGACACAGGCAACAGAGCATGCACAATGTCGGCACTAGTACAGTGTATATCCACCTTTCGCAGCAATGCAGGCTGCTATTCTCCCATGGAGACGATCGTAGAGATGCTGGATGTAGTCCTGTGGAACGGCTTGCCATGCCATTTCCACCTGGCGCCTCAGTTGGACCAGCGTTCGTGCTGGACGTGCAGACCGCGTGAGACGACGCTTCATCCAGTCCCAAACATGCTCAATGGGGGACAGATCCGGAGATCTTGCTGGCCAGGGTAGTTGACTTACACCTTCTAGAGCACGTTGGGTGGCACGGGATACATGCGGACGTGCATTGTCCTGTTGGAACAGCAAGTTCCCTTGCCGGTCTAGGAATGGTAGAACGATGGGTTCGATGACGGTTTGGATGTACCGTGCACTATTCAGTGTCCCCTCGACGATCACCAGTGGTGTACGGCCAGTGTAGGAGATCGCTCCCCACACCATGATGCCGGGTGTTGGCCCTGTGTGCCTCGGTCGTATGCAGTCCTGATTGTGGCGCTCACCTGCACGGCGCCAAACACGCATACGACCATCATTGGCACCAAGGCAGAAGCGACTCTCATCGCTGAAGACGACACGTCTCCATTCGTCCCTCCATTCACGCCTGTCGCGACACCACTGGAAGCGGGCTGCACGCTGTTGGGGCGTGAGCGGAAGACGGCCTAACGGTGTGCGGGACCGTAGCCCAGCTTCATGGAGACGGTTGCGAATGGTCCTCGCCGATACCCCAGGAGCAACAGTGTCCCTAATTTGCAGGGAAGTGGCGGTGCGGTCCCCTACGGCACTGCGTAGGATCCTACGGTCTTGGCGTGCATCCGGGCGTCGCTGCGGTCCGGTCCCAGGTCGACGGGCACGTGCACCTTCCGCCGACCACTGGCGACAACATCGATGTACTGTGGAGACCTCACGCCCCACGTGTTGAGCAATTCGGCGGTACGTCCACCCGGCCTCCCGCATGCCCACTATACGCCCTCGCTCAAAGTCCGTCAACTGCACATACAGTTCACGTACACGCTGTCGCGGCATGCTACCAGTGTTAAAGACTGCGATGGAGCTCCGTATGCCACGGCAAACTGGCTGACACTGACGGCGGCGGTGCACAAATGCTGCGCAGCTAGCGCCATTCGACGGCCAACACCGCGGTTCCTGGTGTGTCCGCTGTGCCGTGCGTGTGATCATTGCTTGTACAGCCCTCTCGCAGTGTCCGGAGCAAGTATGGTGGGTCTGACACACCGGTGTCAATGTGTTCTTTTTTCCATTTCCAGGAGTGTATATACTATAATATTTGATGTTATGTAAACCTTTTTTTTTTTTTGAGGGGTGACTTTGTTCGATTGCGATTGGCTTAATCTACAGGACAGCTTGCGCTACTTGTATAAAGATATTTTGATCCTTTTTCTTTTACGCTTCGTAATTCACATGTTGCAAAGATTCTGCTACCGGGTAGGAACAGTGATCAAGTAAGACTGACCTTGAGGTTTTACTATAATATGGGAATGATGAAATAATGTTCATCTTATCCGGAGAAGTATTCCAAATTTGTACCGCACTGTTTGTAATGGAACTTTTATAAGCCTGTGTCCTTATTGGTTGGACATGGTACTTTCCTTTTCGTGGACGATGGAGGAAATGTGAGTTTTAATAGTGCTAAAGTGGGAATTTTACGCGCACCCGTTGAGTAAACAGTGTGACTTACGAACTAGAAACATCCCTCAACTGCCGCTGGAGTGCGTTGTGATCGCGTATACCACGTTGGGGCCCACGCACCGTATGCACAAGTCGCGTCGTTCCTGAGCGTTCAGCAGCACGTTGAACTTGGCACGCTCAACGTTAACGTTGACAGCACGGTCCGGGTGCCAACGGCTTTAGGGTGGCATTTTGTTAAGCACAAACTTGACACAAATAACACTTAAGGGCAAAGAGAAATGATGCTAAAAACATAAAGAGGCAAACGACTCGACATTCTAGAAGGACATCTACGCTGAAGAAGGAGGGAGCCCACCCAGTCAGAAAGTAATAGCGTTCCGAACACACTTCCCTGGGGCACTCCTGACGGTACCCTTGTCTCTGATGAACACTCGCCGTCAGCGACAGCGTATTGGGTTTTATTACGTACGAAGTCTTCGAGCCACCAACATATCTGAGAACCTATTCCTTATTTCGTACCTTTGTTAACGGTCTGCAGTGGGGCACCGTCTTCTGAAGACACGGTCATACGTAAATTACGGAGACAAAAAGTAAAATGCTTCCAATTGTAAGAATTTTTCTTTTTTGACCATCTTTAGTCTTTTCTTTAGCTGTTGTAAAGTAAAGCGTCACGCAAGAGCCCTCTGCTTTCCTACCTGCCGGGCAAGTTGCCGATTTCGGACAGAGGGTTACTGGATCTTTCCCTGACCTTTTCTGGGCCCCATTTCAGGTGAAGCAAATTCCGTTGGGCACAGTGTAAAGGACGCCTACGCTCTGCCTCACGCGTCGTGTATCATGGTGTCTTGGTTCTAGATAATGTAACTGATTTCGTAGAATAAATTACTTCGGTATACCGATCCCGCGTTTCGAGGGAAAACTATTAAATTGGAAAACTTTTGGTGAGCGTCGCATAACAGTCTATGCAACGCCCTCGACAAGACAGCGACATCACAATGTAGTTCGGCTCCTGTCGAAGAAGACCAACGCCACCCTTTATTCGATATAGTGACAGAGTCATAAGATAACCTCAGCGTTTATTTGCTACTTATGACCGAAGGTAATATTTACGTTCTTCGCAAGATGTATGTGCACAGTCGTGGTCCTCAGAAACATCCCGCACGATCACCAGATTTAAAACCAGCATTTTGCTTTTATGGGTATCATGTCTGTGTCACCGAACCCAAAGTCCCATATCACTCAAGTGCCTCGAGGAAATTTGTCGCTGCGTGACACCAGGAATCTTACGTATCGCCCGCAGGTCGTTTAGAAGGTATTGATTTCTGCAAAAAAATGTTCAAATGGCTCTGAGCACTATGGGACTTAACATCTGTGGTCATCAGTCCCCTAGAACTTAGAACTACTTAAACCTAACTAACCTAAGGACATCATACACATCAATGCCCGAGGCAGGATTCGAACCTGCGACCGTAGCGGTCACGCGGTTCCAGACTGAAGCGCCTAGAAACGCACGGCCACACCGGCCGGCTTGATTTATGCATACAGAAAAATGTGCACTAGTTTGAACACCTCACTTAAGTGAATATTTCGCAACTAGAACATCCACCCTTAAAATTTTGAACGTTTCTGGATCCCTAAGGTAGAAAAATGATTTAAATTAATTTGTACACAGCTTAAATACATCAGCTACATGATATTAAATAATGTTCTATTTAAGAGTCTTTAACTCTTTGCTGTAATTCACTGGAAAATAAGTACATAAATTACGTTCTTAAGTCCGCAGAAAGAGCAATGTTTCTTACGTTCTCCTATTCCTTTCATTTATTATTTTGTAAATTACAGAGAGATGCACATTTATGGAACATCACATACGTATGCCCTCTCGTACCTACAGAATAAGATCAGACTGATGGTATCGTAGCTCGACATGTGTGAGAAGCTCATATTGGCTTGTCTTCTATGTTTCCCATTTTAAAAATTTGTGACTAAAGCTTTATCGCTTGATATTTATTTTACACGTGGCATGCCAGTTTGAGTGTTTTACTTCTGATGAAGGCACTCTTAGTAGTTGCCGAAACCTAGGTCAAAAGACTTCATTTTTGCGACCGAGGACTGTTATTGCTTTAATTTTACTTTGTAAACTGTCGCTGACAACGCAGCTATGTTCAAAATTTTCACACTGCAATCTTTAATTTTTCAGTATTAAGCTAGCGGAACATTAAGCAGAAAGGGAAAATGCTCTATTTGTCACAGTCACCCTTTTAAATCTGAAAAATATAAACGTTAAGAATTTCTTAAGAATACAGTAAGACTGACGCATGTGGGAAAAGTGTATACGATTTAGGAAAGGCTAAGCAAATATGAGAATAATAACTTAACAAAAGTTGTTACGGATTTCAAATCGGAGAAACAATAAAATAGGGAAAATCTGGGCATGAGATGATAGATATAATACTAAAATACCCTCAAAGGTCTATAATTTGACGGATCCTTCTTGATAAGTTGAAATTTCAACCGAACCGTTAAAGCTGATTCATACTTGACGGAACGCAATGTAACGCAAAAAAAGTTTCACATTGCATTTCAGATTGCGACATTCACAAAGGCCTTCAGCAAAATGAAACGTCAACGTCAAAGTTTCTGGAAAGAAAATTTTGATGTTGGTGGAGAGACGGTCGCGTCTTCAACTAACATCGAAAGTTAGTCTATTCTCGTCTCGCTTACTTATTCTATGGTATATTTCATGCTTCTGTCTCTTCTTAATCTTTATTTCATCATTTGCATTGTTTTCATGACACATTGCAAATGTTCCGTGACGGCTTGGATGAGTATTCTTCCCCAAAAGAAGCAAGCGAAGAATTATTCCTCTCGCTACACCTAGAAAAAGAAAATGTATACACTACTGATTTATTCGAATAATCCTTGTGGAGGGGACGCTAAATCAGCTATGGTCTCGCTTCATTGTATTTAATTTTCGTGCCAACGACCTTGCCGCAGTGGTAACACCGGTTCCCGTCAGATCACCGAAGTTAAGCGCTGTCGGGCTGTGCTAGCACTGGAATGGCTGACCGTTCGGTCTGCCGAGCGCTGTTGGCAAGCAGGGTGCACTCGGGCCTTTTGAGGTAAACTGAGGAGCTACTTGATTGAAAAGAGCGGCTCTAGTCTCGTAAACTGACAAACGACCAGGAGAGAGTTGTGCTGACCACATGCCCCTCCATATCCGCATCCAGTGACGCCTGTGGGCTGAGGATGACATAGCGCCCGGTCGGTACCGTTTGCCTTCGTAGCCTGTTCGGGTGGACTTTTAGTTCTATTTTATTTTCGTTGCTCCTAGGCTTCCATCATATTTCGAGAGTGTCGTTCCTTTTCTTCCTGTGTCCACTTTCTCCCTTTTGCAGATCTCTTTCTTTCCTGATATCGTGCCTTTTCTGCAGTTTCTCTAACAAGTATTCTGTTATCAATTATCCCCGTTCTATTTCCTGAGATTTTCATATCTTTGTCAATTTCGGTGAAACATTGCAGGCTGTCGCCTGAAATATCATAAATATATGTCTAAGTGAAGCTAAATGTTATTGTCTTTACATATAGAAAAGCATTATCTTCTCAACAATCTTCAAATCGTGAACTCCACCCTTAATTTTTATATGAAATTAGTGAATTTACTCTTGGCACTTTCGATGTCTTTGTCTGCTGTCACTTTCACAACTCAAATTAATCATCAAATTAACTAGTTTAAAACGATTGCATTCTGAATTGCTTGTGTATGCATGCATAACCTCACCAAAATAAAAACTCTGAATGGCTGAGGGATTACGAATAAGAACAGTGGCGTACTTAAGTTTGCAAAAATAATGACAAGTTTTTGTTCATCCTATTATAACTACAATCGACCTGATAAATCTTACAAAAGAAATGACGAACAAACTAGGAAAGGAATGGTGCTTGATTGGTAAAGCATTCATTGGGGTAGAAATTATACAAGTTAACCCCCGAATTAATCCTTTTACAAAGCAATCAGTCTTCGTTTACATGGATCCATTGTGAGACCAGATTCTATTCAAATAGAGTCAACTAAGACCAGGTACACCACAGACTATGTGTGGTTCACGGAGAACAGGGAGCTGTGAATATCATTTAACAAACCTACGCCGGTGCAACAATACTTTACCCTTTCACCTGGATTCAGGCGGCAGCAGAAAACAACACGCTGTGAGTGAGGGGGGGAGGGGGAGGCGAGAAGTGAGTGCGGTGGTAGCTGTAATGTTCTGACGCATCCACGAAAACTTTCAAACAACGCGGACTGGCGTTCTAATTATTAGAATGCTGGAAACTTCCCTATCAGAAACCTGAAATCTCAGCAGATTTCAGTGTGAGGTGCACCCATTCACTGGTCTGCTCAACCAATTTGACTCGCAGGCATGACAACCCGTGCTGGAATTGTCAGACGGCCGACTCGGACGAATAAGTTCACCCTCGTGACACACGATACGTCTAAGGTGATATGCAGTTCCACTGCCGGTACAGTTGGAAACCGCCACTGGCTCTTAGTTGCATACCACATGTCTCATCCTCTAGGAAAACACGTGAAACTCTCCACCAGGGAAGGACCAGAAGATGAAGAAGACAAAGAATCACAATCATTTTCCACCAAGCGTCGTACTGGAGCCTAATTAGAAGAAAAAATCCCACTCCACGTTGTAAAAACCAATCGAACTATCCTTCACTCATTGACTCCCCCCTCTTGACTGTTCTGCTGGCCTGGTAGCCAATCCAGACACATACCGAAGTTCCCACGCTGCGGAAGCAACCCCCTGGTTTGCATATCTTGAGGGGAGTCAATCAGCAACTGAAAATCTCTGTTGTCTGAATAAAGAAGATTTTAGACTAGGGAGGCGTCGTTCTCACGGGAAGTACGGCCATGTTTCGGCAAAAGACGTCTATCTAGACGGGACCACAGTCCCTCATTATTAGAACGCTGGAAACTTCCCGTTCAGAAACCTGAAATCCCGGCCGATTTCAGTGGGAGGTGCACTCACGAAGAGATCTAATCTTTCCAGGTCAGTCATTTCGAATTCCTGAAAGAAGGCTGTTAAACTTGCCAGATAGTCGTGCCTTTGAAATCTATGTTGTTTTTCACTCGCTTAAAGAACCTGGTGACTTCGTGGCGTCAGGGGAGTTACAGTCTTGCCTCCACTAAACATGTGTACCAGCCGATTTGATCGTGTCGTCCTAGCTTCTAACATGAGAATGCTTGTAGTTTTATGAACGTCCCGCCGTTTTCACAGAAGCTCAGATAACAGCAATCTCTCTTAAATGGCTTCGTTCACCCACTTTTTGCCACCTGGCCGCCTTCACAACGGACTGTCGCCTGGCCCAGGTAAAATGTTTTGCGAGCCGATGCACTCCTGCTCCAATCCTAAGTGGGAAGAGTGGAGTGCCACGGCCCGAGGTACCCCTGCAGGTACAATTCACAGAGCACTGCTTCCCCAAATCACTCGCACAGCCAGGTTGCTGGACACAGCATTTATGGTCCACAATCCATCTTTCTCTCTGTTCTCTGTCGCCACCACTGTAGTCCCTCTGGTACAATTTCTCTACAGGCTACAAATGCAGTTATAAGAATTTCCTTATGTAAAAAAGTCATAAGCCACACATACCAGATGTAATACTTGAGAACACGGAGATCCTGATCTAAAATATGAATCTGAAACTTCCAGAATGAGATTTTCACTCTGCAACGGAGTGTGCACTGATATGAAACTTCCTGGCAGATTAAAACTAATATGAATATTAATCTCACCGACTCAGTAGTTAAAGTCAGAGAGTGACTTGACACGTTTCACCATGTGGGTTTGGAGTCGTAGCTGTTTAGTAAATTGAAGATGTGGTTGGTTACTCTGTTGCTATCAATCCATTTTCAGGTATACTTCTCTATAGGACCTTAATTGGTATTTAACATTAGTATTACTCCTAGATCCCAGTATTTTCCTTAGAATTCGTCTTACAAATTTTTCCAGTTTTGCAAGATCCCCAACAGTTTAAGTGTTTCTGCTGCATAGAGTGTTTCAGGCCTTATCACAGTTTGATAGTGACTTAGTGTTGTATTCCAGGACTTTATTTTTTATATTTTTAATCATTTGGAACGCCCTTTCTATTTTATGTGCTCTATTTTCTACGGCTATCTTTGCTAAGGCCTATGTGTTGCTTGTCATCCATTCTCCTAGATATTTAAAGCAGTTTGTTTTAGATATTTTGTTGTTATTAATTTTATCATTTTGAAGGCGCGTCACTGATATATGTCATGAAATGTGTCTTTTCAAATGATATTCTTAGCCCTATTTTATCTGCTTGTTTCTGAAGTTCTGTGATTTGTTCTCTGGTACTGTCCAGTGAGTCAGTAATTAATGTCATATCACCTTGCGTTCCTCAGCGATACAGATAACCATACTGTAGGTGCACCCACAACGGAGGGGTATCTTTTGAGAGGTCAGAGAAACGTGTGGTCTCTGAAGCAGGGCAGCAGCATTTTCAGGCGGTTGCAGGGGCAACAGCCTGGATGATTGACTGATCTGGCCTCGTAACATCAACCAAAACGGCCTTTCTGTGCTGGTATTGCGAAAGGCTGAAAACAAGGGGAAACTACAGCCATAATTTTTCCCGAGGGCATGCAGCTTTACTGTATGGTTAAATGATGATGGCGTCCTCTCGGGTAAAATGTTCCGGAGATAAACAGTCCCTCTTCGGATTTCAGGGCGGGGACTACTCGGAAGAATGTCGTCATCAGGAGAAACAAAACTGACATTCTACGGATCGGAGCGTGGAATGTTAAATCCCTTAATTAGGCAGGTAGGTTAGAAAATTGAAAAAGGGAAATGGATACACTAAACAGTGGGAATTAGTGAATTTCGATGGCTGGAGGAACCGGACTTCTGGCCAGGTGAATACAGGGTTATAAATACAAAATCAAGTAGGGGTAATGTAAGAATAGGTTTAATAATGAATAAGAAAATAGCAATGCGGGTAAGCTATTATGAACAGCATAGTGATGCACTATGGTAGCCAAGATAGACACGAAGCCCTCGCCTACTACAGTAGTACGAGTTTACATGCCAACTAGCTTCGCAGATGATGGGGAGATTGAAGATGTGTATGATGAGATAAAAGAAATTATTCAGATAGTTAAAGGAGACGAAAACTTAATCGTATAGCAACGAAAACTTAATCATGGGGGACTGGAATTCGATAGTAGGAAAAGGAAGAGAAGGAAAAATTGTAGGTGAATATGGACGGAGGGAAAGGAATGAAAGAGGAAGCCGCCTGGTAGAATATTGCACTGTACATAACTTACTCATCGCTAACACCTGATTTAAGAATCGTAAAAGATGGCTGTAATCGTGGAAGAGACCTGGAGGCACCGGAAGATTTCAGACATTGGGTAGACAGAGATTTAGGAATCAGATTTTAAATTGTAAGACATTCCCAGGGGCAGATGTGGACTCTGACCACAAGTTGTTGGTTATGAACTGTAGATTAAAACTGAAGAAATGGGAAAATGTAGAAAATTAAGGAGATGGGGCCTGGATCAGTTGAAAGAACCAGAGGTTGGTAAGAGTTTCAGAGGGACCATTCTACGACGGCTGATTAGAACAGCGGAAAAGAATACAGTACAAGACGAGTGGGTAGCTTTAAGAGATAAATAGTGAAGGCATCAGAGTGTTCATCAGGTAAAAAAACAAGAGATATTGAATTTAATTGATGAAAGGAGAACATTTAAAAAGGCAGCAAATGATGCAGACGGAAGCGAATAGAAACGTTTAAAAAATGAGACAGGCAGGAAGCGCAAAATTGCTAAGTAGGAGCGGCTAGGGGACAAATGTACGGATTTAAAGCATATTTAACTAGGGGAAATATAGATACCTCCTACAGGAAAATTAAGTAGGCCTTGGGGAGCATGATAAGCAGCTGTATGAAGGAAGGAGTATAAAGAGAGTCTATACAAGGGAGATAACTTGAAAGCAGTATCGTAGAAAGGAAAGTGGACGTAGATGAAGAAGAAATGGGAGATATGGTATTGCGAGAAGAATTTGAAAAAGTTCTGAAAGATATGGCAAAAAGAATTTGTGGCAAACTTGACCAAAAGAAGGACTCGGTTAATAGGACATATTCTGAGACACCAAGGGTCACCTATTCAGTACTGGTGGGAAATGTCACGTATAGGGAGACCAAGAGATGCGTACAGTAAGCAGATTCAGGAATATGTAGGTTGTAGTGGTTATTCGGAGATGAAGAGGCTTGCACAAGATAGAGCAGCGTGAGAGCTGCATCAGACCAGTCTCCGGGCTGAAGACCACAACAAAAACAACATCTGCAAAAGCTAGACAATCTATGGTGATTTTCAGCTCTGAGCACCATGCGACTTAACTTTTGTGGTCATCAGTCGCCTAGAACTTAGAACTAATTAAACCTAACTAACCTAAGGACATCACACACATCCATGACCGAGGCAGGATTCGAACCTGCGACCGTAACGGTCGCCCGGCTGCAGACTGTAGCGCCTAGAACCACACGGCCACTCCGGCCGGCCTATGGTGATTTTCTTTGGGTTTCTTCCTAGCTGGACATCCTTAACATTGATGGATTTTCTCCATTCTCTCATTATCGTCTCTAATGAACATTTAAAAAGTAGTGGTGATAAACCATTTCCTTGTCTTAATCCTGTTTTTCTATCAGAAGGTTTTGACACTTCCCCCATAAATTATACTTTTGATGTTGTGTTTGTTAAAGTTTCTTTAGTTACTTCTACTGTTTTATTGTCGAATCCAGATTCCTTTAAAATGTTGATCAGTGTGTTTCTATCAAATACGTCATACGATTTTTTTTTTAAATCTGCGGAGGTTATCACGTATTCCAGATTCATGAATTTCCTCGCTTATATTATGTTCTTAAGATTTAGTACTTGCTCTGAACAGGACTTTCACTTCCTAAATCCTGCTTGATACTCTCCTAGTTGTGAGTCGAGTATTTCTTCAGCTCTCTTCAAAAGTGCCATGAACAAGATGTTAGATGTAATTGGTAAGAGGCAGCACGCTCTATAATTGTTGATAATATCAGTTTTTTTCCTTTTTTATGTAGTGGACGTGTTAATGCCGGTGTCCATTTTGATGGTAAGCTGTTTGTTGTCCAAAATTCATTAACGGTTACTGTTAGACATAGAATAATGTTATCACTAGAGTGTTTCCACAATTCAGCAACTATCTTGTCTTCTCTGATGTGTTGTTATTTTTAAATTGCTATATGATTCCTTTGATTTCCTCTGTTGTTAGTGGCTTTGAGTCTGGCTGTAATTAGATCACATTATCAAAATGAAATTCCTCTTCTTGTCGATCGCAATTGCGTAGTTCTTTGAAGTAGGCCGCAAGTATTCTGCAGTTCTCTGTGTTATTATTCAGTCTTTTATGTTTATAGCAACCAATGAACCATGGACCTTGCCGCTGGTGGGGAGGCTTGCGTGACTCAGCAATACAGATAGCCGTACCGTAGGTGCAACCACAACGGAGGGGTATCTGCTGAGAGGCCAGACAAACGTGTGGTTCCTGAAGAGGGGCAGCAGCCTTTTCAG
Source organism: Schistocerca piceifrons (assembly GCF_021461385.2). Taxonomy (NCBI): domain Eukaryota; kingdom Metazoa; phylum Arthropoda; class Insecta; order Orthoptera; family Acrididae; genus Schistocerca; species Schistocerca piceifrons. The sequence goes on along the minus strand of NC_060138.1, from coordinate 631,637,229 downwards.
TAGTTGCAGGGACAACAATCCTAATGATTGACTGGTCTGGCCTTGTAACACTAACCAAAACGGCCTTGCTATGCTGGTACTGCGAACGACTGAAAGCAAGGAGAAACTATAGCCATAATTTTTCCCGAGGGCATGCAGCTTTATCCTATGGTTAAATGATGATGGCGTCTTCTTCGGTAAAATATTCCGGAGGTAAAATAGTCCCCCATTCGGATCCCCGGGCACGGACTACTCAGGAGGACATCGTTATCAGGAGAAACAAAACTGTCGATCTACGGATCGAAGCTTGGAATGTCAAGTACCTGAACTAGGCAGGTAGGATAGAAAATTTAGAAAGGGAAATGCATAGATTTAAGTTAGATATAGTGGGAATTAGTGACGTTCGGTGGCAGCAGGAACAAGACTTCTGGCCAGGTGAATACAGGGTTATAAAAACAAAATCAAATAGGGATAATACAGGAGTAGGTTCAATAATGAATAAAAAAATAGGAGCGCGGGTAAGCTACTACAAACAGCGAACGCATTATTGTAACTAAGATGGACACGAAGCCCAGGACTACCACATTAGTACAAGTTTATATGTCAACTGGCTCTACAGAAGGCGAAGAGACTGAAGAAATGTGTGACGAGATAAAAGGAATTATTCAGATAGTGAAGGGAGACGAAAATTTAATAACCATAGGGGACTGGAATCCGACAGTTGAAAAAGGAAGAGAAGGAAAAGTAGTAGGTGAATATCGAATGGGGTAAGGCATGAAAGAGGAAGCCGCCTGGTAGGATTTTACACAGAGCAGCACTTACCAATAGCTAACACTTGGTTTAAGAATAATGAAAGAAGGTTGTATACATGGAAGAGGCCTGGAGACACGGACAGGTTTCAGATAGATTATATATTGGTAAGACAGAGATTTATGAACTAGGTTTTAAATTGTTAGACATTTCCAGGGGTGGATGTGGATTCTAACCACACTCTATTGGTTATGAAGTGTAGATTAAAACTGAAGAAACTGCAAAAAAAGTTGGTAATTTAAGGAGAGGGACCTGGATAAACTGAAAGATCCAGAGGTTGTAGAGAGATTCAGAAAGAGAATTAGGGAACAATTGACCAGAACAGAGGAAAGAAATACAGTAAAGAAAAATAGGTAGATTTCAGAGATGAAAGTAGTGAAGGCAGCGGAGGTTCAAGTAGGTAAAAAGACGAGAGCTTGGAGTAATGCGTGGGTAACAGAGATATTGAAATTAATTGATGAGAGGAGAAAATATAAAAATGCAGTAAATGAAGCAGGCAAAAAGGGATACAAACGTCTCAGAAACGAGATCGACAGGAAGTGCAAAATGGCTAAGCAGGGATGGCTAGAGACAAATGTAATGATGACATCACTAGGGGTAAGATAGATAAAGTCTACAGGAAAATTAAAGAGACCTTTGGAGGAAAGAGAACCACTTGAACGTATATCAAGAGCTCAGATTAAAAACCAGTTCGAAGCAAAGAAGGGAAGGCAGAAAGATGGAAGGAGTATATAGAGGGTCTATACAAGAGCAATGTACTTGAGGACAATATTATGAAAATTGAAGAGGACGTAGGTGAAGATGAAATGGGAGATATGATACTGCGTGAAGAATTTGACAGAGCACTGAATGAACTAAGTCGAAACAAAGCCCCGGGAGTAGACAATATTCCATTAGAACTACTGATAGCCTTGGGAGAGCCAGCCTTTACAAAACTCTGCCGTCTGCTGAGCAAGTTGAATGACACAGACGAAATGCCCTCTGACTTCAAGAAGAATATAATAATTCCAATCCCAAAGAAAGCCGGTGTTGGCAGCTGTGAAAATTACCGAACTATCAGTTTAATAAGTCACGGCTGCAAACAACTGACACGAATTCTAAACAGACGAATGTAAAAACTGGTAGAAGCCGACCTCGGGGAAGATCAGTTTGGATTCCGTAGAAATATTGGAACATGTGAGGCAATACTGACCCTACGACTCATCTTAGAAGCTAGATTATGGAAAGGCAAACCTACGTTTCTAGCATTTGTAGACATAGAGGAAGCTTTTAACAATGTTCACTGGGATACCCTCTCAAATTCTGAAGGTGGCAAGGGTCAAATACAGGAAGTCTGTTTACTATTTGTCCAGAAACAAGATGGCGGTTATAAGAGTCGAGGGGCATGAAAGGGAAGCAGTGGTTGGGAAGGGAGTGAGACAGGGCTGTAGCCTATCCCCGATGTTATTCAATCCGTACCTTGAGCAAGCAGTAAAGGAAACAAAAGAAAAATTCGGAGTAGGAATTAAACCCATGGAGAAGTAATAAAAACTTTGAGGTTTGCCGACAACATTGTAATTCTGTGAGAGACAGCAAAGGACCTGGAAGAGCAGCTGAACGGAATGGATAATGTTTTGAAAGGAGGCTATAAGATGAACATCAATAAAACCAAAACGAGGATAATGGAATGTAGTCTAACTAAATCAGTTGATGCTGAGGGAATTAGATTAGGAAATGAGACACTTAAAGTAGTAGATAGGTTTTGCTATTTGGGGAGCAAAATAGCTGATGATGGTCGAAGTAAGGACGATATAAAATGAAGACTAGCAATGGCAAGAAAAGCGTTTCTGAGGAAGAGAAATTTGTTAATATTGTGTATAGATGTGTCAGGAAATGTATGGAGTGTATGGATGCAAAATATGGACGATAAGTAGTTTAGCCAAGAAGAGAATAGAAGCTTTCGAAATGTAATACTACAGAAGAATTTTGAAGATTTGATTGGTAGATCATGTAAGTAACGAGAAGGTACTGAATAGAATTGGGGAGAAGAGGAATTTATGGCACAACTCGTCTAGAAGAAGGTTGGTGGGACACATTCTGAGGCATCAAGGGATCACCAATTTAGTATTGGAGGGCAGCGTGGGTGGTAAAAATCGTAGAGGAAGACCAAGAGATGAATACACTAAGCAGATTCAGAAGGATATATGGTGCAGTATTTACTTAGAAATGAATACGCTTGCACAGGATAGAGTAGCATGGAGAGCTGCATCAAACCAGTCCCTTGACTGAAGTCCACAACAACAACATGTTTTTAGATCTGTAAATGTAAACTTGGTGATGTGGACTTCTTTAACCTGATTTTGAATGTGTTGTTCTCCTTAAATTGTGTGTCAATTGACGTTAGTTGATCTTTTATATGTTGTACTCTCATCTTTTTGAGACCTTTTGATGCATGTTTCCTTGCTTCTGTAAATATTTTCCTGTTCTTATCATATTTATTTGCGTTCCTGATATTCCAAGCTCGTTGTCTCGTTATACTTTGCTAAAAAAATTCTTTTTGCCATTTCCATGTTCTGTTCTTCTCATTTGATGGTGCATATATAGTTAAATTTGTGTAAACTTCGTTTGGTGGCTTAAATACTAATGCGGAAAGTCTTTCATTAATTGATTTAAATTGTGTTACTGCGGTTGATACGTTTCTGTTTACAATGAAATCTTTTCCCTACTGGGGTACGTTTTTCATAGCTCTTTTTCCTGGTTTTCCCTAAAATACGCTGAATCCTTCGGGATTGAAATGATGTTCAACAGTGAATCTTGTTTGTTGCAGAGATATTATCAGTATATAGTTTTCCTTCATAAAGTTTATTAAAGTTTTAAGTTTTCCTGCTTTTAAGAGAGCATGAGGCTACTCAGTTACTATCGAACAATGTCCAATTTTCGTATCGCTCTCCTGTTCGATTTTAGGAAAGTAAATGAAGAACACGTTTGTCAACATAGTCTCTGGCAGGCCGCTTGAATATGCGGGCGCAACTGCCTGATTGGCTAATTTCAATGCTATTTAGTCGGAATATTTTATTAACTATTACTACTCAGCTCAACCTTCCTGAAACTCCCTTCCAAGATTTTCAGACTGTTTCTAACCACCCTGTATGTACATAATTTCTCTAGCTACTAAATGTGGATATTTTGAAAACACTGGACAAAATTTTTTCATTGTTTTAAGGAATACAGCAACCAGCCACTTTTTTATATATTTTTATTTATGCCAATACGTATTTTCGGCCTCCACCCATCTTCAGTTGGCGTAATACATATTTCAAAGTTCCGTAAGTATAAAACTGTTAACGCTTTCGTGGGCATTTGTTGACAAACTGCGTCTTGGCTTATGTCTCGGGTTCTTCGACCAACGTTTGTTTGATGATATTTCTGACATTTCAGTAAGTACATCGTTAAAACATCGACAGCAATTTGAATATTGCTGCTGGTATTTGCAAACTAGTAATTTTGTTTAGCCACTACACTTCACGAATTGTATATTTTCGACATATTACTGGTTAGGACTACTTACTCTCTATTCTGGTGGTTGTTGTTCCAATGTTCCCCTTTACAGATGTGGCACAAACACTTTTCCGCTTGTATCTTGCACAAAACAGTACAGTATCCGCCATATTGTCGACTGACGTCATTGTTTAAACCCGAAAATTACATCTATGGTCAAAGTTATCTTTTACTTAAGGGTTCTGAAAGTAGCCTTCTGTTTCTTGTTTAAGTTTCTGTATATCTAAAATGAACTTAAATGGTTTACCTTTAATGTCTGAGTGCTCTGTATGGTTATTAAATCAGAGCAATAGTGACTGTTGATTAGCCTATATAAAGCATTATAAAAATTATGTAGTAAATTTTATATTTTATGTACAACAATTGATGTTACATATTTTACTCACAGGTGGAATGACATCCATAAACAATAAATGCATAAAAACAGACTTGTATGATGTAGAACTACTATATGCGTTGGATGGCCTCAGACTAGATTATGCTTTTTCATGACTGTACTTAGTGTGTGGTAGTAAGTGATAATTATGGATATACCTTAGAAAAAATTTGTTGAGTATGTCTTTTTGGTAATTTAGACTTTTATTCGAGGATGTACATCTACGATAATGTATTTCAATTTCTTTAAGTAAATTTATTACCTTTCCTTTATGCCCAGGTGGAGTACTTCGAGTTCCGAGACAAGTCTGAAACTTAACGTTCGCTTTTAGCTAGCTGCAGAGTGAATGTGGATTTGCTTAATTTTTTTTAAACGAAGAGCACATGTCAAACTTATATTGAAATTTCTTTGTTTTTCGCCAATGTACATCCTCGAAATGAATTGTCTGTATATGTGTATATTACTGGTGGATTGTGAGGCTTGTATTTTTAATATTATGGATGGCTTTGTCTTTTATTTTGTTTTACGTGGAAAATCTGGTTCTGATTTTTTTTCCAATAAAGTATTTGCCTGTAAAATGACAAGGTTCCTAAAAACTGCATGCTCAGACATGTTTCTGTTAGCTGTGATGTGGTGTTATTTAGTGTTGGTTTGTTTTTCTGGTTAGTTGTGTAGGAATCTGTTTTTCTATTTTTTTATTTTATTCTATTACTTTTGGGCTGCAGCAATAATTGTAAGTAATTGCTTTAACGGTGTTAGTTCATCTGTTTAGTCAGCTGTTTCTAATGGGATTTTGTGCATTCTGTGAGTAAAATATGTAATATTAATTTTTTATATAAAATATACTGTATTATTTTTATGATACTCTGTATAGTCTAGCTAAACAGTCGGTACTGCAGTTATTTAACAAACATACAGAGTACTCAGCACATCCGTACTAAACAAATTCGATTCATTTCAATCATACACAAGTTTAATCTAGAAATAGTACCTTCAAAACGTGTAACTAAAATATAATTTTGACTGTAAACGTAGTTTTTGGATGTAAACAAAGGTGTCAGACGGAAACATGGTGGATATTGCGCTGTTTTTGTGAAAGATACGAGTGAAAATGTGTTTGTACGACATCTATAAAAGGGAAAATCGAAAAAACAAGCAGACTAGAAAGTAAGTACCGGTACTCCTCACCAGTTATATATGGTAAATAACAACTCGCGAATTGTAGTAGCAAAACAAAATTTTTATTTTGCACAGGCCACCTGGAGCATTCAGATTGCTTCTATGTTTTAACGATGTAGGCCCACTTACTGAAGTTTCAAATATTTATTACGACAGCTGAAGATAGGTGAAAGCCCGAAACGCGTATCGTCATAAATAAAAATACATAAAAAGTGTCTGGTCGCTGCATTCCTTAAAATAATATAATCCGCAACCACGACGTTCAGCAACCAATAAAATGGATAAATTATTGGTGACATTTTCCTAAGTTTTCAATCCTTAGAAATTCTCTATAGAAATTTTGTCAAAAACATCCGCTCTGAAGCTTGTTCCCTCCATAAATAAACTCTATCATTGCTAGAAAGAATTATGATACTGTATTCCAAATTTTTGCATTGAGGAAGATGTCTCATAACATCACTTTCGTCGTTTGACACTGGGCTAAGCGAAGTGACTTTCTGTTGAAGTTCCGTCTAATGCGAACACATGTGTGGCCTCTGTTGCTGCATGTCGATCGATAAGAAAACAAATACAACCTCTGGGAGGTGTGACAACGCACGGATAGACATCTCTGGGCTCGATAGTGACGAAACTATCCATTATCAACAAGGAGAAGGGTAATTAGCAGTAAAGTGAGGCGTAGGAGGCACGAGTCTTACAAGTTGCTTTAGTTCCATTCCGTTGCACTACGCTGATGTCCAGTGTGAATCGGGTTTTATGCGCTCCAGCTGATAATCAGAATACTGACGGCAACAATTGTTGAAATACATTACAAAATATTTGGACGAAAAAACCGAGACTCGGCCTGTTACACCGTTCGTAATACGCATAGTATCGGAATTATAGCTTCATCGAAACGGCACACAACCACTTAGTCCCTTCAAGTATGTCTTTACTCGAACTTTCCCGTTGCGAAGCCGGCAGCTAATCATCCTGCCGGGTTAGAGCTGTGAGGTGAAACTTGACGCTCCTAACTCCTTCCTCTGGCCCTATTGTGAGCTGGAAATCAGCTTATCTGGATTTGGGGCTTTCGGACAGCCACTTCCTTGTCGCCATTGTTGTCTGGACAGGAGGCAGCGGCCAGAAGTGACCTGCTCGGCTGTCGCTGCCACGTGCGGCTGCTGGTGAGGCTGCGGTCCGATGCCCCGTATACCTGCGCCCTCCCGAACCCCGGCCGGCGTCTGACAGTGGGTGTGGGAAGTCAGAGGGAGGCTCCTGGCGCTGACCGAAGCTAACGAAGTGCTGCACTCTTAACGTGTGTCCAAAGATTTTTTTTCCTGCGTTGTTATTTCATTCTCACACTTATGAGGATGAGTGTGGCACGGTGGCTATTACCGTTCTTTACCCAGCATTTGCAGAACACAAAGAATTGGTTTCTAAAACTTAAAAATATAAATACGCACACGTTTAACACAGGCGTTGCGTGAAATGTAGTTGTCTCCCTCTTTTTCTTTTTCCTTATATGCAATTAATTATGTAAAACGGAGTATTTCGAATGTTTCAAATGGCTCTGAGCACTATGGGACTTAATATCTGAAATCATCAGTCCCCTAGAACTTAGAAATAGTTAAAATTACACTATTGGCCATTAAAATTGCTACACCAAGTAGAAATGAAGATGATAAACAAGTATTCATTGGACAAATATATTATACTACAACTGACATGTGATTACATTTTCACGCAATTTGGGTGCATACATCATGAGAAATCAGTACCCAGAACAACCACTTCTGGCCGTAATAACGGCCTTGATACGGCTGGGCATTGAGTCAAACAGAGCTTGGATGGCATGTACAGGTACAGCTGCCCATGCAGCTTCAACGAGATACCACAGTTCATCAAGAGTAGTGACTGGCGCACTGTGACGAGCCAGTTGCTCGGCCACCATTGACCAGGCGTTTTCAATTGGTGAGAGATCTGGAGAATGTGCTGGCCAGGGCAGCAGTCGAACATTTTCGGTATCCAGAAAGGCCCGTACAGGACCTGCAACATGCGGTCGTGCATTATCCTGCTGAAATGTAGGGTTTCGCAGGGATCGAGTGAAGGGTAGAGCCACGGGTCGTAACACATCTGAAATGAACCGCCCACTGTTCAAAGTGCCATCAATGCGAACAAGAGGTGACCGAGACATGTAACCAATGGCACCCCATACCATCACGCCGGGTGATACGCTAGTATGGCGATGACGAATACTCGCTTCCAATGTGCGTTCACCGCGATGTCGCCAAACACAGATGCGACCGTCATGATGCTGTAATCAGAACCTGGATTCAACCGAAAAAATGACGTTTTGCAATTCGTGCACCCAGGTTCGTCGTTGAGTACACCATCGCAGGCGCTCCTGTCTGTGATGCAGCGTCAAGGGTATCCGCAGCCATGGTCTCCGAGCTGCTGCAAACGTCGTCGAACTGTTCGTGCAGGTGGTTGCTGTCTTGCAAACGTCCCGATCTGTTGACTCAGTGATCGAGACGTGGCTGTACGATCCGTTAAAGCCATGCGGATAAGATGCCTGTCATCTCGACTGTTAGTGATACGAGGCCGTTGGCATCCGGCACGGCGCTTCGTATTACCCTCCTGAACCCACCAATTCCATATTCTGCTAACAGTCATTGGATCTCGACCAACGCGAGCCGCAATGTCGCGATACGATAAACCGTAATCGCGATTGGCCACAATCCGACCTTTGTCAAAGTCGGAAACGTGATGGTACGCATTTCTCCTCCTTACACGAGGCATCACAACAACGTTTCACCAGGCAACGCCGGTCAACTGCTGTTTGTGTATGAGAAATCAGTTGGAAACTTTCCTCATGTCAGCAGGTTGTAGGTGTCGCCACCGGCGCCAGCCTTGTGTGAATGCTCTGAAAAGCTAATCATTTGCATATCACAGCATCTTCTTCCTGTCGGTTAAATTTCGCGTCTGTAGCAGGTCATCTTCGTGGTGCAGCAATTTTAATGGCCAGTAGTGCATCTAACCTAAGGACTTCACACACATTCATGCCTGAGGCAGGATTCGAACCTGCGACCGTAGCAATCACGCGGTTCCGGACTGAAGCGCCTAGAACCGCTCGGACGCAGAGGCTGGAGGATTACTTCACTTCATTGAAACTGTAGGATTTACACTGATGTGGCAAAAGACATGGGATAGCGGAGTGCAGACGTACAGATAGCAATAGTATCGCGCATACAAGGTATAAAACGGCAGTGTATCGGTGGAGCAGCCATTTGTACTCAGGTGATTCATGTGAAAAGGTTTCCGGCGTGATTATCGCCGCACGACGGCAGTTAACAGACTTAGAACACGGAGTAGTAGTTGGAGCTAAATACGTGGGACGTTTCATTCGGGAAACCGTTGGAGAATTCAGTACTCCGAGATCCACAGTGCCAAGAGTGTGCTGAGAACACCAAATTTCAGGCATTACCTCTCACTACGGATAACACAGTGGCCGCCGACCTTCACATAACGACCGAGAGCAGCGACTGTTGCTTACAGTTGTCAGTGCTAACAGACAACCAACACTGCGTGAAATAACCACAAAGACGAACGTATGCGTTTGGACAATGCGGCGAAAATTGACGTTAATGGATTAAAGCAACAGACGACCAACTAGAGTGGCTTTGCTAACAGCACGGCATCGCTCGAAGCTCCTCTCCTGGGCTCGTGACCATATCGGTTGGATCCTGTTGTCGTTGTTGCGGACCTCAGTCCTGAGACTGGTTTGATGCTGCTCTCCATGCTGCTCTATTCGGTGCAGGCTTCTTCATCTCCAATTACCTACTGCAATCCTTCTGACTCTGCTTAGTGTATTCATCTCTTGGTCTCCCTCTACGACTTTTACCCTCCAAGCTGGCCTCCAATGCTAAAATTGTGATCCCTTCATGCCTCAGAACATGTCCTACCATCCGGTCCCTTCTTCTTGTCAAGTTGTGCCACAAACTCCTCTTCTCGCCAATTTTATTCAACACTTCCTCATCAGTTATGTGACCTACCCATCCAATCTTCAGCATTCTTCTGTAGCACCACATTTCGAAAGCTTCTATTCTCTTCTTGTCCAAACTAGTTATCGTCCATGTTTCACTTCCATACATGGCTACACTCCATACAAATACTTTCAAAAACGACTTCCTGGCACTTAAATCTATACTCGATGTTAACAAATTTCTCTTCTTCAGAAACGCTTTCCTTGCCATTGCCAGTTTACATTTTATATCCTCTCTACTTCGATCATCATCAGTTATTTTACTCCCCAAATAACAAAACTCCTTTACTACTTCAAGTGTCTCATTTCCTAATCTAATACCCTCAGCATCACCCGACTTAATTCGACTACATTCCATTATCCTCGTTTTGCTTTTGTTGATGTTCATCTTATATCCTCCTTTCAAGACACTGTCCATTCCGTTCAACTGTTCTTCCAAGTCCTTTGCTGTCTCTGACAGAATTACAATGTCATCGGCGAAACTCAAAGTTTTTATTTCTTCTCCATGGATTTTAATACCTACCCCGAACTTTTCTTTTGTTTCCTTTACTGCTTGCTCAATGTACAGATTGAATAACATCGGGGATAGGCTACAACCCTGTCTCACTCCCTTCCCAACCACTGCTTCCCTTTCATGCCCCTCGACTCTTATAACTGCCATCTGGTTTCTGTACAAATTGTAAATAGTCTTTCGCTCCCTATATTTTACCCCTGCCACCTTTAGAATTTGAAAGAGAGTATTCCAGCTGAGATTGTCAAAAGCTGTCTCTAAGTCTACAAATGCTAGAAACGTAGGTCCGCCTTTCCTTAATCTTTCTTCTAAGGTACGTCGTAAGGTCAGTATTGCCTCACGTGTTCCAACATTTCTACGGAATCCAAACTGATCTTCCCCGAGATCGGCTTCTACCAGTTTTTCCATTCGTCTGTAAGGAATTCGCGTTAGTATTTTGCAGCTGTGACTTATTAAACTGATAATAGCCGCCATGCCGCACTCATCCTCATAAGTGAGGGAATGAAATAACAACGAAGGAAAACCGTGGCCTGGTCAGATGAGTCTCGATTTCAGTTGGTAAGCGCTGATGGTAGAATTCGAGTTTGGAGCAGACCCCACAAAGACATGGATCCAAGTTGTCAACAAGGCACTATGCAAGTCGGTGCTGGCTGCACAATGGTGTGGACCGTGTTTACATAGAATGGACTGGGTCCGCTGGTCCAAGCCAACCGATCATTGACTGCGAATGGTTATGTTCGGCTACGTGGAGAGCATTTGCAGCCATTCATGGTGTTCATGTTCCCAAACAAGGATGGAATTTTTATGGATGACAATGAGCCATGTCAGCGGCCACAATTATTGACGATTAGTTTGAAGAACATTCTGGACAATGCGAGCGAATGGTTTGGCCATCCAGATCGCCCGACATGGATCTAGATGTTAGGTCGTGCACAAAATCCTGCACCGGTAACACTTTCGCAGTTATGCACGACTGAAGAGGCAGCATGGCTCAATAGGTTCTATATTTCTGCAGAGGACTTCCAACGACTCGTTGAGTCCATGCCACGTCGAGTTGCCGCACTGCGCTACGCAAAAGGAGATCCGACATGATATTAGGTGGGATCCGATAACATTTGTCCCCTAGTGTAAATAGCATGTTAGTATGATCGTCAGAGCGGGCGTATTTTGGAAAAGATATGAGATGAAAGAGATCGAGCAGAACCCCGAAGCAAGCGTTTGAAAAGCGATAGAGGAAGGCGGTGGTGGTGAAGGAGAGTGTTCTGTCAGAATTGGAGGGATAGGTTTCGTTATCAGATAGAATTTCTTTGGGACAGTATGTCGAAAGAGACGGGATGTAAGGTTGTGAGGATCTGTTGGTAAAAGCGCAGCAGAGAACAACATCAGTTAATAATTAGGAATGAAACGATAGGATGGCTGGTGTTTTGTTTCCGGTAAGTGTAAGAAACTTGAAAAGGGTTTATTGGAGGGACGGGGGAAGGAGAGACGGGCTATTATTAAGTTCGTACAGAATCCTAGTGAAGCATGGTAAACGGATTCGGAAGGCGAGGCAGAGTGCATGATGTTCGAAGATTTGGAGGGTGTGCTAAAATTTTCGAGGAACGGGAATTCAGGCGACAATGGCATAATAGTAGACTAATGCTTTATTTCAGTGGAGTTTAGTGAATATTCTGTTGGTTATTAGTTTTAATCTATGGTGAGGTTTTCACTGGATGATTGGTAGATGGTGTTTTCATGTTTGTTTACGATCCGAGGTATATTAGTGTGTTAGTCAATCGGATAGGACGGTTGCAGAAGGTGAGGCAGACCTCATGCGAGTGGAAATTGCGGGGCATTTCCACAGAACTTTTATACGCATTGTCAGTTAAAATCAATCAAATTTTTGGGTTAAGTCATTAAACAATAATAATGACTCCAAGCTTATCCATTAAAGATACTGTAGGACATGCGCCTGTGCATTATATGGATATAAATTTAGATAACTACGAGTAGTCAGTTATGAAATATTTGTTTACAATTATGAATTTTTTTTCTAAGAAGTAGTTTTCGAGCCTTTTCAGACTCATCTGCTGTTCCTCATGGAAGTGTTATAGGCCTTCTGTTGTTGCTAATCTACCATTGATTTAGGAGAAAACCAGAAGCAATTTTTTTCGATTGTTTGCAGATAATGGTATCATTGATGTTGTCATTTACCGTCTAGTAAAGTCGTCAGAAGATCAAAACCTATTGGTAAATGGTATACTACTGCTGAAATATGGCTTAGTATTGCTGTGCTTGAACTTTATTAACTAATAGTTTGGAGAACTTTGGAAATTGACCCCAAATAATAAAAATTTTGAGGTCCTCCACATGAGCACTAAAAAGAATGCGTTGAATTTCGATTACACGACGCATAATACAAATCTAAATGCTGTAAATTCAACTAAACACCTGTGGATCACTATTACGATCAACTGAGACTAGAACGACAACACAGATAATGTCATTTGCTTACATGATGAAACAGGTCTGCTAAAGAACTGCCTAAACTACCTTTGTCCGTCCTCTGCTAAAGTGTTGCTGCGTAATTTGGGATCTTTATCAGATAGCAATGACGGAGGACGTCGAAAAAAATCAAAGAAGGAGCAACTCGTTTCGTACTGTCGCGAAATAGGGGAGAGAGTGTCCCGGATATGATGCGCGGATTGGGGTGGCAATCATGACGACAAGAGCGTTTTTCGTCGTGGCGAGATCTTTTCAAGCAACTCCAGTCACCAACTTTGTCATCCGGATGCGAAAATATTCTGTTGACGCTCAGTTACATCGGGAGAATATATGATCGTAATAAAATAAGAGAAATATGAGCTCGCAAGGAAAGATTTAAGTGTTCGTTCTTCTGGCGCACTTTTCGGGAGTGAAACGGTAGCAAATAGTGTGAAAGTAGTTCGATAATATCTCTGTCAGCCATTTAAGTGTCAATTGCGGAAATGTCACGCAGAAGTAGTTCGTCATGTGGTACGAGCAGAAGTCACATTTATTTTTGTAGCCTGGGCTCCGCGACAAGTAGAAAGGAAACATCTCAATATACCGCAGTGAGTGATGGCTATGTTCCAAGAAGAGCCGAAAAGAAATTATTAAATTTATGATCATAACATGATGTCATAGGAGCAACGACGTACATGACATAATCTACTACCAAAAAATCATCGATAAAATACTTGCAAACTGCATAAGGCCGAAATTGTACAATCGCACATAAAATAACCCCCCCATGAACCATGGACCTTGCCGTTGATGGGGAGGCTTGCGTGCCTCAACGATACAGATAGCCGTACCGTAGGTGCAACCACAACGGAGGGGCATCTGTTGAGAGGCCAGACAAACGTGTGGTACCTGAAGAGGGGCAGCAGCCTTTTCAGTAGTTGCAGGGGCAACAGTCTGGATGATTGACTGATCTGACCCTGTAACACTAACCAAAACGGCCTTGCTGTTCTGGTACTGCGAACGGCTGAAAGCAAGGGGAAACTACAGCCGTAATTTTTCCCGAGAGCATGCTGCTTTACTGTATGATTAAATGATGATGGCGTCCTCTTGGGTAAAATATTCCGGAGGTAAAATAGTCCCCCATTCGGATCTCCGGGCGTGGACTACTCAAGAGGACGTCGTTATCAGGAAAAAGAAAACTGGCGTTCTACGGATCTGAGCGTGGAATGTCAGAACCCTTAATCGAGCAGGTAGGCTAGAAAATTTAAAAAGGGAAATGGATAGGTTAAAGTTAGATATAGTGGGAATTAGTGACGTTCGGTGGCAGGAGGAACAAGACTTTTGGTCAGGTGATTACAGGGCTATAAATACAAAATCAAGTAGGGGTAATGCAGGAGGAGATTTAATAATGAATAAAAAAGTAGGAGTGCGGGTAAGCTACTACAAACAGCATAGTGAACGCATTATTGTGGCCAAGATAGACACGAAGCCCACACCTAACACAGTAGTACAAGTTTATATGCCAACTAGACTCTGCAGATGATGAAGAAATTGATGAAATGTATGATGAGATAAAAGAAATTATTCAGGTTGTGAAAGGAGACGAAAATTTAATACTCATGGGTGACTGGAATTCGACAAGAGGAAAAGGAAGAGAAGGAAACGTAGTAGGTGAATATGGAGTGGGGGCAAGAAATGAAAGAGGAAGCTGTCGGGTAGAATTTTGCACAGAGCATAACTTAATCATAGCTAACACTTGGTTCAAGAATCATGAAAGATGGTTGTATCCTTGGAAGAACCCTGGAGATACTAGAAGGCTTCAGATAGATTATATAATGGTAAGACAGATATTTAGGAACCAGATTTTAAATTGTAAGACATTTCCAGGGGCAGATGTGGACTCTGACCACAATCTATTGGTTATGAACTGCAGATTAAAACTGAAGAAACTGCAAAAAGGTGGGAATTTAAGGAGATGGGACCTGGATAAACTGAAAGAACCAGAGGTTGTACAGAGTTTCATGGAGAGCATAAGGGAACAATTCACAGGAATGGGGGAAAGAAATACAGTAGAAGAAGAATGGGTAGCTTTGAGGAATGAAATAGTGAAGGCAGCAGAGGATCAAGTAGGTAAAAAGACGAGAGCTAGCAGAAATCCTTGGGTAACAGAAGAGATACTGAATTTAATCGATGAAAGGAGAAAATACAAAAATGCAGTAAGTGAAGCAGGCGAGAGGAATACAAACGTCTGAAAAATGAGATCGACATGAAGTGCAAAATGGCTAAGCAGGGATGGCTAGAGGACAAATGTAAGGATGTAGAGGCTTACCTCACAAGGGGTAAGATAGATACTGCCTACAGGAAAATTAGAGAGACCTTTGGAGAAAAGAGAATCACTTGCATGTATATAAAGAGCTCAAATGGAAACCCAGTTCTAAGCAAAGAAGGGAATGCAGAAAGGTGGAAGGAGTATATAAAGGGTCTATACAGGTGCGATGTCCTTGAGGACAATATTATGGAAATGGAAGAGGAGGTAGATGAAGATGAAATGGGAGATATGATACTGCGTTAAGAGTTTGACACAGCACAGAAAGACCTAAATCGAAACAAGGCCCTGGGAGTAGACAACATCCCATTAGAACTACTGACAGCCTTGGGAGAGCCAGTCCTGACAAAACTCTACCATCTGGTGAGCAAGATGTATGAGACAGGCGAAATTACCTCAGACTTCAAGAAGAATGTAATAATTCCAATCCCAAAGAAAGCAGGTGTTGACAGGTGTGAAAATTACCGAACCATCAGTTTAATAAGTCACGGCTGCAAAATACTAACGCGAATTCTTTACAGACGAATGGAAAAACTGGTAGAACCCAACCTCGGGGAAGATCAGTTTGGATTCCGTAGAAATGTTGGAAAACGTGAGGCAATACTGACCCTACGGCTTATCTTAGAAAAGGCAAACCTACGTTTCTAGACTTAGAGAAAGCTTTTGACAATGTTGACTGGAATACTCTCTTTCAAATTCTAAAGGTGGCAGGGGTAAAATACAGGAAGCGAAAGGCTATTTCAATTTGTACAGAAACCAGATGGCAGTTATAATAGTCGAGGGACTTGATAGGGAAGCAGTGGTTGGGAAGGGAGTGAGACAGGGTTGTACCCTCTCTTCGATGCTATTCAATCTGTATATTGAGCAAGCAGTAAAGGAAACAAAAGAAAAGTTCGGGGTAGGTATTAAAATCCATGGAGAAGAAATAAAAACTTTTGAGTTTCGCCGATGACATTGTAATTCTGTCAGAGACAGCAAAGGACTTGGAAGAACAGTTGAACGGAATGGACAGTGTCTTGAAAGGAGGATATAAGATGAACATCAACAAAAGCAAAACGAGGATAATGGAATGTAGTCGAATTAAGTCGGGTGATGCTGAGGGAATTAGATTAGGAAATGAGACACTTGAAGTAGTAAACGAGTTATGCTATTTGGGAAGCAAAATAACTGATGATGGTCGAAGTAGAGAGGATATAAAACGTGGACTGGCAATGGCAAGGTAAGCGTTTCTGAAGAAGAGAAATTTGTTAATATCGAGTATTGATGTAAGTGTCAGTAAGTCGTTCTGAAAGTATTTGTATGGAGTGTAGCCATGTATGAAAGTGAAACACGGACGATAAATAGTTTGGACAAGAAGAGAATAGAAGCTTTCGAAATGTGGTGCTACAGAAGAATGCTGAAGATTAGATGGGTAGATCATATAACTAATGAGGAGGTATTGAATAGGATTGGGGAGAAGAGAAGTTTGTGGCACAACTTAACTAGAAGAAGGGATCGGTTGGTAGGACATGTTCTGAGGCATCAAGGGATCACCAATTTAGTATTGGAGGGCAGCGTGGAGGGTAAAAATCGTAGAGGGAGACTAAGAGATGAATACACTAAACAGATTCAGAAGGATGTAGGCTGCAGTAGGTACTGGGAGATGAAGAAGCTTGCACAGGATAGAGTAGGATGGAGAGCTGCATCAAACCAGTCTCAGGGCTAAAGACAACAACAACAACAACAACAACAGGCGTAACATGATATCACAGGAGCAACGACGTACGTCACATATTCTACTACTAAAAAATCATCCGTAAAATACTTGAAAATTGCGTAAGGCCGAAATTGTACAACAGTACATAAAATAAAGAGAATGGCACTTGAAGGTATCAAAAAATCTTTCAAAAAATTCATCGCAGCTACGGACCCTATCGCACTGAAAATTATTATGTGTTTTCATTTAAAGAGCATTTGGTCATGGTTGGTTAGCTGATTTGGGGAGGGTACCAAACAGCGAGGTCATCGTTCCCATCTCATTGGGGAAAGATGGGGAACTAAGTCGGTCGTGCCTTTTCGAAGGAACAATCTCGGTATTTGCCTGAAGCGATTAGGGAAATCACGGAAAATCTAAATCAGGATGGCCGGACGCGGGTTTAAACCGTCGTCCTCACAATTGCGAGTCCAGTGTGCTAACCATTGCGCCACCACGCTCGGTAGGTCATGGTCTAAAGCATGTTACTGTATCTATTGTTTCCTCTCATAATGCCGGACACTTCAAGGTGGGTTATAAAACTTGGCTGGTTTTCTAACTGAAACATGCTCGGCAGGCTGCACTGTTTATATGTAACCGCTCATCGGTTTGGTCGTGAAGTTAGCCGCACGTTGCCGAAGGACGTAAAAGCCTCAGTTGTACGATAAAAATAAATTGATTTTCCTACACAACGTAGGATATAATTATCACTCATTGCGATACATTAAAGTGTTTTCTATTATCTTGTCACAGAGTCTATACCTAGCATCACATTACTAAAATAAATATACTGATGAGCGAAAACGATATGAGTACTGTCTACCGCGAGATTGAATGCCGCCTGGTGCCGTTGCGATAAGGGAAGTATCTATTGAACAGAGACGGATGGCGAATAATTTTAGTTACAATACTGGACGCATTTGAGGAAATCCATTGACATAAGCGATATTGACAAAGAGAATATCGTTACGGCCCTTGCCGAACATCTCGGAAACGGCGAGACTGGTCGGCTGTTTGCGCTCTACTGCCATGAAACCACGAGTAGGTGACATTGTGGCGGACGACCAAGACACTTCGTAGACTGTGGACCCTTGCTCACTCTGTAAAGCAGGACAGGTGACGATCTGTGGCAAATCTGACGAGGGATTTCAATGCTTGTGCTCTGAAAGCACGCCGTTCAGCACACATCGTCTGCAGCAGACGACCTCTACCGACAATGGAGACGTGTAGCCTGGTCGGATGAATCAGTTTTCGTGTTACGGTAGGTAGAAAGTCGTGTCTAGATACGTCGTCATCCAGGCGTGAGGCTGCTCGAAACATGCACAATGCCACGGATGCTGGCAGGTGCGTCATTATTGGTATGCATGCGACACCATGCCTACCTAACATGTTCCAAAACGACGCGTGTCAAAGCGGGATTTTCCAGTGCTCCTATCTCCGGTCCTTTTGGTGATAAAAAGGTAGGCTCGAGTGTTTTGGATAGCCCTTGGGCTAGAGACCATTTGTACACCCAACAGAAGGAACGTCCTAGTGTTACTATCCTACGCTGTAGCGGCAAATTATGAATATTAAGCACTTCTTCCTGTTTAGGCAGATGGACCAAATCGGTAGGTCTTATTGCATTTGATGTGGTCTACGGTGGGCCTGATGGGACTTAAGGAAGCATCATTAGCTTTTTAATACATTTTCGCCGTCACCAGTGGATCGAAACCCATTTGCGGATTCCAAGACGGCTATGCACAGTAAATGACTGAAATATTTACGATATATTCCTAAGATGCCCATCTCGAACGACCTTGAAAATTTTCTTGAAATCTTCATGCGTTATCAAGTTTCAGAGGTTCAAAGTTATCCTACATTTACACGTAAAATCCGAAGTTTGGTGAAACCGTGAAAGGGTACAGTACCGCCCGACATTGAAAATAGGTACAACATACTTCATTATTTTTGTCAGAACAACACATTTTTTTGTAAAATAACTCAATTTCAATTAATACAGCGAAGCCGGATACCAGTGTGGGAAAGAATGACAATTTATTTATTTAATTGATCACATGTGCACTCCCACAAAATAAATCCCTACATCCAGTTTGGTGAGATCTGTGAAATGAATGAATGTATGGTCGTCTGCTAACCGCAGATAGTGAATGTGAATATATGATCATCTTTGAGACGATCCTTTGGCCACCTTTGGTGGGACCAAAGAGATGAAATTTACCTGAGCATTGAGCGCCTGAAATGTGGCTGACCAATACGGTAGCAAGGTGCTCCCCCACTTCGGCAGAGGTGCGAGAGGACCTGAAGAACGGCCATGTTTCAGCACTCTGCCGCTGGATCTTGTGTTGTTAAGACCTGTCTTAGGTGTGCTCCGTAAAGACAAAAGAGTGGAGACATGGTATGCATTTGGAATATTTAAGAGTAGTTTGAAATAATAATTTCTCTATTTCAGGAACTTTTGTGGGGAGAATTAAATGTCAGGCAGGTAATATTAATGGGATCGTAGTAATCTTCGGAAGTGACCAACGGTCACAATGAAACCACGTGTAGCAATAAGTTGAAATACTTCCGTGTGCTTAAGTTAAGCTGAATTACTAGCGTGTGTACTATAAGTTGAAATATTTAAGAAATGGCGTGTGCAGGACTTGAAATTAGAGATGAGTACTTCCACGTGGTGAGTACTGTGTGAGTCTCAATCTGTGTATGAGACAAAGGATAAAGAGAAGTACTCGTCCATGGCATCAGTTGAGGACTCGCGTGTGTGATGAATATGTTCTTAATATTACTTTGCGTGATATGTTTCCGTGTGACGCTTGATTCATACTCTGAGAGAGAAGCAAGGTGAGTCAGGCGTCTATCCAGCAATGCCACTTGGCTTGCATTGCACAGAAAGATGTGCGTATATCTCCAGAGTTCATAGTAGGAAAGTAGAATTACGAAGTGGGGCAGTGTCGTGTGAAACTGGGATAAATATTAATTGCATGTGGGAGAGCTGAAAGTGATAATGTTGTGACTATTCCCTGTGTTGTATTTCATGTTGTAGTGTGGTGTATGTCATGTAATTTAAGTATGTGTGGTTTGCATGGGAAAGTAGCAAGGCAGTTTCAGAGGTAGTGGGTTATGCGTGTTCCTTTTGTACCGCTCGGTCTGGAGGAAAGTTTGGTAATGATGGTTGTGAGATTCGAAGTGTGAGATATAATAAAAGATCCACCATCCTATCCAGAAAGTGCACTGTAGCGTTAAATAATTACGAGACCATAAGATAGAGAATCACCAATGTAAAGCCATGCCCACTGGGCGGAATTTCTCATGTGTTATTGTTGTAGGTTATAGAATTTGTGTGTTTAGGTTATAGAATTTATCGGAATAAATAAGATAGTGAAAAGAAAAAGATTGGTGGCCTTTTCCTTCGAATTGTATGTTGTCATGATATCCAGAATTTATAATGTGTGCGCCACTCATATTCAGTGCGATGGTCACGTGTTGATAAGAGCCGTAAAATAAAAAAAATAAAAAAAAAGAAAATGTGGTATTGCCAGTGTGTAGTGAACAGTCAGAGTTCTGTAAATTACTGATAGTCAGATGTGCGTTTCCGTTGCGTATTATTCATATAGGAGGATACTTTGTAACTTAATTGTGAGTACGAGAGTTCATGTTACTCGATAAATAAGAGTGAATCCACTCGCTTGGCAGACCACTCATCTTGCAGGCCTGACTGCTTAATGCCACAGTATGAGCAAGGCATGTGTGTGCCTCTCAACCTAAATCATAAATAACGGCGGCAAATTGCTCAAATTTTAATGGCACATTCTCTAGGCATTTGTCTAGTAGAACCATCTCTCCTTTTTCAAAAATCTTTAAGAGTTATCGAGAAACACTCAACTTTTGGCTATCAGAACCCAGCCGCAGATTCCGAGGCGGCTATGCACAGCAAATGGCTGTAATTTTTACGATGCATTCCTGAGAATCCGACCGCGAACAACCTTGAAAATTTTCTCCATATCTTTATCCGTTTCCTACATACTGAGATTCCAAGTTACCCTTCTTGTACACGTAAAACACGTATGTAAAACCCGGTGTGAGGAGAAAACGTAGTTTACGAAGAGATGAAGTACGGAGAAGTATGCTTTAAAATGTCTCCGTGGCAACCCCATGTTGTAGTACTGAAGCACATGCAAAGCTATTTTTCACGTAAAATCCGCTCTTAGGTGTAAAACTGGTTTTGCGTTATTTCATTTTTACGTAAGTAAACTATCTAAATTTTACTGAACAATACATTTTTCATACGAGTTACGTGCCCTGCTGCAGCAGAGAAAAGAAGAGGACCAGCGGAGAAATGCTCCTATGTTCCTGATTCTCTCTACATTTCTGAGCCCTCTTAAAAATTTTCCCAAAAATTTTAGAGTCCGAACACATTCGTTCTTTTTAATGCTGAGAGAGAAAAAGAAAGTGACAGTGCCAAAGAGACGGAAAGGTAATAAATACTGGAAAATAGCAGACAGTGGTCGTGTTTGAGCGAAAGAAACATTGGCAGTATGAGAGAAAGAAAGGGACATAGTAACAGTGGAACATAGTTGACAGTGACAGAACAGTGCTAGGAAAAGAGTGAATGGGATAGTCCGAGGTGCTGTCACTCACTTCCACTTTCTCAGTGATTGTGAGAGACGGTGTGTATGACAATGACATAGGGGAAGAGAGAAGTAATCACAGTGAGGAGAGATAGCAGCAGTAGGAAGAAGGGGATGAGTTACAAGCGGTAAGGGAGAGCAAGATGGAAGTAGTGACAGTGAGAGAAGACTGTAGAAGTAGGACAGAACGAAGTGAATTGCGGTTGTGGCACAGGAGACAGTGACAGAGAGACACAAAGAGACAATGACGATGGGTTGGGCTGAATGAGTGAGTGAAGAAGGACAACTGGGAGTGGATGCGTATGAGCGACTTACAGCAGTTGAGAACGTTTGGAGCATTATGGGCAGGGCCCTCCAACTAGCTCGGGATCTTGAAGATCTACAGTTAGACTTACAGTTGGAGGAGCTTGTGGGAATTCGAGATGAGTTGCATGTTAAAACAAGCGCGAGTATATTCGCATGCCAACATTTTTGGAAACATTTTCAAAGGCGCTGAGTAAGATAGAATGAGGCAGCTGATATCCTACTTCTCACTCAAAGTCTTTTAAATAAACAGGCACATATCTGCATTTAATGTGTTCCGAAAGGAGAATTTTTTCGCTTGTTACACTATGAGGGATGTTCACCAGCTATGGTAGTAATCAACAGTTGTGGTCTACGTGAACATTATTGCACAAGACCTGCATCCCTCCGCGCTTCATATCTTCCCCGGTGGTGATACCATCTTTCTGAGGGTTAATTGTTCGAGCTGGATGATGATGCCAAAAGTATAGATATGGTCTCAACTTAAAGGGTTACGTTGTGACAAGTAATAGAAAATACTATTTCTGTAGTTGAAGCTCCCACCAACACAAGGCTGTTAGGAGAATCACCTCTGGAAGAAAGCCGCCAATCATAGAAGTGCATCGTAGAAAAATGCATGGCAGATGAAGCTCTTTTGGAAAATTCAGTGGAGCAAACAGTCACGCATTAAGAAGCACCAGCGACAGTGTTACTGCAACCGCCTGTGACAGCGAGGAGAGAAATGTTAGCAGAGTTTTTTCATTGTTACAAAGAAAGAAGCAAGCCGAACCAGAGCACACTGATGCCAGTTCCGTCTTTTGCTGTGTTCCGCAACTACAGTCGTATCTGTTAATGTGGAAAGGCCGTCCGCCCCGATAGCTGAGTGGTCAGCGTGACGGATTTCCGTCCTACTGGCCCGGGTTCGATTCCCGGCTTGGTCGGGGATTTTCTCCGCTCAGGGATTGGGTGTTGTGCTGTCTTCATTATCATTTCATCCCCATCCGGCGCGCAGGTCTCCCAATGTGGCGTCGAATGTAATAAGACCTGCACCAAGGCGGCCGGACCTGCCCCGCAAGGGGCCTCTCGGCCAATGACGCCAAATGCTCGTTTCATTTCTATGTGGAGAGGCCAATACAGGGAAACCAGAGGCGTGACATAATACTGATGAACAAACAGCAGAAATCACTCTTTCTGTCGGTCACATCGACTACATTTCCATCCCTGGGTCTACCCTGCTGGGTCGCCCCTTTGTGCCTCTGAAGACAGCTGTCAGCTTAAACGATGCGCCTCCGTTGGTCAGTGGCCAGTGACGCAGTTATATCAACTCTACTGTAAGAACGTGCATGCTACCTTCCACTCGGGCGAACTGATAACCTAGCAGTCTTCTAGGTTTGGGAAATCGAAGCAAATGCATTCAAGTGGGAGATCATCATAAATAACTGTGAATACGATGTAAGACAAAAAAATAAGAAACGCGACGCAGCACGAAGTCTTCTGCATCGAATATCATTGCCTGGAATATAATTGTCTTTAGTTATGAGTTCCGCTACGAATTGAGCCCCGTTGACAAGCGAAGATATATCTGGAGACATCCCAGGCAATGATGGGAAATCAACCTGACAGCGAGGAGAGAAATGTTAGCAGAGTTTTCTCATTGTTACAAAGAAAGAAGACTGGGACACTCAGATGTTTAGGACGGGTGGTAGGGACAGAGCATCGAGTGACATTATGCTGAGTGCACTATTCCAAAATTACCTCGAGCAATTAAGCAGGGAACCAACTCGTGGAGATAACATCTTGGACCTACTGATAACAAACAGACCCGAACTTTTCGACTCTGTTAGCGAAGAACAGGGAATCAGTGATCATAAGGCCGTTGCAGCATCCCTGAATATGGAAGTAAATAGGAGTATAAAAAAAGGGAGGAAGGTTTATCTGTTTAGCAAGAGTAATAGGAGGCAGATTTCACTACCTAACAGATCAAAACGAAAATTTCTGTTTCGAAACTGACAATGTTGAATGTTTATGGAAAAAGTTCAAGGCAATCGTAAAATGCGTTTTAGACAGGTACGTGCAGAGTAAAACTGTGAGGGATGGGAAAAACCCACCGTGGTTCAGTAACAAAGTTAGGAAAGTACTGCGAAAGCAAAGAGAGCTTCACTGCAAATTTAAACGCAGCCAAAACCTCTCAGACAAACAGAAGCTAAACGATGTCAAAGTTAGCGTAAGGAGGCCTATGCGTGAAGCGTTCAGTGAACTCTAAAGTAAAATTCTACGTACTGACTCGACAGAAAATCCTAGGAAGTTCTGGTCTTACGTTAAATCAGTAAGTGGATCGACACAGCATATCCAGACACTCTGGGATGATAATGGCATTGAAACAGAGGATGACACGCGTAAAGCTGAAATACTAAACACCTTTTTTCAAAGCTGTTTCACATAGGAAGACCTCACTGCAGTTCCTTCTCTAAATCCTCGCACGAACGAAAAAATGGCTGACATCGAAATAAGTGTCCAAGGAATAGAAAAGCAACTGAAATCACTCAACAGAGGAAAGACAACTGGACCAGTTCGATTCTACACACAGTACGCGAAAGAAATTGCCCCCCTTCTAACAGCCATGTACCGCAAGTCTCTAGAGGAACGAAAGGTTCCAAATGATTAGAAAAGAGCACAGGTAGTTCCAGTTTTCAAGAAGGGTTGTCGAGCAGATGCGCAAAACTATAGGCCTCTATCTGTGACATCGATCTGTTGTAGAATTTTAGAACATGTTTTTGTTCGCGTGTCATGTCATTTCTGGAAACTCAGAATCTACTCTGTAGGAATCAACATGGATTCCGGAAACAGCGATCGTGTGAGACTCAACTCTGTTTATTTGTTCATGAGACCCAGAAAATATTAGATACAGGTTCCCAGGTAGATGCCATTTTCCTTGACTTCCGGAAGGCGTTCAATACAGTTCCGCACTGTCGCCTGATAAACAAAGTAAGAGCCTACGGAATACCAGACCAGCTGTGTAGCTGGATTGAAGAGTTTTTAGCAAACAGAACACAGCATGTTGTTCTCAATGGAGAGGCGTCTACAGACGTTAAAGTAACCTCTGGCGTGCCACAGGGGAGTGTTATGGGACCACTGCTATTCACAATATATATAAATAACCTAGTAGATAGTGTCGAAAGTTCTATGTGACTTTTCGCGATTGATGCTGTAGTATACAGAGAAGTTGCAGCATTAGAAAATTGCAGCGAAGTGCAGGAAGATCTGCAGCGGATAGGCACTTGGTGCAGGGAGTGGCAACTGACCCTTAACATAGACAAATGTAATGTATTGCGAATACATAGAAAGAAGGATCCTTTAGTGTATGATTATATGATAGCGGAACAAAACTGGTAGCAGTTACTTCTGTAAAATATCTGGTAATATGCGTGCGGAACGATTTGAAGTAGAATGATCATATAAAATTAATTGTTGGTAAGGCGGGTGCTAGGTTAAGATTCACTGGAAGAGTTCTTAGAAAATGTAGTCCATCAACAAAGGAGGTGGCTTACAAAACACTCGTTCGACCTATACTTGAGTATAGCTCATCAGTGTGGGATCCGTGCCAGGTCGGGTTGACGGAGGAGACAGAGAAGATCCAAAGAAGAGCAGCGCGTTTCGTCACGGGGTTATTTGGTAAGCGTGATAGCGTTACGGAGATGTTTGGCAAACTCAAGTGGCAGACTCTGCAAGAGAGGCGCTCCGCATCGCGGTGTAGCTTGCTGTCCTGGTTTCGAGAGGGTGCG